>NC_090451.1:90407931-90715223 GCF_031143425.1 Pleurodeles waltl
TTCAATTATGGTCTTGACAATCTCCCTTTTCGTGTCCCTGAATGGGTTGACATACACGTTTACCACCATGATGGAGGTAATTTTGCCAACCATAGCCAGGCCCTTTAGTTCAAGGGCATGGAGATGGACTACAAAGTTCATTCATTTTTACTCGTACGTCTAGTTTCACATTAGTGGAAAGACCGCCCATGTGTCTCCCAAACAAATTTCTTTTCTGGGCTACTGAATGTATTGCCTGGAAACCAGGAATAGAGGTGGGTTCCGTAGTCCATGTTTCTTGCAGGCAAAGGATGTCAGCTGTTTGCAGGTATTACCGGGAGTTTTTATTTTCTAGTATGGGATTTATTCCAGCCACATTCCAACTAATTGTTTTGATTGTGGTTCGGAGCCCCTTGTCTTTGTTCCCTCTGCTGTTATGGAATCGGCTGGCCCATAGTTGTAAGGGCCGCTGATAGCCAGGCCCAATCAGATTGTTCAGTGTGATGGATGTTGGTGTGTACTGTTGATGCTCTCATGCAAGTACTATCCTCAAAGCCATTTGCCAGGTGACCTATGTTCTTTGTGTCCCCTGATTGAGGAGTGGATTCCTTCATTCATCTCGATACTCTCCTGCCACCTTACGTTTGCTGGAAAGATTCGTTTTTTTGACAAAACGTGGGGATATTTTTTATCTTTATCTTTGTCTATACTAGAACAATGTTGAGGGAGATTACCCAGTGCAACTCTTTTGGTGTAAGATTGGGACATCCCACTTGGATTGCTCCATTGCGTGGTATCTAGGCATTCTGACCATGCCATCCTGAGTGTGTTGATTGGTAGATTGTTTGCTGGATACCTACAAGTTTTCATTTGTACTTCATTTGGGCAGGAGATTTCAAGCTTTGCATAGTCAGAATGGCTAGATTGGACAGAAGCGCAACCTCTACTGTTACAGTCCACAGCCTGTGAAAAGGTCTTTGTGCATTAAGGCCCATATCGTTTGCTTGATCCCTACTCATTAGGTCGAGCATCCAAGACCTCTTGTATATACTTTAGTATATACTTCTATACTTCTAGGTGGGGTCTCTGCTTTTTCACTGGTTTGTTTCAGTGTCCGTAAAAAATACTTGCTTGCTAGTGGTCAATCCTTGCTCCTTGTCCCACCTTTTCCTCAGTTGTAAACTCCCCTGGAGCATGGCCCTAGTACTTGTACCCTTCCACTTGTGCCTATGTAGCATGTGCCTAGGGATTACTTTTTTCTCAGGCTAATAGCATCTGACCAGAGAGCTGGATGTTTCAGTGGCTCCAGTCTGTTTCTGTTAACAGGGCTCTAGTTTATTACTTATTTTTATCTGCAGGCATGTGTGACTTTGTTTATTCCATTCATTACTTTCCCTCGCGCATTTTCTGTTCTTGCATTGCAAATGCATGTTCCTTTTGTCTGTGTCTGCGAGCTCACGGCGGCGCTTTGTCATCTGTTTTACTTTTTATTTTCAGTTTGTGTGCAAAAAAACGCTAATAGCTCTAACTCGAGCGAAGGCGAGAGCCATTGCAGTTGAAATGCGTGTTTAATTTTTTTCTGCTCTGGCAGCTGTGGCTGCTTGTTCCTTTCTCTCCTTGCAAAGCTGCTCCTCCTACTTTTCGAAGTCCAGCTCGATTGGAATCTTGTGCCTTTCTTTCATCAGCACGGCGCCCAGAGCTGGTCATCGGCACTGCAAGGACTCCCAGGAGCATATGCGCACGCCCCTCTGCTGTGCATGCAGACTGATTTAATGCTGTTTTACTTGTGCTCAGGAAGTGCCGGGACTTGACTTGGGTTTCAACTTTTGTTTTCGAACAGGAATTTTTCTTATCTCGGGCCTCCGAGTTACAAAACCCTTTCCTTGTTGCTTCGCTCTGTTTAATCCCATTTCAACCGAAAATCTAAAATTTGATGTGCAGAACTAATTTGCTGTTATAAAAGTCACAAAAAGCTGATTTAAGGGCTGAAAAACCTCTGCACAGATCCACCATGTTTTGCTTAGAAAAGCAACCCGCTACATCAATTGCAGAGCTCTTAATTGCCACACACAGGCGGCCGCCCCTTTCAGTTAATTTTCCCATGCACCAACTAACAATATCATGCCCAAAATTAGAACATTTATTTTGCAGCATTTTATAACTTAACTTGTTTGAGAACACCTTTTAACGCCCTTCACCATTATTTGTGCTATAAGTAAGAGGCCCTACCATGACGCTAGAGCTTGGGGAACTAGAGAACTGGCTTGACTGTGCCAGGATTGGAACACACAACATGCAGACAAAAGCAGTCTCTTGCACGCGTTTAACCAGCTCCATTGTCGCCTGCCACGAGGGCACCAGTAAATATTTTGAACTTTGCCTAGACTGAGTAACATTGAGTTTTCTCCATGTAAAATACGTGGCCGCAGGCAAATTATTTTGTCTCACACTTAGTTCATTTACTTACATTTACAAATTACCCTTTTCCCAACATCGTAGTATACAAACAACAAAAGAAGTGTAAAATAGTTATTTAGAAGTTGCACTGGTGTCAGTGTTTCTTGAATATTTTCCTGAAAAGTTCGAAGGTTAATTTGCTGGGTTTTTTTTATTATGCAAAACGTGCACAGTGGATTTGTTCCATTTCAAAAATACAAAAATGCACATATTTCGTGGTACTATTTCAGCACATCTTGGAATAAAAGGGGTCGCCCATTTAGTTTTTTTCTGCTGGTTCAGAGATACGGGGTAAGTGCCTCGCTGTCTTCCAGCAGTGTCTAGCTCGGACATGGTCCCCACCTAAACTAAGACACAATTTAATACCTTATCATAATTATTAATTCACATCCTCATTAAAAAGTCTCCCAATATGAAATCTGGGTGCTACTTTTAACTTGGAAAAGGGAGGGGACATGATTTAATATACCTAAGCGTGCCTTGGGCTTAAAAATTTATTTGTTTTATCTTTTAAAGGACTACAATATTACATAAAAAGTTTGCCACCTTCCCACCCCTCCAGGATCTGCACAAACAGAACAATGCACGGGCACGCACACACCACACACGGGCACACACATACAAATAAAGACACAAAAGTACAAACACACACAACTTCGCTTCATATCCCAATTAAATCTAGCTGTTAAAAGTGACCATCCAGCCAGACATCAGACATTCTTCTAGAATGCCTACTGCTGGTGATCATGAGAGGGGCACGTTAAAAGGTGGTTCTCAGCCAACCCGGACTTTTGAAAATTATTTTTCTTTAAGTGGTGCGAGTAGATGTGCTTCTATTCACACACAACATTCTTTTGGTAAACACATGAGAGAAAATACAAAAACGTTTATTTTCTGAGACTTTCCTTACTTCAGAATATGCCATCGCCTTAGAGATTATTAATGGAACACACAATCTGTAAAAACAAAATTAACACCCCAAATTGACGTGGTAATTCCATAGCAAAGCAGCTTTTTTAAAGCAGCTCATCGTGATAATTTGTGTTTGAATTCGATACCTGTGGAACTGTTGTTTACAGATTCCGGCATGCAATACAAAAAAGACCCAGCCTAGATAACATACTCACTCTCTGGGGACCAGCTATTTTTAGCGATCTAGCTTGTTTGTTTGCTCTAGTTTGTGTAAGGCTGGAAGTGGTGGGGTAAATCTTTTCACTTGCCATGTAAAAAGCAATCTACACTTACTATCCACACAGCTACAGTGGAATAGAGAAACCAAAAATAGAATCTCTCCCAAAAGCGAGACCTATTGGCTATGCCAATGCTTGTTTTCATTTGGGCTGAGGCCCTCATGCTGTACAGGAAGAACAAGATTGTACTGAGGCACAACCTCTTTTAGAGACCACGGCTTGAGAAAAAGTATTTGCCTGTGGATCGAGGCTCGTTTCCTGTATGGTCTGGGTCCCATTGTCCTTTTTTGACTTACCGCTGGTGGCAGGATCAGATCGGGTGTAATGCTACTGGAATCTACTGGAATTCTGCCAGAGGTGTGTACATCTTGTTTATATGGGACTGGATGCTCGGACTGTTTATTTATGACTACCTTTAGATTAAAGATCAGGAAGGACTTCAATACTTTCATTTTTCCTTTGTTATTCTGCCCCCGATCTGTCCCTTCGAATTCGCCCGTTTTCGCGATGCTTTGTGTAGCATTCTGTGTTTTGTGTATAACTTTGTTCTTCCTTTTGCTGATTTTTAAGGATTTACGTAGTTGTTTCTTTTGTCGTTGTGAAAGGGGCATTTGAGGCTCTGAAACCAGATTAGCCGGCCCTCTCCAGGGCCTTTCGGTGATGACTGGCTGCACTGTGCCGCGTCCTCCTGCCACACCTGAACACTTTCAGTGGGAGTTTTTACGCCTTGCACTGTACCCGAGTGGACGCTTTTAAAGTGATTTAACCGGGAGGATAATAATTCCGGCAATGTGGCTAACTTATCAATTATTGCCCGCCGCAGTGTCTCCACGCTTATGCTAATTTACCCGAAGTTCTAACTTCTCATTGAGCGAGTCCAACTTCTTGTCCAGCGTCAGGGCAGTATGGGACAACATTTGTATCAGCTCCACTTGGATTTCCAGCTTGTGAGACTGCCAGGTAAGTGCCTTTACTGCAGAGAGTAGTTGATGGTACTTACATTAGTACTTATATGAGTACATATAATATTACGTATAATAGTATCAGAGAGTTCATCATTGTTAGGTGTCAAGCAAGGGGGTAATAGTACTTATAATAAAATAGTTCATCGTTGTTAGGAGTGAAGCAAGGGGGCTAATCATCAGTGGTATTACACACAGGAGCCCCCCCTAGGTACTTTCCCTACAACGGGGCTTTCCAATCTGGTTAACTGTGGTTTTGTTTATTGCAGAGAAGATTGGGAGTTACATGAAGATCGTAGAACCCTCCTGGGATTTTCCAGGGGAGTGGAACAGTCTGGGTTTGACCTCTCGACTTCCAAACTATATGAATAATTGCCATCCCAGTGATTGGCTGGGCAATGAATGATTATCTCAATAGCAGTTTCTTTCTTGGTCAGTAACTTAGAGAGCACAGTTCCATCAGGGCCATCTACCAGTGGGGGTGGTATGTTTTTAGCACGTTCTGTCTGCCTTTTTGAGACACCTATGTTCGATCTTGTGGGGATCCTGAGTCCATGATTGAGGAAATCTCTATAAACTCTACAACCTCCAATGGTATACTTATGTTGTGCGGAGTCTTTGTGCATTTGCTCTTTTCCATTGCTGGCTCTGCCATCTCCACCATCTCAGCAATTATTGACTCTTCAAGGGAGGGCTATATTTTATCCTCTCTCTTTCAGATTGCTTCAGTATTATTTTTTTACTTAGTTCTGCTAGCTTCTCTTGAACGTCTTGATTATTGATTGTATTTGTCGGTGTAAATTTATGCTTGTATTATCGATTAGCACCATTCAACTATGTTTTCACTACCTCCACTGACTGCTGGTGCCTTTAAAAAACAGTTCTATGAGAATCTGTAACTAAATATTAATCTATGATGAGACTATGTAAATCCATATTCTTGTAGATCTTGCTGTTCAGTATTTGTGCATCCTTCTGTTGTGGAATACTATGACCACTGTACGCTAATGTTACACTTCTATCTTGTAAGATGTCTAGCACTGCATCAAGGGGGACTGCTTACCCCCTCATTAATGTATTTGCCACTATACATATGTGTATACCTTTGCCATAAAAACATCTGTCTTGATTGAACATTACTCTAAATTCTGCACAAAGAGGAGCACAGTCTAGAAACTACACTTAATGAAAATAAATGAACAGAACAAAGGTTACTTACTGAGAAGTCTTAGTTAAACTCCAGGTTGTGCAAAATAAAAATTACTGTAGCAGTCCTTGTACAGCCCATTAATTTAAATGATAAGACTTCTGAGACCTTGGTCTTAGGACTGAGAAATCCTTCAGGGACAAAGAGGGGAAGATCCAAATCAGATTTTCAAGTTGGACACCTAAAATGAATTTGCTTAAAGTGAATCTAAGTGGAACACAATTACATAAGCCAGTGGTGGCTGGTGACTGAAAGCAGTGGTGGGGCACAAATACAAGACGGAATTGCACCTGGTGAGAGAGCCTCACTTCCCACGTATTTCCATTCACCTACTCACCCACTGCCTTTGGTCACCTACCCATTTACTCATCCACATTGTCTTCCACTGCCATTCACACACCTCTTATACACAGACACCCACATTTTCTCAGCCACTCTGTCAAGCCCTGCAAACACATTCAAACAAACACACATTGCCTCACCCATCCAGTATCCAGCAGTTTCAGTGATAAAAGGTACACGTTTATTTGAGCTGCAGATTACATGTTTAATATGACATATCACGTCATTAGTCTGCAGAAGAAATAAAACAATAACTAGCCATGATAAATTACTGGAACCATTACTGCCTTTGACAGACGAAATCACCTACAGAGGCAGTGAAAGGAGAGGAGAGCTGAGAGAACAGATGTTGTTCTTTTTGTCTGTAAAAAAGATAGAGCTCGAACTTACTTTTGTGCAGGGTTGTCTTTGGCATATTTATGACTTGAGGTCTTCAGGTCACACTCCTGTCTCCCAGAGAGCCCTGGATGGAGTTATTTATTGTATTTATTCCATTTCTCTGCCACAGTCTGGGGATTTTCTTTGCGCAATGCCACATTCTTTTAATAAAATGTGACCTCTGGTACGTAGACCCTTCTGATCGCACCCCACCGTTTGAGTAAATAGGAAAGGGTGGAGAATAATATCAGAGTGACATGAAGTTTTCAGAAACCCGGGCTGAACAAAAAACGCTCCAGGCTGTTTACAATCAGGGCTTCTGGTGGAGGAGGAGATAAGCCAGGGACGTCACTGCTTTCCGAGAAAACGTAAGGGCTGTGCGTGGGCAAGCCCTGTCAGCCCCACTGTGCAGCTTTCAGCCACATACTGACGCAGGCGCAGTGGGGCTTTTCAAAGTGCACAACTTTCACTCGGAAAATGTTGTGCAGAAAATGTTTTACTTTCATCATGTAATTAAATATATGCTTCACTAGAGAGGCCAGAAAAGGCTAGGGGCACAGCCCCTTAGCCCTTGAACACCAGCCGCCCCTGACATAAGCAAAGGTCAACCTAAACCTCAGTCATGAATCCTGCACACCTGGGCTATGTTTGACTCCCCGTCTCAGGAATGAATGATGCCGCTTCTGGTTCACTTCATATGAGGATCTGAAGCACTACTTTACGTGTGGTCAAATGAGTGAAGTTTTGCAAAACTAAAACAATTATTTTATAATCAATGTTGCTTCACAGTAGAATTCCCACAGTCCATAATGCATCTATTTAATCAAAATAAAATATTTGATTTAGTAAAATAAAAAAATGTCATTGTGTCAACTGTTGATGTTATGGTTATAAGCAACTATGGATGTTTCCTTCTTATCAAGAAATCTAATTTACTCTTTAAAAATATGATGAACTCAAGAGCTGTTCTTTTCAATCAGTAAATATCTATCGGAATGTATTAATGTTGTGGGACAATAAAGTACATTCTGGGTGGTGGAAGTCTGGGTGGAAAATTGTTCCATGTGAACAATTTAATATAATACATAGCATCGGTAGGATTCTGATATTATAATGGAGTGGTTAACAAATGCTTCAATCCTATCCCCTCAATTGTATGATAAAATATAGTATTGGTTATGTCAGTAAAGAGAGTTTTCTCTACAATTTCATTTTCTATTTTCCCCCCTGGGGACCTACAGCCCTTATTCTTCCTACATGTCTGTTTCACATCACAGTGGAACTGATGTTTATCAATGGAAAAACGAACTGGGGCAAAACAATCATTGAAAACCAATTTTAAGGAAGTAAAGATAAATTGAAAATTAAAGGAAACATTTTAAAGGAAAGATAATTTTAAGGAAAAAAACAATTATTTTAAAGTGCATAGAGTTCAGAGTAGTGAGGGGTTTCTGTGTTCAGGGGTGAGCGGAGGTTAGTTGTGGTGAGTTTTTAGGGCTCAGAAATGAGTGGCGTTTAAGGGTGGTGTGCAGGCTAATAGTTCAGGGATGGGTGTTGTTAAGAGCATTGATGGGGTTTTAGAAGTTGGGTGGTGTTTAGAGGTGGTGAGGGATTTTGTTTAGGGTTCAGGGATGTGTTGAGTTTTGGTGTGGTGAGGGGTTTTAAAGGTTCAGCAGTGGGTAGGGTTAAACCATATAAAGGGTTTTTGTGTTCAAGGATGGGTAGAGTTTAGGGATAGTGGGTGGTTTTAGGGTTCAGGGATGGGTGGATGTTAAGGGTAGAAGGGGTTTACGGTTTAGGGACTGCTAGAGTTTAGGGGTCAGGGATTGGTGGAGTTTAGGTGTGGTGAGAGATTTATACAGCTCAGGAGGGGTGGAGTTTAGGGATTAAGGATGTTTTTAGGCAGCAGTGATGGAAGGGGTTTAGGGTTGTGAGGGGGGGGTTATGGGATGGATGGGCTTTAGAGGTGGTGAGGTGTCAGCAAATTGAAAGCATCCAAAGTAATTGACAACGTAAAAGATACAACAGATATAAAATTGGAATAATGTTCCCTGATCCAAAGCACTGAAACAAATACCTAGAACAAAAATGTTTCTGAAAGTAAGATCTGCATCTATTATATTTATACCTTGAAAAGTGAGCATGCAAAAGCTCTACGCAACTTTGAAAAAAATATATTTTATGAATTGGTTTGTGTGAAATGGCGAATGCCATTCATCTTACACATTTCCATTAAACATCATAGGTGAAATGGTTTCTTAGTTATGGTAATCCATGACATTGCTTTTCTATGAAATAATATACAATCCACATGAACTTCTTCACTGCTCCTTCTGACGTAAGCAGTTCAATGTGGCAACAGAACTAAATTTGTGCCCCCAACTCCTCCTCCGCTCCCCATTTAGTGGAAGCTTTGATTGCTTGTTCATACCCTCTTGGTTGCTTATAAATTCATGTTAGCACAACCAGCGGCCACCGAATCTTGGCCTGATTATCTGCAGCACCCTGACAGTTTGCAGGAGCCAGTGTACATGGTAGCAGGCGAGGAGCCTAGTGCCTGCTCCCTGAAGTTGCCATAGTAGCTTCAACTCCCTTCCTAAGTGAAGAGAAAGAAGAGAGCCACACCAGAGCTCTGATGTGCCTGCTCCAGAGTAGAAAGTAAGGACAGCCAATGCCAATAAGGCAGCGCCACGTAGAAGGGCACACTTGATATTACTGTTGACAAATACATGTTTACTTCAGAATAAATAATTTTCAAGAAAATATTTTTGGTGCAAAAATTTAACATAAGTGTGACAGGCTATGATGGAAATGCTGCCAGAATTGAAAAGTTTTCTAGATAAGAATTCAAAATCATCTGATGCTTCAGATTTTGTCAGTTGCAACCACAGACCTGTTAAACTCCTTATCATTAAACTGACAACACAAAGAAGGGTTCTGTTACGGCATCTGTGTGGAAGGGACAGGGGTAACTTTCAGTCTCTGATGAAGGGACACAGCTGTTTTCCAACATTGAGACTTATGCAGCTTAGGTATGGTAAAATTAACGCATAAAAAAGACAGGTGGAATAAAAATCAGATTGCGTTAAACAGCATTTAAGATTGGCACTCATGTCGGTTGGCCCTCAACATAATTTTGCATTGTAGGGCTTGATTACTGCAATCTTATTTATGTGAACAAACATGTTTGCAAAAAAGTGAAAACATGGAATAGTAGCAAAGGTGCCCTTAAAAGCTGAGCTCTTGCCCACACATCGTTGACATTAGCTTTCTGTGAAGACCAATGTATTTAGGCAACCATGATGAGCCATAAAGTAGTTTACTGTAAAGTCCTGATTAAGAGTTATGTGATAATGCAACAGAGGAGGGCCACAGTACCTAAATTCCTCTAACACGACATTCTATGGTTAATGAAATTCTATTACTAAAAGTCTATAATAGTGCCTAGGGCACATTTCTATTTAGTAAGTTGCTTGTCTGGTGCATTCTAAGTACAGAGCTGCATTCACTGGTAAAGAAGAGGATGGTAGTGCTGTGGTAAGCGACATTTAAGGAGTCTTACACCTTCTCTGGTTTCTTCTGACATTAGGTTGGAGGACCCAAAGTTCCCTAATGTTCTTGTCCAGTCATAATAGGAAACTTGATCATCTTCAGTTTTTCACTAAGTTTAAGACCTTTTCTGGATTCTCAGTCTATGATGAAGGATGACGTCTCTTGTGTTTGTCTCAGGCTTGATATCTTAGACCTGGAGGCATCTGGGTCTATATCATAATCTGTACTGGAGACCTGGAACATCTTTTGGTTCTTCAGCTAGGCCATACACGTCAGCGGGTTTTGTGTTCACAAAGCCTGTAAAGTGGAAGGTATTGGAAATCCAGAAATTCAAATTACATCAGTAAAGTAAGTGACATTAGAGGATAAGCAATCAAATTCATGTAAGCCAGGCCCGCAGTGTGCGTGGGGTCATGGACAGGTGGGGTGAATCTGATGTTGTTCATGCTGTCAAGGAGGTTGGTAGTGTTGATGTCACTGTGGTTGTTGAGATGGAAGTTGAGGTCGCTGAGGAAAATGTAGTTGTTGGGGGTCTCTGCCAGCGATACAGTTGCAGAAGGCTGGACGTGGCCCTAGAAGACCGTAGGCAACGGTGCCCCAATGGAGGTTTTACTGTCTGTTTGAGGTCAGAAGATGAGGTATCCGTGGTTGGGGTGAAGTCATCATTTGTAGTGGTGCACTGGATGGATTCCTTGCGTATGATGGCGATCTCTCCGCCCGGCTTGTTGATATGGTCATGGTGTGTGATCTTGTATCCTTTGGGTATTGCTGTGGCATTCTTGGGCATGGAATTGGGATTGAGCCAGGTCTCAGTGAGCAAGAGGATGTTGGGTGTGAGGTCCCAAATCTCAGTGGTGTGTTTGCATAGCAAGTGTGTGTTGAAAAGGGCACATGCAAGTTGGTGTTTTTGTTCAGGTGGTGTCTGTTGTGTGTTTGGGATGGGGCTGATCTGTGGGATGGTGTATGCTGTGGCATGTGAATTGGAATTGTGTGCAGGTGAAAAGGCCCTACTGTGGAGTGTGAGTTGGCGCAGTGGCAATGTTTGTTGCGGTGTCTGCGATCGAGGCTGTAATGCACTGAGATGGTGTATTTGAGGGCAGCGGAGTGCCAGGGTTATGACAGTCTTGCCTTTCGTGCACCTTTTGCACACCAGAAGCATGGTTGTACTGATGTCTGCACTAAGTAGGTCCTGGGGTGGGCAGGGCTTCTGTTGACAGGGAGAAGGGTGACAGGAAAACCAGTGCAGTGGGAGTGTCACTTGGTCAAACAGCAGCAAGTGGATCAGTCACAGATAACAACATCCTATTTGTGTAGTACTCCTAGTGGCTCCATGTACAGGCTGAGCACCATGGGATAAGCAGTAGACCCCCCTCCTCCATGTAGAGCTCCATAGAAGACTGGAATACCTGGGGAACTTGACGATACGATGTACACACATTTTTTCTCCAAAAATGTATGAAGTGCAATAATTTAAGACATTCATGTCCATGCATGAATAAAGAGCCTAAAGGAAGACCTCAAGTTGGGGGAATCAAAGAGTGCTGATATTTCAAGCACCACCAAGTGACTCGGTTCATTCACCCATACCCCTGACCAATAGAGTGCCACCAACCACCTGGTTGGTGGCAGTTTCTTTCCTTCAGAAGGGGTGAACCCTATCTTGGTACAGAAGAAAGAGGTAAGTGAAGTGACTTCCCAAAAAGCTGCAGAACACAGGACAAAACAATAAAAAGCAAAACAGCAGCACTGTGACAAAGGGGAGCAGATCTGAGCCACTTTAACCAACTTTAATAAGGCATAACTTGCTGTTAGGTGCCGCCAGAATGAAATTCAAGGAACTGATGATTTCCCCTCAAACCAGAAACATCAATACTGGTATATAACTAGGCCTGGGCGTAACGTCTGGAATTTTACTATGTGGAATTCTGCGGAGTTACATAAAAACTCTGCGAGATTCCGTGGCGTTCCGCAAGCGGGCAAAACTCAGGCATGACACGCTGCTTGTGCTGTTTTTTGGCACTGGGATCTTGTTCTGGACTGTAAAATCAACACGAAGGGCACCATGTGGTGCGCCAGAGGACGCTGCTTCTTTCTGCCGCACGAGTAGACTTTCTACTTGAGCGGCAGTTTTCTCAACATGAACAGTCGCAACCGCATTGAAAAGTCTTCCTGAGGCTCGTTCTAGTGCCCGAAAATCCCGCTAGGGGATACAAATTCTCAGTCGCCAAATTAACATTGGTTAGCCACTTCCCCACTCGGCAGGGGTAGTGGAATTTGTCACCCACCCCTATATATAACAACATAGACATGCATCCAAGTAAAGTTCAACCAAGGCACTGAGAACAAAAGCTTTCATTTTTATGGCAGTAATTAAATGCACAAACCTAATGCACATGACCAGAGCCCTCCATAGAGTGCCTTCTAGCAAAACAAAAAAAACCTCGGTTTTATTGATAGTGGACTTCAGGCCCTATGTCTTTGCTACTTGCCCTCTGTTTTTATGGTCAAGTTAGATCTTGTCTTCTGTTAGTGTCAATGGAATTCCCCCGCATTTTTATTTTTACCTAAAGAAAGAAACTGACTTACAGCCACTCTCAGCGACCCCAACACAATCACAGCAGTGTCCTGGCCTGCGGGCTCTTTGAGCACCAAGGGGCGCATATGCCTAACTGTGCCCCCTTCAGGTATCCTGTGGTACTACACAGCAGGGATGCACCCCTTAGTAGATATACTAATAATACTATAGGAGGCAGGGACGGCCACTGCCACCACAACTAAGCAGCGATGAGCTTTAGGGTCTCCTGAATAATCATTATGCAGTTTGTATTCTAACAAAATAGCAATTGGCTCCAGAATTAAGTGCTATAAACATGCAAATCCAATAAAATCAAACAAGAAACCACATGACATAAGCGAGCAACTTTATTGTGTAAATACATTACAGAGAAAAGACAGGAACACCAGTCTTTAGGTGGCCCACTAGCAGCACACATATCTGCACACTTCATCCTCTGCAGTCAGTGGTGACAGATTTCACTCCTGGTTTCGCCTGGCGCTCCAAATGGGACGCCTCCTCTCTAGACAAACGTGGGCAAGCATGCACTTAAACATCAAGCATGCACTAAAACATCAAACATGCACTAAAGCGTCAAGCATGCACTAAAACTTCAAGTGCCTTTG
Source organism: Pleurodeles waltl (assembly GCF_031143425.1). Taxonomy (NCBI): domain Eukaryota; kingdom Metazoa; phylum Chordata; class Amphibia; order Caudata; family Salamandridae; genus Pleurodeles; species Pleurodeles waltl. Next base: position 90,421,179 of record NC_090451.1, read on the forward strand.
TATTACAGAGGTAGTCATACAAGGAAAGATAAGTGTCTCACACCACAGACCTGTAATCACAACCTCTCCAAATAGTAACAGTTTTTATTGGCATGGATTAGCAAAAAATATAGCTACAAAAATATAAGAGCGAGTTCTGTCTTAAAAGTGGCACCGTTTCTCCTTCCATCGAAGGATTGCGCAAAGATCCAAGCTCACAGTCCTTTCGCAAGACCTTCGTATACAAAGCATATTCATTTGGTCTGGAGAGTTTTAGGCCAACCCTTGCTAAACTCCTATAACCCCATCACTGAGCAATTACTCTACTCGAGCAGACTGTGCTGATGGCTCCCTGCACAAACCTCCAGGAGTGACTCCATTTACTCTGCTGGAAGTTTCAGGTGCCAGGCAGATGGGCACCCACCCTGCTTAAAGATCCCTGACTGCATTTATTCTGCTCAGAGCCTTCACAGCATTCGCCCACCGCCTAGGATAGGAAGCCGCCCATACGCATGTGGTACTGTTTAGATCAGATGCCCAGACAATGTTTATACATCCTCTACTCAAGAGCCCCGTGTCACATTCAGACGTTGATATCCAAAATGGCAGCTCATTTTATGGCCTCCTATGGGAGGAATCCGTGTGTGCAGGGTGCAGAGAACCCTGTGAAGGAAGTACAAGCTACCTAAAACTGCACACTCTCCCAGACACCCTCTTTGAAAGTCTGATACTGAAGGATGCAGCGTGTCCTAAACTATTCCCCTATTTTTTCCACGACGCCTATGACTGTGGGGTTCTAATGGATGCCACATTTACTAAACTTTAACTGCTGTATTTCATGCGCCCAAGGATAGTCAGGTATATGTGTATTCAGCATAGCTTAAACTGCATTTAATCTGTCTGATGACTCGACAACTGCTTCCTATAATGAAGAATGATTGATTCAGTGCATTTGTTCCATGCACACTACCACAGACTCTACTGGTGAGGGCCATATTGAGATGAGACATACATTAGCTGCATTTTCATTGTTTTTATGAAGATGGATGGAGCAGACGTATAACTGACGAGTTGTGGCAAGTAGGCCCAGAATGGCACGACCAGGACAGATGAGTTTTGATTTAAGTTCACTCTGGGGTATGCACAAAAGCCTCTTATCCAGACATTTTAAACCCTGGACTGGACACACTAAGAGACTGGGGCTGAATTGCTCAAACATCAAATCATCTGCTTTGGACCACGTAATGTTCCTAATCTGAAGCCACTTAAGAGGCCATCTAACTTGTAAAACACGGTTTATCCTTTCTAGTCCAGGTATTAATTAGGTGACAGCATTCTAAGATTCTTGTAAATGGTTATAATGGTTGTAATGACTGAAAGGCTGGTATCCCTGTGTGCCAAAAGGTACAATAGCCATGTCTGGAGTTGATATCTGCACCCACCACTGCAGCCCTATACGCTGTAGGCAGTAAAGGCGATACTGACCTTAATTTAGCAAGCTGTTGGAAGCATCAGCCAACAACAGGCTTCCGGTGAGTAGAGGGTTATTGACTTTGATACAAACAGGTACATTTTGAAGGCACTATGGGACTGAGAGAGATACCACTAGGTTAGGATTGCATTTGGTGCCAAAGATAATTATTTTTCTTTTGGGGCAATTATGTAGATGTTACACAAACAGCTCTCAGTGTTCCCCAGTATTCTTTGTAAGTCAGAGGCACATTCCGAAGTGCCCCCCTTGCCTTAGATCCCTCAGTCGGGCAATGATTGATGCATTACCTGCTCCGCTCTGTGTCCTTCACAAGGCACTGAACGGAACCGGGAGTTGAGGAACTCAGGATATCCAAAGTTGCAGCTTTTTTGCTCAACACAATGCTGCAAGCAGATATAAATTCCCACATGCCTTCTTATGCACTTAGCTTGGATCTTCCTTTGAAGACATGCAGCGATGGGGGTAGGATATTCACAACTGCCCCCAGCTAGAGTCCTCAAGAGATAGGTGATCTGCAGCTAAGCCTAGCAGGTCACTCTCTTCCTTGAGCCACAAGTGCTGCAAAGGAACAACCATGCAAGAGTAACAATCTGTACAACCATTGAATATAGGGTATATTGAAAGTTTTTGAATAAATGGGACTTAATGTCACCGAAGCGAAGGTTAAAATTCAAGGCGGCTGTAAAAACACTGGCTCCATCCCAGTAGGTAGGAGTAGTTTGTATCTAGAGTTGTAGCTCCAGGTTCTCAAACTGTAATTGAGCATTCCTGATGCTCATTGATTTCCCCGGTTTGATTTAATTTCCTCCTCTGATCCCGCTTACAAACCTCCAAAAATCCAATTTCAATAAGAACTAATCATCAAAAACAACAGTGAAAATTCAGACATGTGCAGACACTAACAGCAAATAATCACCCTCTGCCCACTAGCTTACTTCATCTTCTTATCAAACTTCAGATGTTTAATATCGCACTTTGCGAATATGCAATTCATTGTTTACACAATAATATAGACCCGCAGTGGCCACTCTTTCTCATTGGGGTTACCCTCTGACTAATCTGTCTAGGAAACAAATGAAATCGGAAGATTAAACAGCAGCCAACTTTTGACTAGTGCCACAACCAGCACAAGACTGCCTATCTTTTAACCCAGAGATGGGGTTGCTACTACTACACTCATCCCTCAGGTCCTAACATGAAATGCCATAGCAATAGATCTATTAAATACTCATGGACGGAGGCATTGACTTTTATTCAGAATAGTAGGGTTTAAACATTTTCTGTTGGTCTGAAATATATCTAAAGCATGCATGCAGCTTCTGAACAGATTACAGGTCAGTGGTAGGGTCTTACTTCAAGTTTCTCCATGTATTAATATTTAGTTATTAGCGCTGCTGAATCAATGCTTGTATTCACCCTTGACCCGTCTACTGTTCTTGGGATATTGTGATGCCTCAGTGTAGGGAAGTCAATCATTCTTAAAGCAAGCGTCCTGAACGCTGCTTCCAACATGGAGGCAGAGTATATCTATGATTGGAACATTAAGCAGATGAAGCAACATGATGTTTACTTACATCTAAGGCAACTCCGGCGCCCTGCGTTTCCCGTCTCGTCCCACGCTCTGCGACCTCCCTTAACCATCTCCCTCACCCAACATGCTTTGTTTCTCTCCTAACCAGCTCCAGTGGGCCCATCCTAACAAATAAATGTTGCACCAGTAGACATCTGGTTCCTTTTGTTTCTCCTGAGTCTAGTCCCACCAAACCTCGTATCATAAGTCCGAGACCACAAACCAGGAGATTGTTTTCAGTAGAAAATACTTGTGTTTGATACATTGATTATGGCTTGGGAGTATTTCAATGTTTCTTGTATAACCAGCGTGACACCAACTACAAGGTACGGATTCGCACCATAGCATCAAATGTGCATGTGCCTGCTAGCCCATTTGTGCAGTGAGATTCAATCTCACTGCACATACTTAAATTTTCTGCTCAGGTTTTACATTTGTCTAGCAGCTTCACCACACTTTATTTGGCTTTAAAGTGGAGTATATTTTTTATCAACTTGCGCCCTGCGTTTCATACTGTTTATAATGTACCTCTCCAACTGAATACCTCATTTTGATTTCTTAAGATCCGTGAAGATGAAATTGTTGGCCAAAGTTATACTCTGATAACGAAGAGTACTAAGAGCGTAATCATTCAGTCACTAACGTGATTAAACTTATTAAAGTGATTACCTGGTCCCAATCAACCATTAAAACAGTTAGACCGGATGAATGTAAATCTTGTAAGGCCGTGCGATGTACGGATTGGGCTGAAATTGGTAGCGCTCTAGTTCCATTCAGTTATCCTTGCAAACCGGTTCCCAAACATATTGTATACGATGGAATACACAAAAGGACCAATCCTTCATTGAATAATACAATCAAGAGGTATTAAAATGGGTTAGATGTTCTAGACATCTTAGAACTTCATTAAAAAAAAAAATCAAGAAATTATGACTTTGGCTAAAAAAAAAAATGATGTAGAAAGCAATAAAAATGGCGCCTGCCAGTTCACTCAACCGGACGCATATTAAAATATATACTTTGAAAATATGTGCAATTGACACTAAAATTGTTAAAATAAAAGGGAATCACATCTTGTAGGTACAAGAGTTCGTGGGTACCAGCGCGCTCCTCTTTATCCTCCACCTTGGGAGTCCATCTATAAACATGCCTCTCAGACTAGCTGGGCATGGAATGGCCATTTGAGAGGGGAGCAACACCGTTGGCCTGCCTGGAATCTTTCTGTGGGTCATTTTGTTGGCCGCTGACTGCTCCCTTGCGGAGGTGGATGGCGCCGTTTTGTTTTGTATCCACAGGAGTTTCGTCTTCTTTGCCGCTTGCGCCACTCTCCTCCACATCACTTCTCAAGTCCTGCTCCACCTACAGGAAGAGAAAGTCAAGAGGATAATAAGTAGAATTAAAGTGACCAGCATTTGACGTCCTAAATCATCAAAAGACTTCAGAGCAGTAGTATTTAGTTACTTGGTTTATTTATTAGCTTTTAAAGAAGCAAACAAGTCCCTATAGGATGTCAGAGCATTGTACGATGTGTGCAAAATATTGGCAGTAAAAACACTATTTTTCACCTTCAAAGTTACCGCTATATAAATTTAGCCAGACTGAAAATAATCTATAAATATGGGTCAACCGGTTATAATCGACGACTCCATTTCATCGAGGGAGCCATAGTTCAGACCAGAGAGTGCTTCCTGAAACAGCTGCAATCTAGAATGTTATCCAACTGAGGTGATTCAGGACTACAACAGTAAGAATGAAGTTGCTTTTTTAGTGAAATCATAGGACTAGAACATTATAGGCCTCATTATGACCCTGGTGGACGGCGTTATTTTGGAGAAAGGTACTGCCAACAGGCTGGCGGTACCTTTCCCCAAAATATAACATTGGCGGTTTGGCTCAAGCCAAACCACCAATGTACCACTCCGTCCGCCAGGGCGGTAACAGCTGCCGGACTGGAGCATTCGGTCTCCATCCTGGAGGCCGTCAAAATCCCACCCTCGGGATTATGACCCTGCCTACTGCCATGGGTTTCGTGGCAATCTTACCACCACGAAAACCATGGCGATAGGCACCATCAGTGCCAAGGAATTCCTTCCCTGGCACTGATAGGGGTCTCTCCTACCCCTCCATCCCCTCCCGAACCCCCCAACATTCACACACCTGCACGCTCAGACATACACACTCATACACATACCCACATCCACCCACGCATGCATGCATTCATACACACACCTCAACACACACTTACATACATATTCACATGGCAAAACATATACGTACATTCACACCCATTCATGCACACACGCATGCACGCATACAAAAACAATCATACACACCCCCCCACACACACACAACACCCCCCACCCGCCTCCCCTGTTGGAGAACCCGACTTACCTGCTTGCAGGGGGTTCTCTGGCAGGAGATGGGACGAGGCGCTGCTGCCAGCAGGAGCATCCCCCAGCGGAACACCGCCAGGCCGTATCATGTGTCATGATATGGTTGGCGGCATTCTACTGGCGTGGCGCTGCTGCTGGCAGCAGCGCCACCTTACCACCATCCGCCGCCATGACCGTAGCCTGAATTCCGCCAGCCTTCTGGCGGAATTCCAGCTACGGTCATAATATGGTGGACAGTAGGTAGCCATGGCGACGGTCTTTTGGAGGCTGATGCTGTGGCTGTAGGCGGGATTTACTGCCAATGTTCTGAGGGCCATAGTTCCCGATAAGATGGGGTGTCCTGTGGGCACCTTAAAACTGTGGGTGACATAAGAGATCACCCTACCTTATGTGCTTCCTCAGCTTATTGAAATGGTGAAAGAGGTCAGTTCTACCCCAAAGTCTGTACCACAGATAAAACAATTGATTCCCAAACTATTATCTCCAGAAGGTGAAACTTGATGCATGTATATCATAACCAACTGACCATTAAACAGTTAAACTAATAAGATTAATAAAAATAAGAAAACAATATTAGATGGTTGAAGGATACGGTGTACAGAAGTATAGAAAAATACAATTGTCTTAGTAAAAAATACTAAATACACTGAACACTGTCTTGAATACATATCTCATCTACTCAGGTCATACAACTCAACATTTTCACTGGGAGAATGTAATCTTTTGTGTGAACCCACAGCCAGGTAATCTGCCAAAACATATTGTCTGACCCTCTCAATAGTGACAACTAGGAAGATAACTAACTTGTGGGGTAAATGTGATGCAATTGTGAAGGAGCACTTGTGAGGCACCCTATCTAGCATGTATCTATGGTTTGTTTTCTGTTTATTAGGATTCTTAACCTCATGAAAATGTGGTTTCGTGCAGTGGCCTTTCCGTAAAGTGTTTCTGTGAAACCACAGGCCTTGATAAGTCCTTAGATCTCCCCTGCACGTGGCTGGGCTGCTATCCACAGTGATTTTGCTTGCTGAACCATGCTGACTGCATTCCTGTTCCCTCTTTTTCTGTACAAAGATATCTTTGGCATAGCTGCTGTTCCAGTGACACTAAAGCATTGTGTCAGCGCCTTGAGACCCTACAGATGATTAGCCGCTCATTAGAAATCACTGATTGAAAGCATTTACCACCAAAACATACTCAACTGGTCATCATAATATTGAAGCATTATTGTGACTGGCTTGATGAGAGTGTGTGCACACAATATGTGCTCACAGCAGCACCACAATATTTAGAGGTTGTTTTTGCTACAGTCTGCCAACACCCCTTTACTTTTGATGTGCAATCATTGGTTATCAGTGAACAATTAACCTACCCTTTTACAACAGTTTTCAATCTGTATAATGACTTCTTATCGAGTTAGTTCAATAACATAACTGTAGGAAGTTGGCTCTGTATGCACTATTTCAAAGTAAGGAATAGTATGAACAGAGTCCAAGGGTTCCCCTTAGAGGTAAGATAGTGGCAAAAAGAGATAATTCTAATGCTCTATTTTGTGGTAGTGTGGTCGGGCAGTAGGCTTATCAGAGGGTAGTGTTAAGCATTTGTTGTACACACACAGGCAATAAATGAGGAACACACACTCAGAGACAATTCCAGGCCAATAGGTTTTTGTATAGAAAAATATATTTTCTTAGTTTATTTTAAGAACCACAGGTTCAAGATTTACATGTAATACTTCAAATGAAAGGTATTGCAGGTAGGTACTTCAGGAACCTTGAATTAGCAAAATAGCATATACAGTTTTCACATAAATGACATATAGCTATTTTAAAACTAGACACTGCAATTTTCAACAGGTCCTGGGGGAGGTAAGTGTTTGTTAGTTTTTGCAGGTAAGTAAACCACCTACAGGGGTTCAAGTTTGGGTCCAAGGTAGCCCACCGTTGGGGGTTCAGAGCAACCCCAAAGTTACCACACCAGCAGCTCAGGGCCGGTCAGGTGCAGAGGTCAAAGTGGTGCCCAAAACGCATAGGCTTCAATGGAGAAGGGGGTGCCCCGGTTCCAGTCTGCCAGCAGGTAAGTACCCGCGTCTTCGGAGGGCAGACCAGGGGAGTTTTGTAGGGCACCGGGGGGACACAAGTCCACACAGAAAGTACACCCTAAGCGGCACGGGGGCGGCCGGGTGCAGTGTGCAAACAAGCGTCAGGTTTGTAATAGAAATCAATGGGAGACCAAGGGGTCTCTTCAGCGATGCAGGCAGGCAAGGGGGGGGCTCCTCGGGGTAGCCACCACCTGGGCAAGGGAGAGGGCCACCTGGGGGTCGCTCCTGCACTGGAGGTCGGATCCTTCAGGTCCTGGGGGCTGCGGGAGTCTTTACCAGGCGTCGGGTCTTTAAAGCAGGCAGTCGCGGTCAGGGGGAGCCTCGGGATTCCCTCTGCAGGCATCGCTGTGGGGGCCCAGGGGGCTCAACTCTGGCTACTCACAGTCTCGTAGTCGCTGGGGAGTCCTCCCTGTGGTGTTTGTTCTCCACAAGTCGAGCCGGGGGCGTCGGGTGCAGAGTGCCAAGTCTCACGCTTCCGGCGGGAAACGCTTGTTGTTTCAAAGTTGCTTCTTTGTTGCAAAGTTGCAGTCTTTGGTGAACAGAGCCGCTGTCCTCAGGAGTTTTTGGTCCTTCTAGATGCAGGGCAGTCCTCTGAGGCTTCAGAGGTCGCTGGTCCCTGTGGAAAGCGTCGCTGGAGCAGTGTCTTTAGAAGTGGGGAGACAGGCCGGTAGAGCTGGGGCCAAAGCAGTTGGTGTCTCCGTCTTCTCTGCAGGATTTTTCAGCTTAGCAGTCCTCTTCTTCTTAGGTTGCAGGAATCTGAGTTCCTAGGTTCTGGGGAGCCCCTAAATACTGAATGTAGGGGTGTGTTTAGGTCTGCCAGGTGTTACAGTTCCTGCAGGGGGAGGTGATAAGCATCTCCACCCAGTACAGGCTTTGTTACTAGCCACAGAGTGACAAAGGCACTCTCCCCATGTGGCCAGCAACATGTCTGGAGTGTGTCAGGCTGCTAAAACCAGTCAGCCTACACGGGTAGTCGGTTAAGGTTTCAGGGGGCACCTCTAAGGTGCCCACTGGGGTGTATGTTACAATAACATTTACACTGGCATCAGTGTGCATTTATTGTGCTGAGAAGTTTGATACCAAACTTCACAGTTTTCAGTGTAGCCATTATGGTGCTGTGGAGTTCGTGCATGACAGACTCCCAGACCATATACTCTTATGGCTACCCTGCACTTACAATGTCTAAGGTTTTGCTTAGACACTGTAGGGGCATAGTGCTCATGCACTTATGAACTCACCTATGGTATAGTGCACCCTGCCTTAGGGCTGTAAGGCCTGCTAGAGGGGTGACTTATCTATGCCATGGGCAGTGTGAGGTTGGTATGGCACCCTGAGGGGAGTGCCATGTCGACTTAGTCATTTTCTCCCCACCAGCACACACAAGCAGGCAAGCAGTGTGTCTGTGCTGAGTGAGGGGTCCCCAGGGTGGCATAAGATATGCTGCAGCCCTTAGAGACCTTCCCTGGCATCAGGGCCCTTGGTACCAGTGGTACGAGTTACAAGGGACTTACCTGGATGCCAGGGTGTGCCAATTGTGGAAACAAAAGTACAGGTTAGGGAAAGAACACTGGTGCTGGGGCCTGGTTAGCAGGCCTCAGCACACTTTCAAATCAAAACTTATCATCAACAAAGGCAAAAAGTCAGGGGGTAACCATGCCAAGGAGGCATTTCCTTACACAACCCCCCCTAAACGAAAGATGATGAGACTAACCTTTCCCAAGAGAGTCTTCATTTTCTAAGTGGAAGAACCTGGAAAGGCCATCTGCATTGGCATGGGCAGTCCCAGGTCTGTGTTCCACTATAAAGTCAATTCCCTCTAGGGAGATGGACCACCTCAACAGTTTTGGATTTTCACCTTTCATTTGCATCAGCCATCTGAGAGGTCTGTGGCCAGTCTGAACTACAAAGTGAGTACCAAAGAGGTATGGTCTCAGCTTCTTCAGGGACCAAACCACAGCAAAGACCTCCCTCTCAATGGCACTCCAACGCTGCTCCCTGGGGAGTAACCTCCTGCTAATGAAAGCAACAGGCAGGTCAAGGCCATCATCATTTGTTTGGGACAAAACTGTCCCTATCCCATGTTCAGAGGCATCAGTCTGCACAATGAACTGCTTGGAGTAATCTGGAGCTTTAAGAACTGGTGCTGTGCACATTGCTTGTTTCAGGGTGTCAAATGCCTGTTGGCATTCTACAGTCCAGTTTACCTTCTTGGGCATTTTCTTTGAGGTAAGTTCTGTGAGGGCTGTCACTATGGATCCATATCCCTTCACAAACCTCCTGTAGTACCCAGTCAAGCCAAGGAATGCCCTGACTTGAGTCTGGGTTTTTGGAGCTGCCCAGTCCAGAATAGTCTGGATCTTGGGCTGGAGTGGCTGAACTTGGCCTCCACCTACAAGGTGACCCAAGTAAACCACAGTTTCCTGCCCTAGCTGGCATTTGGATGCCTTGATAGAGAGGCCTGCTGATTGCAGAGCCTTCAAAACCTTCTTCAGGTGGACCAGGTGATCCTGCCAGCTGGAGCTAAAGACAGCAATATCGTCAAGATACGCTGAACTAAAGGACTCCAAGCCAGCAAGGACTTGATTCACCAACCTTTGGAAGGTGGCAGGGGCATTCTTTAAAGCAAAGGGCATAACAGTAAACTAATAATGCCCATCAGGTGTGGAGAATGCTGTCTTTTCTTTTGCTGCTGGTGCCATTTTGATTTGCCAGTACCCTGCTGTCAAGTCAAAGGTACTTAAGTATTTGGCAGCACCTAGTTTGTCAATTAGTTCATCTGCCCTTGGAATGGGATGGGCATCTGTCTTGGTGACCGAATTAAGTCCTCTATAGTCCACACAAAACCTCATCTCTCTCTTTCCATCTTTGGTGTGAGGTTTGGGGACTAAGACCACTGGGCTAGCCCAGGTGCTGTCAGAGTGCTCAATGACTCCCAATTCCAGCATCTTGTGGACTTCCACCTTGATGCTTTCCTTAACTTGGTCAGACTGTCTGAGGGGAGTGCCATGTCGACTTAGTCATTTTATCCCCACTAGCACACACAAGCTGGCAAGCAGTGTGTCTGTGCTGAGTGAGGGGTCCCCAGGGTGGCATAAGATATGCTGCAGCCCTTAGAGACCTTCCCTGGCATCAGGGCCCTTGGTACCAGGGGTACCAGTTACAAGGGACTTACCTGGATGCCAGGGTGTGCCAATTGTGGAAACAAAAGTACAGGTTAGGGAAAGAACACTGGTGCTGGGGCCTGGTTAGCAGGCCTCAGCACACTTTCAAATCAAAACTTAGCATCAGCAAAGGCAAAACGTCAGGGGGTAACCATGCCAAGGAGGCATTTCCTTACAATATTGGACTATCACACAGAATCTGTCACAAAGATATTACAGATTTGCAAAAAATGCCAGCATGCATCACACTTTCAGATACTCGATGTGAGTCAGAGAAGTGCATTTGTTGCGAAGAAGGTTGACGTAGGAGACCCGACTTACAGAACCTCAGCCTATTTTGTGTTTGCGGCATCATCCCACTTTGTAACATCTTTTCACTGATTACTCATTTGCATCAATCCTGAAGAGATCTTTTATTTCCATGGATGCAAGAGTAGCACATGATGGCTCAACCAGCCATAGAGTGTGGGTGCATGAGCCACCTATGTAGACGGGACAGAGCCAGGGATGTGTTGTAGCCTCTTATACATTTTATAATGTTGTGCATATTAAAATGCTCTGTGTGTGTATGGTTTATATTTCATTGTACGTTGTGATTTGTCCTCAAGACACCCTCTTGTTATTGGCCATCCTTAAATGAGTGCTTTATATTCCACGTTCTACTAGCATTGCCGGGGGAGTAGTGAGAAGCCCTGGCTGATGGCGCACATATGTCAGTGTGCTTCTGTTAGGTTTTAAATTATACTTTTTTTTCTTTTACTTACCTTCAAGTCTTCTGTGGTGTCTGGCAATTTCGGGACATTGTGACATGTATTTATTTCCACCAAGCCATTTAAAATTCCAGTCATCCTCAGATGAGTAATTACCACTTGTAATCACGGCCACTGGAATTATGCGATTTTGCAACCACTGTGTTTTCCACAAAATTATGGATTTGCAGCATTTGTCACATAATCCATCATCTGTTGCATAATAAGGTCCAATGAATCGAAAGTTAGTAAAAAGGCAGCAACACGTATTGCCATACAGGGGAAGGCCATTCGCAAAAGTTGACCGGTCACATTTCTGTTTCTTAAGTCTGTGTTTTGGTGTCACAGTGAAACTAATGACGTGCAATCTTTTCCCACATAGTGTTAACATGTATAAAATGCCAAAATAATGAGGTAACAGTAACACAAAATGTGCTGCAATAGGCCGCATTTTTTTTTTCCTTGCTGCAAACCGTGGTCAATGCTCCCGCGAGAGTTGGTTCTCCTCCGCTGCTGCCTATAGTTAGACTACTGTGTCACCAAGCAGAAGTGATAGTATCTTGTAAGATTGACTGCACACATCTGCACTTCCTCTCATTCCAGGACCACGCCTCAAGTGTTATTTAGTGTCTCTGCTCTTCATATTATTGTCTTCTTTTTCAATGTTTCATCTATCTGAATTAAGGCATTTTCACCCATTTGTCTCCCAATCATCTGCTTTTCTGATATAATATAAAGTTTCACCACTACTGTCTTGTACTGGAAACTTGGTTTGCCGATGAGGTGTTGACCCTAATTGGGGAGCTATCGGACAGTTTAAGCAGAAGTGAAGTTGCAGCTCAAGTATGGTCTGAGGGTCATGTGAAGACAGACATGGGCCATGTGGAGATGCCTTCAGAGTCTTTCTTCCCATGGCTCCTCTAATGAAGATGCTTCACCGTCTCCCTTGCGCTGTCAGCATGGTCCATCCAGTCAGATGTACTTCAGGCTCTAATTTTCAATCTTGGAAACCAAAGTTGATGTGTGCTCCCAAAGTTGATTTGCTTTGTTCTAGTGGTTGCAGGAAGGGACCCATTCTTGGGGACCGAGATTTATTTTTTATCACCAGTCTTTAAGTATGAGCGACAGAAAGAAAGACAGAAAAGGGGAGAAGGGGGAGCAAGAGAGGGAAACAGTGACAACGTCGGGAAGTAGCGATGAAGAAGAACCGACGAGAGAGCGAAAAAGAGATAGAAGTGTAAGTCGGGGAAAGAAAGATGCACAACATGGAGTCACGTCTATTGTTATTTTGCTACCGCAGCATTCCGCAGCGGGCTCCTAAGAAAAACAGGCATCAGGTCATTTTTTTATCCAATTAAGCAATGTGCAGCATCCTTACCGTGCCAACTGCAGTGAGCCGGTAGGCCACGCGCAGAATGAGGTAGGCCCAGAACACGTGCAGCACCTGCAGGATCATCAGCAGAACGTTGAAGAAGTAGTATCCGAAGAAGGGCTGGAACAGCTCCATGGACTGGTAGTAGGTGCTGTAGATCACCCTGCAGAGGAGAGGGAAGGAAGAAGTTCAACAAACCACAAGGAGGAAGGGTGCCTGCCATGAGAGTGAGTAAACCGCACTAAGAATGCTGGGAATTGTAGGCCCATGCTCCTACTGGGAAGTACAAAAACCACAGGTCTCTGCAAAGACAGGACTGGTTGAAATTCATCCATCACTACAGGCAAGTGCTCATGCATATGGTTGCCTTTTTCTTGTCAATGTGTCTATGTCTCTAGCTATGTCCTGACTGCTGTATATCTGTGTGTGGGGCCATCGACGGCTCTATTACCACTGATCTATTTGTGGTTCTTCTAACACTATCTATCTATGCCTCTACCATAGTCTATCTATGGTTCTGGTGCTGGTTTTCTATGCATGGCACCACCTATGATTCTAACACTGTCTATTTATAGCTCTATCGCTGTTGATCTATTTATGGGTCTACCATTATGTAACCCTCCGACATAGTCTATTTTTGGCTCTATCCCTGTCCATCTATCCTGAGCAGTCAGCGGTCAATCCTTTGCCAGAAGGTGAAGAGGGAGATGCAGAGGAACTCTGGTGAGCTCTTGCATTCTTTATCTGGTGAGATCCCCGAAGCAGAGACCCTAAATAGCTAGAAAAGGAGGTTAGGCTACCTAGGAAGGAGGATTGGCTACCAAGAGAGGTAAGAGCCTATCAGAAGGAGCCTCTGACGTCACCTGCTGGCACTGGCCACTCAGAGCAGTTCAGTGTGCCACAAACACCTCTGTTTCCAAGATGGCAGAGGTCTGGGACACACTGGAGGAGCTCTGGGCACCTCCCCTGGGAGGTGCAGGTCAGGGGAGTGGTCACGCCCCTTTCCTTTGTCCAGTTTCGCGCCAGAGCAGGGCTGGGGGATCCCTGAACCGGTGTAGACTGGCTTATGCAGAGATGGGCACCAGCTGTGCCCATCAAAGCATTTCCAGAGGCTGGGGGAGGCTACTCCTCCCCAGCCCTCACACCTATTTCCAAAGGGAGAGGGTGTTACACCCTCTCTCATATGAAGTCCTTTGTTCTGCCTTCCTGGGCCAGGGCTGCCTGGACCCCAGGAGGGCAGAAACCTGTCTGAGGGGTTGACAGCATCAGCAGCTGCAGTGGAGACCCCGGAAAGGCAGTTTGGTAGTACCCGGGTTGTGCTAGAGACCCGGGGTGGATCATGGAATTGTCCCCCCAATGCCAGAATGGCATTGAGGTGACAATTCCATGATCTTAGACATGTTACATGGCCATGTTCGGAGTTACCATTGTGACGCTGTACATAGGTAGTGACCTATGTACAGTGCACGCGTGTAATGGTGTCCCCGCACTCACAAAGTCCGGGGAATTTGCCCTGAACGATGTGGGGGCACCTTGGCTAGTGCCAGGATGCCCACACACTAAGTAACTTTGCACCCAACCTTCACCAGGTGAAGGTTAGACATATAGGTAACTTATAAGTTACTTAAGTGCAGAGGTAAATGGCTGTGAAATAACGTGGACGTTATTTCACGCAGGCTGCACTGGCAGGCCTCTGTAAGAATTGTCAGAGCTCCCTATGGGTGGCAAAAGAAATGCTGCAGCCCATAGGGATCTCCTGGAACCCCAATACCCTGGGTACCTCAGTACCATATACTAGGGAATTATAAGGGTGTTCCAGTATGCCAATGTGAATTGGTAAAATTAGTCACCAGCCTGTTAGTGACAAATTTGGAAAGCAGAGAGAGCATAACCACTGAGGTTCTGGTTAGCAGAGCCTCAGTGAGACAGTTAGGCATCACACAGGGAACACATATAGGCCACAAACTTATGAGCACTGGGGTCCTGGCTAGCAGTGTCCCAGTGACACGTAAACATACTGACAACATAGGGTTTTCACTATGAGCACTGGGCCCTGGCTAGCAGGATCCCAGTGAGACAGTGAAAACACCCTGACATATACTCACAAAGAGGCCACAAGTGGGGGTAACAAGGCTAGAAAGAGGCTACTTTCTCACAGTCATTATTTGTTATTATCTGTCTGCGGCTCTCTCTATCTGAAGCTCTCTCTATCTGAAGCTCTCTCTGACTGAGGCTATCCAGCTCTCTGGCTCTATCCGTCTAGTGAGGAGCATTTCAATCAGCGCCTCTATCTGTCTAGGGCTCAGCTGTAAGGAAATGCCTCCTTGGCATGGTTGCCCCCTGACTTTTTGCCTTTGCTGATGCTATGTTTACAATTGAAAGTGTGCTGAGGCCTGCTAACCAGGCCCCAGCACCAGTGTTCTTTCCCTAACCTGTACTTTTGTATCCACAATTGGCAGACCCTGGCATCCAGATAAGTCCCTTGTAACTGGTACTTCTAGTACCAAGGGCCCTGATGCCAAGGAAGGTCTCTAAGGGCTGCAGCATGTCTTATGCCACCCTGGAGACCTCTCACTCAGCACAGACACACTGCTTGCCAGCTTGTGTGTGCTAGTGAGAACAAAACGAGTAAGTCGACATGGCACTCCCCTCAGGGTGCCATGCCAGCCTCTCACTGCCTATGCAGTATAGGTAAGACACCCCTCTAGCAGGCCTTACAGCCCTAAGGCAGGGTGCACTATACCATAGGTGAGGGTACCAGTGCATGAGCATGGTACCCCTACAGTGTCTAAACAAAACCTTAGACATTGTAAGTGCAGGGTAGCCATAAGAGTATATGGTCTGGGAGTTTGTCAAACACGAACTCCACAGCACCATAATGGCTACACTGAAAACTGGGAAGTTTGGTATCAAACTTCTCAGCACAATAAATGCACACTGATGCCAGTGTACATTTTATTGTAAAATACACCACAGAGGGCACCTTAGAGGTGCCCCCTGAAACTTAACCGACTATCTGTGTAGGCTGACTAGTTTTAGCAGCCTGCCACAAACCGAGACATGTTGCTGGCCCCATGGGGAGAGTGCCTTTGTCACTCTGAGGCCAGTAACAAAGCCTGCACTGGGTGGAGATGCTAACACCTCTCCCAGGCAGGAATTGTCACACCTGGCGGTGAGCCTCAAAGGCTCACCTCCTTTGTGCCAACCCAGCAGGACACTCCAGCTAGTGGAGTTGCCCGCCCCCTCCGGCCAGGCCCCACTTTTGGCGGCAAGGCCGGAGAAAATAATGAGAAAAACAAGGAGGAGTCACTGGCCAGTCAGGACAGCCCCTAAGGTGTCCTGAGCTGAAGTGACTCTGACTTTTAGAAATCCTCCATCTTGCAGATGGAGGATTCCCCCAATAGGGTTAGGATTGTGACCCCCTCCCCTTGGGAGGAGGCACAAAGAGGGTGTACCCACCCTCAGGGCTAGTAGCCATTGGCTACTAACCCCCCAGACCTAAACACGCCCTTAAATTTAGTATTTAAGGGCTACCCTGAACCCTAGAAAATTAGATTCCTGCAACTACAAGAAGAAGGACTGCCTAGCTGAAAAACCCCTGCAGAGGAAGACAAGAAGACGACAACTGCCTTGGCTCCAGAAACTCACCGGCCTGTCTCCTGCCTTCCAAAGATCCTGCTCCAGCGACGCCTTCCAAAGGGACCAGCGACCTCGACATCCTCTGAGGACTGCCCCTGCTTCGAAAAGACAAGAAACTCCCGAGGACAGCGGACCTGCTCCAAGAAAGGCTGCAACTTTGTTTCCAGCAGCTTTAAAGAACCCTGCAAGCTCCCCGCAAGAAGCGTGAGACTTGCAACACTGCACCCGACGACCCCGACTCGGCTGGTGGAGATCCAACACCTCAGGAGGGACCCCAGGACTACTCTAAGACTGTGAGTACAAAAACCTGTCCCCCCTGAGCCCCCACAGCGCCGCCTGCAGAGGGAATCCCGAGGCTTCCCCTGACCGCGACTCTTTGAATCCTAAGTCCCGACACCTGGGAGAGACCCTGCACCCGCAGCCCCCAGGACCGGAAGGACCGGACTTTCACTGGAGGAGTGACCCCCAGGAGTCCCTCTCCCTTGACCAAGTGGAGGTTTCCCCGAGGAATCCCCCCCTTGCCTGCCTGCAGCGCTGAAGAGATCCCTAGATCTCCCATTGACTTCCATTACAAACCCAACGCTTGTTTCTACACTGCACCCGGCCGCCCCCGCGCCGCTGAGGGTGAAATTTCTGTGTGGGCTTGTGTCCCCCCCGGTGCCCTACAAAACCCCCCTGGTCTGCCCTCCGAAGACGCGGGTACTTACCTGCAAGCAGACCGGAACCGGGGCACCCCCTTCTCTCCATTCTAGCCTATGTGTTTTGGGCACCACTTTGAACTCTGCACCTGACCGGCCCTGAGCTGCTGGTGTGGTGACTTTGGGGTTGCTCTGAACCCCCAACGGTGGGCTACCTTGGACCAAGAACTAAGCCCTGTAAGTGTCTTACTTACCTGGTTAATCTAACAAATACTTACCTCCCCTAGGAACTGTGAAAATTGCACTAAGTGTCCACTTTTAAAACAGCTATTTGTGAATAACTTGAAAAGTATACATGCAATTTTGATGATTTGAAGTTCCTAAAGTACTTACCTGCAATACCTTTCGAATGAGATATTACATGTAGAATTTGAACCTGTGGTTCTTAAAATAAACTAAGAAAAGATATTTTTCTATACAAAAACCTATTGGCTGGATTTGTCTCTGAGTGTGTGTACCTCATTTATTGTCTATGTGTATGTACAACAAATGCTTAACACTACTCCTTGGATAAGCCTACTGCTCGACCACACTACCACAAAATAGAGCATTAGTATTATCTATTTTTACCACTATTTTACCTCTAAGGGGAACCCTTGGACTCTGTGCATGCTATTCCTTACTTTGAAATAGCACATACAGAGCCAACTTCCTACACTTACCTGGGGATCAGTCTATTTTCACTTCCATGTGAGCCTTGTACCCCATCTATAGGGTGTTTGTTTGTCCATCTATATAAGACAAGCAATGCTGTTTCAGAGCATCATTACTCACTGGAAACAAACTAATCCAAAAAGTAACAGTAGAATTAAGACAATGCCCGTGTGGAAATTCAAGGAGAGCATATGTGGATGCGCAGGTGTGTTCTGTACATAACACATGTACATCTTGTGAAATGTTAGCATTTTCACATATGTTATACCTGGAGGGTTACCAATGTGAAAATTTAACTAACTAGGTCTTGTCTACAAAAGGAAAGCTCAATGATTCTAAAGTCACACTGTGAATGTTGCCACTTCAGGGCTTTCACTGTTTCTGAGAATTATTTTTGATTAAACCGATACTCATGGGTCTAAAATGTTTAAGTAGAAAAGACCTAGCTAGCACAAGCAAAACTGGTAAGTCAATAACCTGGAAGTACTCTTCAGGACTTGGATTTCCAGCAACTATCAAAATACCCAAAGCAACGTGTCTCATCCAAGGCCAGACTTCCCACCTTCACCATCTTAAGAAGACACCTGCACCATTTAGACATTCATCAAACCCTGCATCTCTGCCTATCTGGCTGATAAGTTCACCGTCTGGTGTCTCTCTGCGCATCCGCATACGAGACGGCATCAAGCTGGAGACAAACAATTGTGAAAAGAAACAAAACACAAGGCAACGGGATGTTTCCATCTGTGCACCCAGGATCTCGAACAATGTCCTTGTATCAACCACCCCAAGCCTGCTCCAATTCAGGAAACAGTTGAAGGCATCCCTCTTTAGAGAACACTCCATTGTGAGGCAGTAACAGTCCACAAACCAGCTACCTCTCGAATCACTAGTTGACTGTATCCTCGGCTTGGACCCCATATAGCGCTAAGCAAACTTTGGCTAGATTTACGCTATACATATAAGGCATACATATAAACTTACATACATAAAATTTCACTTGTATAATACATTTCACATACCCCTAATAATTAGATATGCATCAAGGTAGTGCCCACTATAATTTCATCCTCACTTTTATAATGCCAATAAAATGTTTCCCCTTTAGTAAAATTAAGCACAACTATGCTAAAATGTTAAACGATATGAGGAAGTAGGGAGAAAATAGAAATGTTTTTTTTTATAACAGTTAAAGTTTTCCAATCCGAATGAAAAAAGAAACATCAGCCAATTTCTCAATAAGACCCCATACCCTAAAGATTGCTCTCCTTTGGTACCCACTTGCTTACGATCAAAAATTCATGTTTAGCATTTTTATTTTAAACCACACATGTATACGTTTTAGGCAGGAAGATTCCCTACCCACAGCTAGCTTTGTCTCTTGATCCTAACTATTATTCTGTTTTCCATCCACCCTTGTTTGCTATTGAAGCAACTTTGACACTCCCTATTAATCCACAATGTGCTAGGACACATCTGGCTCCATCATTTTTCTGTGATTGTTATGCAACACAACTCTGCATGATGGGGCAGTAGCATCAAACTCTGTATGAAACAAGCATTTGCCATGCAAAAGGTCTCGCATTTACTTGAGATGGAGCTATTGGCATTGTAAATGCGTAACTGGACTTTTTTGCCACATTAATTGGTCAACTCTGCTGCATCTTTTGGTCCTTTCTGCCACTTAATTCCAGTGGCCCTGCATATAACTAAAGGGCTAGTAGGCCTACTGGAATATGGTTTAAACAAGGCCCTTAAAACACAAACTACTCCCAGTAAACCTATTTAGACAGTTGGTACAGGTGGCATTGCCCGTGGGGCAATGAATAAATAATTGTATCCCAAGAAAGAGTGCTTACTGGATCACTGTCCCTTTACTGCGGTCTAGGGAGTTGAACAAAACACCCATGATTTTTAGATGCTTGAGGAGAGCCATCTCACATTATATTAATGATCCTCAGTTGGTCTTGAACTGAAACATAATCTTGAAGCATAATCAACTGTAAGTTCTCCTCAAAGTTAGTTTTATAAATACAGGCACACACAGCTCAAGTTTCACTGACTCAAACATGTATAGTTCATCTAGTCAGGTTTCTGCTTTGTATTCGCAGCTTGTATCACATTATAAAAATAAAACTACAAGCCCCAGAATGCAAAGCAGGAACAAACTAAATGAGCGAATCACACATCGAACTAGGGAGCTGGACAACTCTACGAATACTACTCCAAGGGCTGGATTCCAGCTTGTATCATGTTATAAAATAAAACTACAAGTCCCAGAATGTAAAGCAGAAAAACTAAATGAGTGAATCTTGTTTTGAACTAGGGAGTTGTACAACTCTACGAATACTACTACAAGGGCTGGCTTCCAACTCTACGATATTACATTTGGAATGCCCTCTTGAATAGTAGTGTATCATGGTAAAAACAAAGCAAAGCCAGGATTTCAGTACCTTACCTGCAGGCCTTGAAAAATCATAAAAATGTTACTAGACCTACAGGTCGAGTAACTTGAATAATCTACTCGACCATAACTGTAATGTACTTGACCCATAAACGGGTCTCAATTTAGTTGACCCTAGGCAAATATTTTACTTTACAGATTCGCCTTTTTCTTCATTCTCACATATAAGTGTACCTTCAAATATGTGAGCTCAGCATTTCTGCTGTACATAAAAACTTCTTTGTTTGATTAAATGGACTAAACACTTGTTTCATGTATAAAAAGAACCTGTCCCACATATAGGGGACACATGATCCATTACTTGCCGATTATTTTACTAATGGCCTTGCTACCAGGGCAGGAGTGTTTCTAGGATTATGTTTAAGCACTTGTTTTAATAAATATATTACTAAAGCATGCTGTGGTCGCACACTGTCATTTGCAGGGAGAAACTTTCCATGAAATATCCAAAAACCTTCCCACTAACTTGCAGCTTTACAGATAAAACTATATAATGTATTAACAAATCTGTGAAAATTGGGTTTCAGAAAACATTTATTCTTTGCACATCACCAAGTAAAGTGTTCTGATTTGTTTTCATCCTATTAAAATAATTTTTATATCACAAAGAAGTACAAACAATGGGCTTTCAAAACTACTGACAATATTTTGAAATGTTTGTACAGTTGACTTAGTCAGTATTTTCCCAACACCCAACAGTTAAATAGCTAAGTCCTTGAACTCTGTAGTCAGAAAGAAAATTAATTGTAAGACAAAATGACTTTTGACCTTTGTCTCTGAACACAGAGCAAATGTGACACAAATATGATTTAAAGGCCCCCTTCACTTTCTAACTTAACAGGCACCTGTTCTTAGTCATCCCACAACAAGGGTTGAGTAGGTCCTAAAAATAGCTTGACCTAATAAAATATGACTCACCATAGCGAGTGGTCGAGTAGAATTTTAGGGGTCTGACCTGACTGTTTTCATCACGGACAGCAGCGACAGCTCATGAGCTGGGATTGGCTGCCTGCACAGGGTTTGGAAGCGGCCGCAGTGCAGAAGTTTCAAAGGCATTTATTAAGGAGTTCAGTAAAGTTGTAATATTGTGCTTAAGCAAATAACTCATAATTCCTGGAGGCCCAAAAAAAAAACATCTTCAAAGCAGAAAAAAGCTTTAAAGCGCTATGCAGTAACACGGCTGCTGCATATAAATGTTAAAGCACTAAATACTGAGGCAACCTAATTTTAAAGCTATACTAGGTGTTTGTATATATATATATATATATATATATATATATATATATATATATATTCCATGTGCAGCGACTCCCGGCCCCTTCAGCTCACTGTTACAGTTGATTCTTTTTCACTTGTGACGTTTTTCTGTTTAGAGTGCATCTAATGTAAAAATCTCAAAATACTGGTGATTAATGTTCTTTCTGGAGAGAGAATGTACTTTTGTCTAGTGGAAGCTTGGAGTCATCATAAGGTAGCACAGAGGGTTAATGTGCCTGCTGCAAAGAACGTGTACTAGGCAAATCACAAAGTGCATGAAACGTAGCAGTGTCAAAATAACTCTGGCGATCAATGTTCTTTCTGGAGAGAGAACGTATTTTTGTCTAGTATAAGCTTGGAGACATTATAAAGGAGCGCAGAGAGTTATTATGCCTGCTGCAAAAAACGTGTACCGTGCAGATCAGGGTGCATATAATGAAAAATGTCAAAATAACTCTGCCGATTAATGTTCTTGTGGGAGCGAGAACGGCTTTGTATGCCCACCTTGGGATCAAATCTTGACTACGAAGTCACTCGAGGTCTCTACTATGTATCCTGGTGACCCTTTGTTTTGTCCACGCTCCCTACCCCCTGCTTCTGATTCTACAGAGACCTCATTTACCACACTGGACACAGTGACACCCATACCACACTGGACACAGTGACACCCACCTACAGCTTGCCCGGGTAGCAGTGTTTTCAACACACCTCAGGACCTGGAAAGAAAATGCTTTCGATGTGCCTGGCAGAGCTAGGATAATAATAAATTTAAAAAACGTAAATATTCACCATGCATCATACAAGAAGGTAATCCGGTAACTTAGAGATCACGCACATAAAAGCCAAAAGAAAAATGAAATTACATTTATTAGGTAACAGTGTAAACAATGTGAGCAGCGCTCCAATACCGCTGATCGAGTTTGCGCTCTGAGCGTTGTGAGCACCATGGCAGCCACGGAGCGCAAACAAATGAAAACATGAAGCATGGTGCTGAGCCGCGAGGAGAAAGGATCGCGGCTGGGATTAAAGGCAAAACCAGGAGGGAGGAGGGGCCATCACGCGCTGTAACAGGAGGAAGAGGGACGTTGGGTGATGACCAACAAAATTTTTCTCTTAGTGAAGTCCCCTGGGAGGGAATTAAGCACACAAAGGGAGGGATATTTAGAAAAATGCACTGATAAAAAGGAAGCAATTAAGACAAGCACAACAAAGAACAAATGACAAGAGTGGGTGTGGTTTAAAAGCCCATATTAAATACAACATGTCTTGTAGACAGCGCTGCGCGCTGCCAAGCTTGACCTGAAAAATTGCATGTCGCATAAAACAAAGTGGCTTTGGTCCCAAAGCCACAGCTGGCTAATGCACGACATGTGACAAGTTGATGCTCCAACTCAATTCCACGTTTTTGCTTTTGATAGCCTGTGTTATGTGTCTTCTTTTATTTTTGCAAAATGTATACTGAGGTTTTCCCTAACATTGAAACTTATAACGTTCTCTTTTTCTTTTGAGTGTGGTTTAACAAATGTTGTAAATATAACACCACACTAAGCATGCTTTCACAGAACAACTCATATACCGTTTGTGATGGAAAAGTCTGAGCTATCACAGATGGCCAACCAGACAGCCGACGTTGCTACAGAGCTATCTTGCGCAAATCTTTCTTGCATAATATTTTAATAAAAAGAAACCATTTCAGGAGGATGTTCCTTTATACGCAAACCATTTATTCTGCAGTACTTAATAATGACCACGAGAGGGCACTCCAATACTATGCTCATCTTTAATATACTTCACACATTCTATGGCAGCAAAATGCATTTTCTGTCTTCACCTGCTTGAAGTGTGAAGGGCACCCTCTCCTCACACACCATGGTTACGGGGAATTATTTATAACTCCACTCACTCCATCTCCAGGATAGCAAGGCGCACGGGGCGCAGCTGTAGTAACGCTCACACACACCCCGTCTCAGAGGTCGCATG
Source organism: Pleurodeles waltl (assembly GCF_031143425.1). Classification (NCBI taxonomy): domain Eukaryota; kingdom Metazoa; phylum Chordata; class Amphibia; order Caudata; family Salamandridae; genus Pleurodeles; species Pleurodeles waltl. The sequence goes on from NC_090451.1 coordinate 90,444,688, forward strand.
AGACACTGACATGGAACTGGCAACACACCATCCAACAGTGCTTAATTTGTAAATAAACAGGTGCCGGTGCTCAAAGCCCTCCTCTTAAACACGCGGCTGCCCAAATTAAATGTGTGAACACGGAATACTGAGGCAGCGTACTCCTGAAGCCATCTCGGGCTTCTTCAATCCATTTACAGCCACTCCCTGCCCCTTCAGCTCACTCTTCCAGCTTCCTGCTTTCTCCCATTGTGACTCTTTCGTTTTTCTCTTCCTCCATTTTTCCCATATGTGTCTTTTGCTCGCAGTGAGTGCTTGAGGCAGAAAGATAACGCCGGCCCGCAAAAATAAGTACTGGTGCTCGGCACCGGAAACAACAAGCACAAATTAAGCACTGCCATCCAAGGACGGTGTGAAAAGTATCATAAGACATAATGTTGACACCTTGACACTTCAAAAGCTCCCACGTCACCTCCTTATGAATAAAGACAAGCATTTGCTCGAGTTAGAGCTAGTAGCGTTGTAAACTCCTAGCCACACTACTTGCCACATAAATTGAAAATTAAGAACAGTTTAACATAAGCGAGCCGATTCACAGCTCCACTGCCACCATGAGCATCAATGCGTGAAGAGACACACAAAAGGAAAACGAAGTTCGCTCGCAGTCAAACTTATCCGTAAAAAGTGCAATTAGCCATGTAACAGGGGCGATGGCCAAGGCGGTAACAAAACCTCCCCAAGGAGGAACAAATGTAAACCATTCACCAATGTCATCAAAGGATTTTTGAAGGGCAAGCCCACGAACAAGTGGTAGTGGTTGGAGTGAGGTGGGCGTGATTAAAAGCCCAGATACATTCCAACACTCGGAAAAGCAGCGCTTGCGCCCTACTATGCTCGACCTAAAAAACAAGAGTAGCTCAAAAGGCTGAGCAATCCCATACCGCACCGAAGGGCCACCCACCCTCTCGGACCGAGAAGGTTGCAACTGACAGACAATATATCAGGGCTGGGCTCGAGCGGGAACTGGCTGGGTTCTAGCTCTGGAAACTATTCTTGAGATGGAAACTGGGTCCTGGACACTCGGAAACTCTTGAAGACCTGGCTTTACTAACTCTCTGTGCACTGCCTTTGGTTCTGTCTAGCGCTGGAAAACCCGATGGGGTAGCAATGCGCTTTATAAAATGTAATAATAATAATAATATACCAATGGACCAACCCTGACTTTTGCCCGGTGCAGCGTGTTGACAGTGGGACACTGAGCCTGCATCACTGCTGGGACCTACAAGTGCCTCTTAGTTTGCTTCCCGGCGTGGCTGGCTGCATGATGCACATTCCACTGACAACCGGTTTCCTTTTGTGTCCAAGAAGCATCCTGGGTGGGAGCAGGTAGAGATCAAACACTAAACCACTGGATCATCAAACCAGGCCGACACATCCAGAAGCCCACAGAGTGGGACAACCTGACCAGTGCGGTGTCACCCAGCCAGTCACTGAGGGACACACTGAGATCTTCAAGTGTTTTGTACTTTCTCAAGCACTGGGTGCAGAAATATGGCTGCTCCTTTGGAATGTATGTGTACTGATGATAATCATTTATATAAAACATTATACAACCTGTCTTTCTTGCACAATAAATGCTTGTATTGATAACCATGAGAATCAATGTTATTAAATTCATAATAATAAAGATTTAGTTACAACCTGCACAAATTCAAACTTAGACCGTGTAGGTTTTATTGAGATTTTTGGAGACAGCTCATAACTAATGAGCTATTTTCCCAGAACGTGAAATTGCAACTAAGTCCTGAGCAAAATTGTGAACCCTCTGACCCATCATAAAACCCAAACTTGTGACCTGCAGTTATGTACAAAGCCCTGGGCTGGCACTTGGACTAATTGAGCCTGAGTGCACACAGGTCTCTCCAGCAAGCGCGTTAACCTCCAGAGTTACCTGGTGAGCATTACACACAGCAACAAGCAGTACACACAGTCTCTGCAGCAGGTGCTTAACTCACAACATGAGCACACAATGTGGCTTGAGACCAATGGAGCCAGAACAGCTTTACTACCACATGTCTCCATTTTGCATGTTTAGTAGCTGAGTTTGGGCACCATCATACATAGGATGTTACTCACTCTGCGCCCCATGTCGCTCTCCCTCATGGCCAGCGATGCATTTACTGCCACCAACCTTTTCACAGATTCTGGAGCAGTCAGTTTCTTATTTTCAGAACTGAAACAACTCCGGAATGTGCTATTTGTTGGGGAAATAGAAGGAAAAAAGGGTTTCACTCCTGGCTAGAGGCAGTGGAAAAAAAAACCACTCCATTCATCCCCCAGGGGACGCCTATGCCAACAGATATAGGACATTTTAACCAAGGCTTGGTGCGGAATGTCCCCAGCACCCTTGTCTGCCAGTTAAACATTGACCCTGGTTGTAGCACTTCAGTGGAAGGGAACAGTGGAAACACTTGATAATGTTGATTCACTTTCATCACACCTTCCAAAGCTGGCGCTTACGTGACTCGAGGCCACCGCGCCCCGCCGGCTCCGCCTCTCTCCCCCAGAGCCAATGGCGAAGCGCTATGCACTGAAGTTGTGCAGTTGTGTTACAATCCGAGAGTGCCAAGGTGTCCTTCACAGCAAAGCTGGCCCCTGACTATCACCACGTCAGTGGGGCACAATGTGCCCAGTCCGGGGTGTTTCTTGTACAAATCATTGTTGTCAGGTGTGTTAGTGAGGTTGGTTTGATGTAATCTAATAATGACTTTACTACCGAAAGCTCCCCATAGGCTTAATGGCATTTGCATCGTGTTTTTGTGCCCCTGGCAGACTTTGGTATTACAGAAGTACCACAGAAGCGTGTGCAACTGGTTCTTTATTATGGATTATGTGAACGCACAATTCGCGCCAGGGCGACCCCAGTGTGCTGCTCCCTTCGTTACAGGGGGTCCTTCCCGCGCAAATGAGAGAGTTCACTTAGCTCTTGTCTCATAATAGAAGGAAGCGGATCAGCAAACAGACCGTCAAGAGCGCACCCGTTGTGCCCCATGTGGGCAGTGGGGCAATCAGTGTGCCCTAAGGACGTGCCCACGGAGGTGCTTGGGTGGGCCTTAGGAATGGCAGAACGTCCCTCCCAGGTGAGTGTAGTCACTCGTCGCCCTCTGCTGTGGTGGGAACCCCTGCCGCTGCTCAGAGCATTGCCGGCCGGTCTGTACTCAAATACAGACCAGGAGGTTGGTCTGTGGCCAAGGTTTGTGCCTCCAGCGGGGCCACTGTTTTTTGTTGTATGATGGGGTCCACGGTCCTAGTGCAGCAAGGACAATGTAGAATTAGTATGTCACGCAGCTCCAGATTGTGTATTAGTAACACACGACTGGAAATATAACCAACTATATCAACAACCTTACAAGGTTGAGAGTCAACTGCCCCATTTGTCCCTTTTGCCCAATAAAAACACATGAAGAAGTTTGGCACTGTTGTGGGAGTTCTTGCTTATATTTCTGCCAGACAGAGGAGAGAGTATAGGGCCCCTTCAGGCAATTCTCACATTATACCCCCGGCAGGTGCCATGCGAGGGCTCAAAGGTCTCTACTTGGAAATGGAAAAGCAAAGCTGCGAACGGCTGGAAAGGCCGACTGACTCAAGGACTCACGCTGGACCATGAGGGATGGACTTATACTGGGGTCTAAGCTCGGTGGTCTCTTGCCTCCGGGGTACAGCTATAGCATATGAGCAGAGCCTGCACTCATGCACACTCCAGGCACAGTAGCTCCCACCTTTAGCAATAAGGCAGCAGAAGGTGTTTGGGATGTTAAGGGTTAATGAAAAACCAACAAACATAGCTGTGCAATACTTGAGGGTACACAAACAGGCTACCACGGCGGCTGGACACTGCATCCCTTGTCCCGCCGTCCGAGGATGACAGCCATCCTTGCGCAAGACAAGCCACAAGGTAAATGGCACAGCCAAGCAGACACAGAGCAATCACGGAACATTATACCGCATATCCCACCCACACATCATTACACTCCACTTCAGTGAGACTTTTGTCCTGTTAGTGGTACTGATGCTAAAGGACATAAGCAGTGAGAGATGCTCTCTCACAGAGCATTAGTCCGGCCAAGGACGGTGACTGTTATCATGGGTACTTCAACTGCCCTTTGCTTGATGGTCCACTAACCATTACCCTGGGCAGTATCGCAGTCCCAAGGACCTGGGGGCTAAGCCAAGCAGCAGGTTCTGTATTAATGTTTGACAGCGATATGGTAGTCGTTTGAGGACTTTAGTAGGATTCTGTGTGGTGGCTCAATTTTGAGGGATTTGGATTTGACCAAATAGTCACAGGTTCGAATCCCAGGTGATCCACTCGCCTTTGGGTAGAAATAGACATCAGTTATCTTTCAGTAACACTTCCTTGGTAATGAACAAGCGCTCTGCGAATATGGTTGGTATGTTATCAGAGACTAATCATTATCACCCAACATTCGATTTTGAGTGACAAAGGCAAATACCATTCCTTTTACATCATGCATGAGTATAAACAGATACGGCCAAGACCGGTGACTCCTGCACCTCACTCAAACTGTGTATATGTGTGTGTGTGTATATCTATCTATCTATCTATCTATCTATCTATCTCTCGGGCCCCTCAGACTGTGCATCACAAGTTGTTACACCCAGAATGAGAAATAACATGTGCAACTGGTATTACCAAGTGCATATTACCACATGCAGATAGATCTCTGTTCAAAGATCCAGTTGTGTAAATCCTCTCTTGATGTATTCTGCCATGTATCATCTCCCACTACTGAACCAGTGGATAATGTGCAACACTCTCTTGCACCCTGGTGCCTTAGATATTCCACTCTATACCTTCTTACGTAAGTACAAAGGACGTATTACTCTGGATCCCGACTCACCTGAAAGGAAGCAGCACTAGGCGAGTGATGATGAAGATCACGGCGAAGATGACAAACAGGACATCGCAGACTTTCTTATACTTGGTGTAATTGAACATCTTTGCTGGCTGGAAGGGAAACGAGTAACATTAGGTCAAATGTTGGGTGGAGGAACCTTCGGATGTCACGCTCTAAGAAGAACAATGGAACAGCGCCTTATGTTTCCACCAAAAAGTTATCCTTCACTTTAACTTAATGTCTTTGATGTCCAGAGCCGGTGAACTTTGTCTATGCCAAGTTTTCAAAACTCTAAAAAAGTTAATGAAATCGAGGTTTTTGTTATTGGTTTTGTTAATTAACACTTCTCTCTTGGTATGCATGTATAAACTTATAGAAAGAAATTAGCGTAGCAACAAATTCCATTGCACAGTGTCTTTACTAGAAACAGGAAATACTGCACTTTGAAAGTTCTTACTCGGAATGTCAAAATCCAAAATACTTTTTTTATTTTTATTTGTGGCCTAGTTTCTGCAATATAATAAAACTTATCATATTAACAAATTATGACTAATCAAAAAACAATACACAATAAATTGACACATTAATGACAATATTAACAAGAACATTACTTAAGACTTGAGCAATAATAAAAATGTTGATAGTAACAATAATAAACAAAAAGGTACTAACAAAAAATACATAGGGTGTCATTACGACGCTGGCGGTCTTGAGACCGCCAGTGCTGCGGTGGCAGTCGGACCACCGCCAGTGTGGCGGTCCGGAAGCCACATTACGACCGTGGCAGTCGTGCCACTGTCGGCCTGCCAGCACCGCCAGATTACGACTGAGCATCAATCTGCGGTCCTAATCCACAAGGGCAGCGCTGCCCTGGGGATTATGAGTCCTTTCTCTGCCGGCGATTACTTGGCGGTAAAGGCTGGTGGAGATGGGTGGCAGTGGGCCCCCTGGGCTTGGTGCGGGCAGTGCAGGGGCCCCCATGGCAAGCCCCTTCACGCTTTTCACTGTCTGCTGGAGTTTGATGGACGACCTTTTCCATCTGCCAAACTTGTAATGACCCTCATAATACCCAGGGGCAGCTCCTACATTAGGGTGGAGGAGGGCTGCCAGCAGCGGCAGCTGCGAAACCTTTCAAAGAAAGGGATAATCAACTTTGTTTATTATCCTTTTCTTTTAAAGGGGCAGGGCCGCGGGGATAAAGAGCAGCGAGGGGGAATGCTCAGCATGTGCAGTAGGCTCTCTCACGCCTGGCAACACAGTTGCCGGGCTTGAGAGAGCCTGCACAGGCTCTCAGTCTGCCTGGGAGCACCCTGACTGGGCACTCCCAGCCAATCATGACGCTGCTTTGAGCAGCGGATTGACCACAGGGCAGGGTGGGAGCTTGTGCCTGCAGCAGCGATGAGGGACAGAGGAGCCGGGCACGGCGCGAAGCAGAGGAGGTAAGTGTTTTTATTTTTATTTTTTCTTTAATTTTTATTTACAAACCCCCCCGCACATGCCACCCCACTCCTTCCCGTTGTCGCGAGCCGCGACTGATAATGCCTATATACAATACATGCTCAATATAATTCTAAAAATGGTGCTAATGATAAATGACTGCAGTGCACTAGGGGATGCTCCATTGCTAAGTCTTGGATGTTGATCAAGGCAGAGCACCACTTGATTCCAGACTCCTTTGGCCATTTTCATTATCATTATTTTTGGAGGCCTTTCAATATTATTTGGTCTATGCACGAAAAAGTTAGAGATAATTATATATGCATATACAAAAATAGAGCATTGTGATCAATGAATCAGGTAAACATAATGCACAAAACATCCTTTCCGTAGACATCTTTTCTGAAATGCTGTAGTCAACATCGACAAGCAGTAGTAGTGGAAATTCCAGTTGAAGAGCATGGTATATGTAAGGAAATGCCTCCTTGGCATGGTTACACCCTGACTTTTTGCCTTTGCTGATGCTATGTTTTGAATTGAAAGTGTGCTGAGGCCTGCTAACCAGGCCCCAGCACCAGTGTTCTTTCCCTAACCTGTACTTTTGATTCCACAATTGGCACACCCTGGCACCCAGATAAGTCCCTTGTAACTGGTACCTCTGGTACCAAGGGCCCTGATGCCAGGGAAGGTCTCTAAGGGCTGCAGCATGTATTATGCCACCCTAGAGACCCCTCACCCAGCACAGACACACTGCTTACCAGCTTGTGTGTGCTAGTGAGAACAAAATGAGTAAGTCGACATGGCACTCCCCTCAGGGTGCCATGCCAGCCTCTCACTGCCTATGCAGTATAGGTAAGACACCCCTCTAGCAGGCCTTACAGCCCTAAGGCAGGGTGCACTATACCATGGGTGAGGGTACCAGTGCATGAGCACTGTGCCCCTACAGTGTCTAAGCAAAACCTTAGACATTGTAAGTGCAGGGTAGCCATAAGAGTATATGGTCTGGGAGTCTGTTTTACACGAACTCCACAGCACCATAATGGCTACACTGAAAACTGGGAGGTTTGGTATCAAACTTCTCAGCACAATAAATGCACACTGATGCCAGTGTACATTTTATTGTAAAATACACCACAGAGGGCACCTTAGAGGTGCCCCCTGAAACTTAACCGACTATCTGTGTAGGCTGACTGGTTCCAGCAGCCTGCCACACTAGAGACATGTTGCTGGCCTCATGGGGAGAATGCCTTTGTCACTCTGAGGCCAGTAACAAAGCCTGCACTGGGTGGAGATGCTAACACCTCCCCCAGGCAGGAGCTGTAACACCTGGCGGTGAGCCTCAAAGGCTCACCCCTTTGTCACAGCACCGCAGGACACTCCAGCTAGTGGAGTTGCCCGCCCCCTCCGGCCCGGCCCCCACTTTTGGCGGCAAGGCCGGAGAAAATAATGAGAATAACAAGGAGGAGTCACTGGCCAGTCAGGACAGCCCCTAAGGTGTCCTGAGCTGAGGTGACTCTAACTTTTAGAAATCCTCCATCTTGCAGATGGAGGATTCCCCCAATAGGATTAGGGATGTGACCCCCTCCCCTTGGGAGGAGGCACAAAGAGGGTGTACTCACCCTCAGGGCTAGTAGCCATTGGCTACTAACCCCCCAGACCTAAACACGCCCTTAAATTTAGTATTTAAGGGCTCTCCCTGAACCTAGAAATTAGATTCCTGCAACTACAAGAAGAAGGACTGCCTAGCTGAAAACCCCTGCAGAGGAAGACCAGAAGACAACAACTGCTTTGGCTCCAGAAACTCACCGGCCTGTCTCCTGCCTTCCAAAGAACTCTGCTCCAGCGACGCCTTCCAAAGGGACCAGCAACCTCTGAACCCTCTGAGGACTGCCCTGCTTCGACGACGACAAGAAACTCCCGAGGACAGCGGACCTGCTCCAAAAAGACTGCAACTTTATCCAAAGGAGCAGCTTTAAAGAACCCTGCAATCTCCCCGCAAGAAGCGTGAGACTTGCAACACTGCACCCGGCGACCCCGACTCGGCTGGTGGAGAACCAACACCTCAGGGAGGACCCCCGGACTACTCTACGACTGTGAGTACCAAAACCTGTCCCCCCTGAGCCCCCACAGCGCCGCCTGCAGAGGGAATCCCGAGGCTTCCCCTGACCGCGACTCTCTGAAACCTAAGTCCCGACGCCTGGAAAAGACCCTGCACCCGCAGCCCCCAGGACCTGAAGGACCGGACTTTCACTGCAGAAGTGACCCCCAGGAGTCCCTCTCCCTTGCCCAAGTGGAGGTTTCCCCGAGGAAACCCCCCCTTGCCTGCCTGCAGCGCTGAAGAGATCCCTTGATCTCTCATTGACTTCCATTGCGAACCCGACGCTTGTTCTAACACTGCACCCGGCCGCCCCCGCGCCGCTGAGGGTGAAATTTCTGTGTGGGCTTGTGTCCCCCCCGGTGCCCTACAAAACCCCCCTGGTCTGCCCTCCGAAGACGCGGGTACTTACCTGCAAGCAGACCGGGACCGGGGCACCCCCTTCTCTCCATTGAAGCCTATGCGTTTTGGGCACCACGTTGAACTCTGCACCTGACCGGCCCTGAGCTGCTGGTGTGGTAACTTTGGGGTTGCTCTGAACCCCCAACGGTGGGCTACCTTGGACCAAGAACTGAACCCTGTAAGTGTCGTACTTACCTGGTAAAACTAACAAAAACTTACCTCCCCCAGGAACTGTGAAAATTGCAGTGTCCACTTTTAAAATAGCTATTTGTGAATAACTTGAAAAGTATACATGCAATTGAAATGATTCAAAGTTCCTAATGTACTTACCTGCAATACCTTTCAAACAAGATATTACATGTTAAATTTGAACCTGTGGTTCTTAAAATAAACTAAGAAAAGATATTTTTCTATAACAAAACCTATTGGCTGGATTGGTCTCTGAGTGTGTGTACCTCATTTATTGTCTATGTGTATGTACAACAAATGCTTAACACTACTCCTTGGATAAGCCTACTGCTCGACCACACTACCACAAAATAGAGCATTAGTATTATCTCTTTTTACCACTATTTTACCTCTAAGGGGAACCCTTGGACTCTGTGCATGCTATTCCTTACTTTGAAATAGCACATACAGAGCCAACCTTCTACAGTATACTAAAAAGTGATGGATGCAAATGCTTGGGCAGATACATAATAAACAGTGAGTTTTTGTGATAGTATTCCATTCCATTCCATTGTATTTTAGTTAATCGAGGGAACAACATATATGTGAACTGCTCTTAACTATTCCTCAAAGAAACAATGCAGCCCAAAGTGCTTGGAACAGTCAATCTCTACAGGAATATTTATTGGTGTTTTGACACCCAAAAATGTTGGTTACTTTGCCAATTGCTACAATGTCATTATGCCCAAGAACTTCCCACTGAGGCCATATGGAATTTGCTTGGGAAGAAAATATGCTGAGGCCTACTTTTATTTTAAGGAAAGCTCCGGATTTTCATTTTGCAATATGATTGTTGGCTCAGTAACTGCAGTTCAGACCGCGTAAAGAAGATTGCGAACAAACCGAGCATATGATGTTGTCTATTCGGAGCTACATAAAATATACAGACTGAGTAAGTGGCTTTGCTCTCATTGTCTAATTGTGGTCTCTCAGAATCCCTTAGAGAAAAATGTTGCTGTTGGTCATCCATTCATGTTACCCATCTATAAGTCTATATGTCATCATCAGCTGTGCACAGGTTATGACACATGGGACAAGCTAGTAGTGAAACTTGAAGCAAAGAGTGGTACTCGCCCGCCCTGAAGAGGCCAACAGCTTGATTGACCATTAGAGCAAGTATATCTATTCCTCTCTCTGCCCTACAGGACTGTTTACACAAATTACACCCAATTATCCGCATCCATAGAGCAGGCACAGTGAAGACTTAAAGGGATCCCTTTTGGAAGGGTAGATCCATAGTGAAATCTATTGGAATCAAGGGGTGAGTGGCCGGGTCCATCAGGGCGCGGTGGGGGAGGAGTCCCGGGCGCATGGCTTTCAGGCCGCCTGCTCATGTAACCTGCACGCCTGCAATGGCAATTGTTGTTACCTGTATAATTGCTCCTACTGGGGAATCATGTTATGAATAAAGTTGGTGCCTCTTTCTGATAATAATGTAGACTCTGTTCTGGCTGCGTGCCACATTGTCATGTATGAAGTTTCTTTACACAATGCTCTTGAAGTGTATTGCATGTCATACCCGACTCTGTAGTTGTTACAGTTGATATGTTTGAAACTAATAAAACATGTAAAAAAAAGTCTATATGTGCTCATCATTGTTATTATTGCTCTTATTATCACTATTATTAGTGAATGGCATGCACTTAAGTGTATAAATTGCAACATACATAAACCATGCACTTATAATTCTGAAGATTTTGGGAACTGCGAGAAAGGCGTGTGCATATTTTCCACTTGTTCTTGTAGATCGGGTATGAAATGATGGTGCTCTACCACATGCACTAGGAATCGTCCTAATATATCTACACTGGGATTGTCTTATACAGGTTTCTGCCCCTTACCGGACTACACATCAGGACTACGTGCCATGGCTTGCACCACCTCCTTGATCGCATTGAAAATTCACTGAGTGGGTGCCATGTTTAATGCGCTTCCTCAACAAATTCTTTTATTCATAGAAATCCAACTGTCAAAGTGGGAGTTCTTTTTTTCCTCTTAACAAAAGCAAATTGCCTCAATGCAGAGGGAGATTTTTCTCTGTCTGTTGGGGTCACTAAACATTTTCTGTGTTTCCGCCCTGCCTCGCATGGAGGTCATGGGTGGGAAAATGAGGGCTCGCAGACTGGACCTCAATAGGGTGGGACAAACGTGACTGTGCCCGAGCCGTACCATCGTGAACAACCACTGGTGCGAAGGTTAACATGGACAGGGCCTGAGGAGGCTTAATTATGGTAACTGAGAAGTTCCTCTGTGGGAATTTCACATAATCCAAGCCCACGTGCAGAGGGCAAGGAATCTCAGTCAAATGCGGTTTGACAGGGTTTTTGGCACCAAAAGGATAATTGGAGAATGACAATAGACCCACTTACTGGCCCCACTGTGGGAGACTTGCCCAGCAAGGTAAGTGGTGGCCTGAGTGGACGGAAGGAAGGAGAGCCATTCTGAAGGTGCCTGCAGGCAGTGGGGTAGCAGATGCCCCTGTAGTCCCCGAGGTGTAGGGGTGGGGGCCTCGAGCTCCAGTGGTGTCCCCTCAAGAAAAAGTTGTAGGGGGTGGGGCGGCGATGGGGGCCCCCCTCCACGTACTTTTGCAGGGGAGCCTCCTCAAGTTTTGTCACACCACCGCCTCCAGGAGAGTTGTACAAGATTCTCTCTGCTGGTTCTGGGTGTGTCTGGTGTGTGTGGCCTTACCTTGGGCCTCCAAAGCCTTCAGATGACCAGAGAATGGCCAAAAGGATAGGAATTAAAAAAAGAAAGGTGAGTAGAATCTTCGTAATGCAAAATGCTATAAGCAACTGCAGATAAACACAATAAACAGTCTGAACAAAGGCAAAGGAATGTAGATTCTGAAGAGATGGGCCCAATGATCTCAGTCGCAACCCAGTAGTCTCGGCCTCACGCCATGCATGCAGGACCCTTGCAAACGTCAAGCGGACCTGCCAAATGTCCCACATTGGAGATTAGATTAAGAGCATTTCAGTGTGTGTTCCTCTTATGACACAACTAAATGATGTCGCACAATTCGGGTTTCCCTTCATACCGTCCGGTACTGCAGTGCTTTATACTCGATTGCTGGGGTGTCGTGCAACAGGTGCAGCGGCACCAAAGACCAGGAGTTTGAGGGTTCCACTACATGCCAATTATGGCTGTCAAAAATGGGGGGCGTGGTGGCTATGTTCTGTTTATAACAGGGCCATGGCACCCTTGCTATGCCACAGTTCTGTTACCCGACTTGGGAGCTCCTTTTGCTGCCATGAAGGTGTCCAGACAGAGTCCGGATTGGAGGAGAGGTTGTCATAGTTACGCCAGCCACACTCTGGACGGCGTGCCGGTACAGGAAGTCATGAGACTTATTTTCGTTATCAGGCTGACCAGCTGAGGCTGGCGGCATGCCAAGGACATTTGCACGTTCACAGAGGCTTGGTGTGTGATAAGCAGATCTGCCTTTTATGTTGAGACCTCTCTGTATGATAGCATTACTCGCATCTAATAAGAAAAAAACAAGTATTGAAAAAGTCTATAGTTTCCAACTTTTCTACCTTTTCGCTTTTGCAATTTTGTTTTTACCAATAGTGTGCAGCATCAGCAAAATATTAAACGTTGAATAAAAATAGTGCAATTATTTGTATGTGTTCATGTACATATACACATCATGAAGCTGTGGCATCCTAGTTTGATGACATATGTACAGATGTGTAGAGTATGACAGTCTCCACTTTGGTTATTTAAAAAAAAAATTGTTCCAAGATTCTTTTTTTTAAATGTCAAGGTCTGTGGTGGGTATCAATTCAGGAATGGGTGAGAGTTAGTGGAAGGGTGGAAATGGAATGTGGCTAGGGGAGCAACAGAGTTACATTGGGGGGGGGGGCTTAACACCAAAAAATAAAAGACAGGAAGGGGAAAGCTATGCCCGACAGGGGTTGAGGGAGAAAGAAGCAACACGGAGCGTCTTGGTGGTATTTGAGCGGGGAAGCACCAAACGAGGGAGAGAACAGGAAACACATGAGTTCCGAGACAAAAAGAAAATTGTAGTTCCCTAAATGTTTGCAGTGGAAGCCTACAAGACATTCGATCAAATGATGGAAAAGCAGCTTTGCCCCAGGGGAGGGACACACACAAGAAGAAAAAGGAAAGCTATAGAATGGGAAGTCAGCAAATTTGAGTGGCAAGAAAGCCAAACAATTTCCCTACGGCTGGCACATTATTATACTATACTACCTATTTTCTCATTCTTGTATAGTACATTTGACTAGTTAACAAATGTCCTTCAGGCATTAGAAATAATGTGTGTGGCAGTGTTTATCACCTGGAACTGACCTCTCATCTTCACTACTCCCGTTAGCCCACTCTCCCAATGTGCTGATGCATGTTTGTGAATACTGAAATTAGCAACCCGGATCCTGCAGGATTTGCTCCCTACCACCACCACCACCACCGCCACCACCGCCGCCACCACCGCCACCACCGCCGCCACCACCACCACTCAACAAATGGGCCTGAGTATCTTCTGCTAAAGACTCTACTCCCAAGTCATAAACTACAAGGTCTGGGTAAGACAGTATTATCTTCATGTTACTATGAGCTTTTAACCTTATATGTTGTGGGCTGAAGTGTGGGGCACCGCCTAGAGCAGGACCTGGGTCAGTTAGCCCGTCTGCACTCACACTTTGAAGATTTGTTGTAATGTAACCTATACAAATGAGGATATCGTTAATAAGTTTCTCTATGAGTGTCAATGTCATGATATGCATTCAGAATAAGACATTGATCCTGTTCTCTACAGATCATCGGGAGGAAGAGCCAGGAGCATTAGGTGAATGGAAAGGAACGGCCTTGGTGTAGTTGTGACTACAGGGGTTCCCGGCCTTTCGCCATGATGTCCAATTGACCCTTTCCTTGGGTGACAAAAGAACCTGAGGCCAACGCTGGAAGCAAGTATCTGTTTGGTTCCAATAGTGAATGCCACTGACTCTTAGGACCCACCTTGGCAGAAACATGTTGACACTTTAGTGGTGTTGGGGGTACTAGCCTCCCTATACTCAATGCTCAGTTGATACCACACCAAGTAAAATTCACACCGGGTTACCACAATGGTTTTTAATATTTTTTATGGATCCTTAGTTTAATATAAGTGCCTCCCTGATTTCAGGGTGCAGGCCCGCTCTCCATCAAACCAAGGTTTTGTGAGCGTGGCGTTGTCCAATGATGAAGCATGACACCTGGTAGGTATGTGAGGACATCCCGTCAACTTTAGTGGTATGTCAAAAAGTGACTAGACAGACAGGAAGAAATTAATATAACAAAACTGTGAACCATCCTCATTCTAGTGTTCCAAGGATTTGTTCAAAGTTAACTCAGGGGTACTTTTTTGTGAAGAGAATTGTGCAGGGGGCTGGCTCACCCTTGAGGCCCTTAGCCTCTAGCTCCTCACCTCTGGGATTTTCGGGGGTTTTGTCGTTTGATCTGTCCATAACCTAGGGGTTGGCTTTTTCAACCCAAAGTCATGAGGCAGGGTAAAGTTGATAATGGCTTGCTAGATGACCCTCTCAGAGTGTACTGAGAATCACTGAAGTCTTGGAGTTGTCCAATATCCCATGAACCCCCAGAACTGGATGAGATTTCTTTAACTATTACAACACTGAGAATTCTTGCATCTATCACAAAGGTCTGACATTTTCCAGATCTCGGACAGTGGTCCTTGATTTCCTGAACCCCTACAATTGGATGAGAATTAACATACTCACAGTGGGACGAGATTCCAGGAGTCTCAGATTGGGAAGAGATTCCATGAGCCCTAACAATTGGTTTCAATTCAACACACTTCCAGTCGGATGCGATTCTGTAAATTCTCACAGTGATATGAGATTCCCAGAACCCTGACAGTGAACTGAGATTCAACGAACCCTTACAATTATTTTTATTCCATACGCTCACAGTGACTGTGATTCCTTGAACCTTCGAAGTGACCTGAGATTCGATGACTTCTTACAGTGAGCAGCAAATTGTTCCACTCTGACAAAGTGCTTAGATTGCATATGCATGCTATGGGTTGAGAATCAGTGATTTCTCATGGATAGTTGACATTCCCTGAGCATTCACAGTGGGCAGATAACCTATGATCTCTCACAGGAGGCCACCTTCTTGCATTTTCCCACCATGTTTCCCTGCACTGTCCAAGTGGATTGAGATTTCATGCACTTCCCCAGTGGGCTGTGAATCTATTCACACTCTTAGTGGATTGTACTCTCACAACAGGCTGCGCCGTACTGAACTGTCACAGAATATGTGATCCATTGTACTCATAGCAGCCTCCATTTGCTATATATTGGCTGTGGGCTGTGATTTCCTTTGCAGTCATGGAATCACTTACAATACCAATTAATAAAGTAGATTATTAAAAGTTCTAGTGCCCATCAAGAACATTTTGGAGTTTGGGCTGCTAAGCCATATCTGTTGTTCTGTAACTGTCTATAAAGACAGAGTGTTTGTGTAATATATAACACAGATTGCTAATACCAAAGTCTGATATAGGACATAGTGTGGCAATACACTCACTCACCTCTAATATGAAATCCGATGCATCATGGAGAACCATCACAAATGTCCCAGCACGCATGTAGTTGGCAGCGTAGGAGAAGACGAGCAGGAAGATGGTAGCAAAATGGTGGACAATTTGCTCTTTCAAGTCCTGGAATCAGAAGAGTAGATTGGATTGTCAAGGTCATGGTGCCTGTACCTCCAAAGGCCCCATTTAGAAGACAGCATTAAGCCTCACAAACACAAAATTCACCAAGAATCCAAAAAGGAACAGCAACAAACCTACTAACCCCACTACTTTTTCTTTTACCAACCCCGGAAACTGCTAGAACTTTGCAGTGAACCAATGAATCTAAAGATTTTAAGGAGATGTTTAACTTCTTTCTTACAGACTGGATGATGTGACAGAATAACTGGAGAACATGTCCTTATGAATGGGACGATGTGAATCTTGGTGAATGGCCTTATGGATCTTTTGTTGGGTAGTGTTCAACACGGCCTAGTCGGACTGGAATAGCTAAGCACATATCCCATTAACAGGAGAGTGGTCTTAATTGAGCCATACATAAGAATAAAAAAAAAATAGTTCCCTTTACCAAGACCTACTTTGCTAATAATCACCAAAATGTTCCTTAGTTTGATGGTAGCTACTTCGGTTTCGAGCTCTACTGCGGTATCATTCACCAAATGGGAGTGGTGTGTTAGCTGGCGTGAAGAGAGACGGACTGGAAAGATACCTCTGGGAAGGCAGTGATTCTGCGCTTTGCATCGTGTACTATCAGTCAAGGTGGATTAGGACAACATCACCACCACAGGTCACCATGCCTCAAAGGCAGCCTTGAGCTATGCAAATGACAATAAAATAATTTTAACCAAACATTGTTTTTTTCATCCTCTATGTTCTCATAAATGTTTCTCTTGGTCACAATTCTGCTCATCTGGATCGCAACTACCTTAACTACCACAACCTCTATGGCACATTTTCTGCCACAACCTTCACCCATGGATGCCAAGATACACTTGTCACGTGCCATTATATTAAATTTTGTCTTCAAGCTTGTTACGCGTGACATGATTGGAAATGTGCACTTGCTTACCTGCTAGCTTTCAAGTAACTTGTAGTGTGTGACAACTTTAGTCAGTCCTGGCCATTTAGCCAATAGGATTTTGCATTTCATACAGCAATAAATGTACCAATTTGTGACAACATGATAAATTCAACTTGAAGGTGTTGTGTGACTACCTCATTACAAGTCATTACAGGTACGGTTTAAAACCCTAAACATTTCACATTCAAATTATTGCTTTAAATATGATAATTAACCACTGAAGCAAAGCAACACAGCAACTCAGAGAATGCATAATGTTATCATATGAAAAACATGGATAGAAGCAGTGTCCAAGGTGACCTAGAGGGAGGTGGTGACCCACCAGAGGTCAACTTCTTGGACCCCCATTTCCAAAGCAGGAAACTACTCCCAGCATCATGAGCCTGTAAAATTAGTACCCGAGTAACGCAGTTTGGCATGTGTCACCAACCAACCAAATTCATCAGTGTCTCCAGCCAGGACCACATTTCGCACAACATCAAGATGACAAACTAGAAAATAAAGCAGTTATTCACGAGAGAGGGGTGGAGAGAGCAAGCACTGAATAAAGAAGTATGGATTCTCCCATGTCCCCATTCCAGGTACAAGCTTCTGGAGTACAGGCGATTGTAATATGAGGATATAGTCCAGCACATGTGCCAGCTGTTGCCACATATGCCTCCAAGTGCTTAAGAACTGAAATACATTACGCTTGTGTAAGGAAGTGTTTTCAAGGATAAAACCTCAGGAAAAGGAGACAAGTTTTAGGACAAGCCTTATTCACAGGACCTCTCTTACGAGGACTTTCCAAAGGTGGTCCACTAATATTGATCAAGTAGATACTTCAGCTGGGCGCTTGAGGGAGGATTAACAATGGAGAGAGATTGCAAGCATTCAGAGAACAAACAAACTGTAGGCACTGGACCACCAGTGACAAGAATAAACAGCTTAAACCAGATTGTGCTGCCGCAATCTTCTACTCTGAGAAAATGGGAAATATCTTGATGAACTTCTGCAGACCTCTCCACAGGAGCTTCAACTCGATCTGAAGGCGCAAGCAATCAAGCTCACTCCTGAGCAATAGGTTTGAAGTGATGAATGTGAACACAGTTCACCAACCCTTCTAAAAAAAAACGTCAACTTGCAAATGCCAAAAGGAATTGCTTGAATACACTAACAGCATACTTCATCAATAAAAACCACCAAGTAACCAATTTTTTTTTAAATTTAATAATGGATCTGAGCGATTTAATTGAGGACACAAGGAACATCAGTATTGGCAATGTCCAACAGGTCTCAGACAATGAAATGTGGAAAAGCCTATAGAGTAGGTTTGTGGCTTGGATGGGATCTACAGTCCGCTGAACCTTGGTTTAACTATGGGTCTTAAAAATCATAAAAAGCTTATCCTCTGAAAAAGTGACTGCCTGCTTATTGGCTGTGACAAGGCTTGCTTACATGAGACAACTTTCTGTTACAAAAATCTCTACACACCTCCTGCAACACGCAATCCAAAAAGACCACTAATTACGAATTGATCTTAGTCCCACCCTCTATAAACAGTATGCCACTAACACAAAATTCCTCAGCATGGCTTAATTTCTCACAAAATGACCTACTTCTGTTTAGAAATTCTCGTGCCCCTTGCAAACCTTCTCCCTTACAATGATGTGTTATGTTTGAACCTTACCTCAATGCCCATGTTGTGCAAAGGAGTCTATCTCTGAAACTGGCTCTCATGCTTTTGGCCAAATATGTACACAAATCTCTATGCTGTAGTAAATTCCAGTTTTTTGCACTCCCTTGCTTGGTGATGATGTGTTGAATTTGTAACTTTTGCCTTAATCTTTGTGTTGTGGAAGACAGTCTCTTGAGGAAATTCATTTTTGTGGTTTGAACCAACTACTTTCACAAATTCCCATGCCACTTACAGATCCCGGATGTGTTATACAGTTTAGTGATATACAGGCTCATGATTGTGGCTCTTTTGTTAAACTTTGTAATGTGCAAAAGGCATGCACTGAAAGGCCAAAGACATAATGGAGAATAATTGTCTCCTTTTACCTTGTGTTAGTGCTTCATTTCACATGAGGGTGAGCGGAGGGGTGGATCAGAAGATACCAGGGTCTATAAATGCATACACCAGGTATCTCACGTACACATCTTTTATTGGTGGCTTATGATATCCTCTGCAGAGGATCTCTTTGGAGTAATCGCTCCCTCACTGGAATTAATAAGTGTCTATCTATTGATTGACAAACCTTGGAAATGTTATGCGGTCTTTCCATTGCAGTTTTTATGGAATAACCTGTTTGATGTCCTCCCTGGGTCTTAGGAAACACAAAGTCATTCAGACCTCCTCCAAACAGCCCTAATCTCCCATCATGGCAGATAACATTTCAGCTAATACAAATGTGAAAAATATGATGCCAGTGGGGATGGAGTCCTGAGGTACTTCGTCAGAGATGCAGAGATTCTGCAGTATTGCAGTGTTTATTGGTTCAAGCTGATGGTGATTGGTGTGGTATTAGGGGAATCATCAAAACACTCTGTTAGTGAAGGCCATTCAAGATGTGGATCAGTGCTAAGTGGTTGACTGTGTTGAAGGCTCCAGAGTTATTGAGCAATATTAGGAGGCGGTGGTCATTTCTGGTCTTGATGAAGGCATCGTTGACTATTTAGACGGCAACATTCTGTTTGTTGCACCAAGGTCTGAAGTTAGACAGTTGCTCCCTTGCAACACAATTCATGTGGGCCTGTTCCTGCACTTGGGATGTTATTCCTCTTCAGTGATCTTTGCTATAAAGCTTAAATGGGCTATGTAGTGGAAGCTGGTAAGATTATCTGGATTTAGGATTGGTTTACTCGGAGGAGAAAAGGATCTGTTCCATCTTCAGGATATCAAGACATATTTATCAGTTGAGTGAGCAGTGGGTAATGTTGAGGGTGGTTGTTAGGGCATTTCATCAAGAAATATTCCATGGAAGTAAATATCTAGACCATTTAGACTATTTAGAGAAAAGATTGGAAAACAGTCACACACACACATGAAAAACTCTGGAACAGTTAGAACTTTTAGAGAAAAGGTATTTAACCAAATAGTACTGATTATAATTGGGCCACTGTCCAATCTGAGGTAATTCAAGCCAGCTTTATTTAGGATTGATTATTCAGTACAGAGAGGATTCTGACTACATGCTGAAAATGGTTAAATTGGATGGTATTACAATGAGAACGTAGAAAAGACGTGAATAAACCATTGAAGGGGTTAGATTAACATAAGGAGCAAATGGTCAAACAGGGATTTATCAGACAGGGACAGGTAAATACCAGTGCATGTTCTAAAAGAAACCACAAAATAAACAATGCACCCCATGTAGCAAAATAACTGGGCAAATATAGCGCAACATATACCACTCAACCTCCTAATCCACACCCAATGCTTAATTTGAGATGGTGGTTTCCAGTGCGGGGCACCAGCACATATTTTTGAGGGCTGGTACTTAGTTTTCTGCATCAGGCATTTACTGCAAGCAAAAGAAACATATGGGAAAGGAAGAGCAAGAGAAAAATGAAAACGCGGCACAAAGGGAGAAAGCAGAAAGCTGCAAGAGTGAGCTGAAGGGGCAGGGAGTGGCTGTAAATGGATTAAAGAGGCCAGAGATGGCTTTTGGATTACGCTGCTTCAGTATTCCATGCTTGCGCATTTAAATGCAGCAGACGCATGTTTCATAGGAGAGATTTGGGCTCCAGCCTATTTTTTATTTACAAATTAAGCACTGTACACACCATTCCTAAAATAGCTCTAACAAATGGATGTCACTTACCTTTCTTTTCACATCGAAGGCAACAGTGAGGAGGAGCGAGCTGTAGAACCCCAGTTCTAATATGTAGTACCAGTACAGCGATGGAATCAAAGGCTGCAACAAAAAGGAATGGTAAGAGTGGAATATGTACCACCACTCAAGTGCAAACAGGACAAACAGCCTGTGTTTCTACAGCAGTCATAGCTATACAGGAGGTTTGAAAAGATTTTCCTCTACCAACCTTATGTTTTTCAAAAGTTTGCAAACATTCCAGAGGTTGTGAAGATATTGTTTTCAATTAGCAGGTCAAACATCAATGAAAAATAGTTTTTTCATGACAAAATTCTCTAGAAATCCTACTTTTAGCAGGTGGTGCCAACATTTTTCATTACATATTTTATAGGAGGGAGGCAACCTCCTGGAAAGCCTTACATTCTTAATTTACTGTAGAACACAATATTTACAGCTGGATGTGTAGAATCAGGCATCAAATATCTCTTTGTTATAGTACAAGCTCCCACACATGAAATGTCTTTGCAGATGACTTATTCCAGTAACACACAGACCCCATAACACAGAATCATCAAAGAAAGTAGCAGCTGGACCCAGCATCTGCAAGAAAAACACAGGACCTTGAGGACCCATAACATTCCAATTACAAACAGTAGGAAGCAAAACAAATCCCAATGGAATGCGTTTATGTCCGCGACTAGCTTCTTGGCTTGTGGTAGTCGGACAGTTTGGTCTGAGGAAAGCTTGCTAAGGGTGGCAAGTGTTCTTAAAAAAACTGTGTTGGTTGATGGAAAACATTGCGCTCCAAACACTGGGGCGGTGGAGGCCTGGTAGAAGTGGTGTATCGCCTCCTACGATTATGCAAATTCCGAGGGCTGGACTTGGCTGATTATTCCGGTTGGACTAGCTCAGATAAACCATATAAAGCTACAACTCATCAGAAATGAAAGCGCTCACTGAAGGAGAAGCATAGGGGATTAGAGATGCTCGAAGCATCTCGTTAGGTGAGCAGGATTAACCAACATCGCCGGAGAGCCTATATGCTTGGTTATCCCAAGTCATGCACACGTGAAGCATAATATTGATGGAGTCTTACAGATGATGTTTAATACATGAACAAAATGGCGTGAAGCCCTTTCCGAAGTGTGTCGCTTCATACTAGAGACACCCAACAAGATATTTCCCTCCCCTCACAAACTAGAACCTGGGAAATTTAAATAATGAAATATTTCACAATAAGGAACCTGCAATATGGTATTCTATCTTACCCTATTCCGGGTATGTGTGATCCCAATTAGAGATGATGAACCCCCACTAATACCCTTCACCCACAAGCACTCAGTAGGTCACGTATTTAAGGTCATATGGCCTTACCACCTGTAAACTGTTGGGAGTTGGTAGGAGATCAAAAGGCCTCGTTACCTGCAAACTGAATGCAAAAGTTATTCTCGGCTCATACAGGTAGGTGTGTGTTTCAGGTGACACAGGTCCTATTACTTGACAAGCTGTGTGTGAGAGTTGGCTTTAGGCCATTGGGATCTTATCACCTGCAAACTGTGTGTGATACATATCCTATTACCTGTAATCTCTGTTTGCGAACTGGTCTCATGTCATATAAATCTTATTACCCACACATTCTGTGTGAGAGTTGGTTTCAGGTCATACAGATGATATTACCTTCACACTGTATGTGATTTGGAATCCGGTCATATGGGTGTTGTTACCTGTAAACTCTGTTTGAACATTGGTCTCATGTTGTATGAATTCTGTGTGAGAGTTGGTCATAATTCATGAGTCTTATCTGAAATCTCTGTGCACCACAACTCATACCAGTATTATATTACTTGCAAGGTCTGGGTTAATCTTGGGTCATGAGGGTCTTATTACTAGCCAGCTCTGATAAGATGTGGTCTTTAAGTCATATGGTTATTAAAACCAGCTAACTTGATTTATGAATTGGTTTTAACCTACGCAGGTCTTACCACCTCCAAAGTTTATGTTTGATTTGGAATCTTATTACCTGTAAGCTCTATATGGCATTTGGACTTACATCATAAAGGTCATATTAATTGGAAACTATGGGCCTGATTACAACTTTGGAGGAAGTGTTAATCCGTCCCAAAAGTGACGGATATACCATCAGCCGTATTACGAGTTCCATAGGATATAATGGACTCATAATACGGCTGGTGGTATATCCGTCACTTTTGGGACAGATTAACACCTTCCTCCAAAGTTGTAATCAGGCCCTATGTGTGGAAGTTCATCTCATGTCAAACAGATCTAATTATTTTCAAGCTATATGTAGGTTTACACCTCAGGTTAACAGTGAAAAATATGTACTGGGACGCTGTGAACATGTGAGTAAATCCATTGGCACTCATAGAAAACTTGTGAATTGCAGAGCAGGTATATTGGATAAAAAATGTGGCTCACACCGTCACATTAAGCAAACGTGTCCAGTACAAGGCTAATTGAAATCCCTCTTTCTCCTCGGTATGTGATAATGCCTCTCTTATGAGGACGTAATAGTGATATTCATTTGAGGGAGTGCAAACATAGGAAGTCCAGTTTCTTCTGTCATTCCCTCTAATATCAGGATTTGCTTTTCTGATGACCAATTGAATGAATTTTATCATTACTGCTGGGCTTTCCTCCAAGATGGAAGCCGAATGCAACCTATGCAAAGAAGCACTGTTTGCAATGCAGATATTTATATCTTTATAAAAGAGGGGCACAGGGCAAATGTCGCTTTGAAGTGTAACTCCATTTTTAGGTTTTACTTAAACTGACTTTTAGGAGTTTGAGAGGGAAACTTGTGCCTAGAGCTTCTATCCACTTAGCTAAGTTCACACTTTGTAAACGCGAACACCTTTTTTCCAGCATCTCGGGAACAGAGTGCTAAGATAATTTACTTAACTGTGCTTATGACGATTTAGCATCCCAGCAATTTCACAACGGTTCAGGACATTTCCTGTTCTTCATCACTAATTGATTAGCAAAACACAATCCTCTAAGGTGCTTACTAATAAAAATCTACCCCATTTCATCTTGCAAGGTCTCAGTCATCATATCATACACTCTAATTTCGCTATGCTATTGAAAAGTCAGGCATACCTTATAGAATTAATTATGCCTAATAAGATTAGTTACAACTGGTTCTAAACAGACGCAAGGATGATCTGCTGGGCAGATACACCCACTAGGTTCTTGGCATTCATAGGCTCTAACAATGGTTGCTCCAAACAGTAGCTCGTGAACTATTGGCAGCTCTCCAGCAACCAGTAAGTAGCTCTCCTGTGTGCAGCCCAGACTACTAAATTAGAGGTTTTTCCATGTTTAAATTAATATATGGTTACCAAAACTGACAAATGTGTATTTGAGATGAAAATGTTGTAGATTCAGAAATCATAAACTGATCTATTGAGAAAAATGGATATTCAAAATATATTTAATGCTGATATTTGAGTGAATATCATGCAGTGTTTGGGATACTTATTACTAATATTATTACCTTGGTTCCAGGGGTACTGAAGCAAAGACTGCCATACATTACTCAAACGTAGGCATTTTTTTTACATTACTATTGGCAACCCTGCCTGATGCACTCCGGTGACCAGGGGTGGTAATCTTGCACAGGATGCCCACTACTGTAATCTTGTCTGATGCCGTCAATATTACAACACTAATAATAGTAGGAGCAGGATGATTTTAATTGAACATAAGTAGCTCTTATTACAGAAAAGGTTGGAGAGCCCTGCTCTAACAACTACAGGGTATAATAGGTAAGCAGCCAAACATATTTCAAGGACATACCTGCAACAGCTGTGTGGTTTATTCCTTGATTGTAATCTCTGGTGAAAAACAGGGTGGGGGAGGGGGGATTAGGTCTGAGCATCCTGGCTGTCCTGCAGAATCATTCCATCACGTGCTACCATAAGCAATTTAATACACAGCTCTTCCACCAAGCTCTAGAATTCCATAACACTTCCACCCTCTCTCTAACCCAAGTTACTTCAGTCACTTTTCATCCTGAGCTGGCCTTTGGCCTGTAGACATTTCCAGCTGGAATATTGTGCCCTGTCAGAACCACAGTGCTTTTTTGTGGGAGTATTAAACTTACGTTACCATTCGGTTTATTAACTAAAGGAAGCATTTATTGCTAGGACTTTACCGCGCACCTAAGAGGTGTTCCTGGTATGTGTTTGTCAGAATATTTAGAGGGAAATATTACCAGATAAACATTTTATGTCCTAAGTACTGTCTACAAAAATATCGTTCCCGTTGCCCAGATTTCTTATTACTATCTCAAATACGGAGATGATTTTAACTGCTAATTTTCACATATGATGTTCTGGCAACGATTCTCTGGTCCCGCTCCTGGGTCCAGCAGACAGACATGGCGTGAAATATGTTATAGTAAGACAGGAGTTAGGAGTCCCAAAAGCTTGCATACAACACCAGACTTGGATTTATGTAAAAGTTTTAGTTCAGGAATTATATAAATTCCACGGGGGAGACGACTCACATACTTACTTTGATTATTGGCTTGTATCCGTGCTACCAATTCCTTTTGCAGTGTATGCTGGTGAAGTCTCAAAGAAATTCTTCCAATTATTCCGTGGACACAGAACAGGAGATGGAGATTTTTTTTTTTTTTTACTGTAGGAGGATTGCAATTTAATAGCCTCCAATGTGCGGTGGTTTGCATTTTTGTTTTTGTAGCATAGCAGTTGTGTTTGTTATTAGAAGGGCTGATGGAACAAGCAGATGCTGTCAACCACACGCGCAGGTATTGACTGTCACTCCATTTTGGTGCATTGATACCATTGGGTGGCATTAGGTGGACTCAGTGATAAATATGCTCAAGTAAAAGTGACACTGATGAGCACCTACACGGCCAAAGGGACTGTGTCTATTCCTTGGCAAGGCCACTGAGTTACTTATGATGCAATGAGGACACTGATGGATAGATATTCGAATCTAGGACACTGAAGACTTACACTGATGGCCAGGCTACGTACAGACTCTTGTACTTTGAGATGCATTGGCATGAAGGCCAATTGAATTGATAGACACCAAATTGACGCATTACATTATGAAGAAGACAGATTGTCTTGCATGGAAAAGGATGCATGTCACAGTCACTGAGGACTGCATGTCAGACTGTCCTTCCATCTTCCCTGCAGGGGATGCAGTTTGGTATTGCAGAAGGGTCGCAAGGCCGCTCTTGTTGCTATACCAATGCAACATAATGTAACTAAGGCACACCCATTGTTGAACCATGTACATATTCATAAAGGAGAGTGGTGTGGCCATGCCAATGAGGTAATCCCATTGGGCTATAGAAACAGAATGGATACAGAGCAGCCAACCCGGCCAGTGACTGGTGCACTAAATGTCTCCCAACCAGAAAATGGTGGTTGTTTACAAGCCTTTGTGATGCTGAGTGGCAAGTTTTGAGGGCACCCTCCAAGGCAGCATTTGATGTTGGACTGAACACCCAGTGCCGCCGTAAGGAAGGGCTAAGTTAAGAATATATTCCAATAGTACATTGGAGAGAACATCGTAAGAGCAGAGTGCTACAACATGTTCTCATTCTAACATTCCTCCAGTGGGGCCATGGGTTGACAATCCAATTTCAAATGCAATATGCATGAGGGGCACATGCACACAACCTTTTTGTCTGGATCTAGGTGCCCACTCTGCACCCCAACATTCATGGGGGTCTATGCACTGTCCAAAAGAACCAGCACAAACAGAGGCTGTACCAATCATGTTGCAGGCCACCACACGGCTCGGACATGCGTGCACTCGAGATTTAAGATATTTTTCAGCACTTGGGCATTTGGCTAATGCACAAACAGTGTGACGAGTGTGTGAGAGGTTGTGGTTATTCAAGAAGAGTGCCCCTCTTTTGGACAAGAGCCCCTTAATGTTACTGGAAGAGTAAGTGCAAGTGGCATAAAAAAGGTCCCCACAGTGCGTGAATCCCCCAAACTCCAGGGGGCACCCAAGCTCCAAGGGTCCCCCTCAGGACAGAACACTGTGTACGGGCGACAGGCCCCTGACTGGGTACAGGTGTTGGGGGGCTTCCCCCTGGTACTTTGTAGGCCCCCCTCAAGTTTTGTTACGCCACTGGTAAGTACCAAACCTCAAACACGCAAGAGCTGATGGAACAGTAACAAAGGTCCTAGAAACTTTCGGATAGTATTAGAAAACAAGCTCAGAGGATTCCCCTAATAGATGGCGAGGCGTTTTAAATTGAGGTGCTCTCCACCAGAAACCAACAAAAATGCAGCATTGGCAAAGCCAATAGTTATGCTTTTGGCTTGCAGCCAACTGGGCTTGCCAGTGTTTGTTTTATCTTGTCCTGATTTTTGCAACACTTCATTATTGAGGAAGACGCAGGACGAGACACTCACCAATTAAAAAAAAATGAAAATGAAAAATATAATGTTTAAAAGCCCACATTACCATAGTAGTCTCTGGCACTTTAGGAATCTATGTTGTGCGTGGATGTAATCATTGGAAAAGGGCAGAATACAATTAACGACGTTAGCCAATGGCTGAAATGGACTGACCCATTGCCCCATGATGAATGACACCACAACAGACCAATAGATAAAAAGAGCTGACTGAAAGGAAGGATATTGCACATATACATTTATCTGAATTTTGCTGATACATGTTTGGTAAAATCAAATGGACTCAGCTAACCCAGACTTTTAAAAGAATGGCTAACTCTCTCCAAACCTAACCGGCATTAGATGCAAACACAAACTCCAGGTACTGTAAGTTTCCCCAATGTAGTTGTATCTTTACGCTGCCAGTGGTCATAGCATAGAGTCACATTATTACAGTTTCAGTACCAACCTACACTTCTATGAATGACTCCACAATACTGACTACTCCAGTATCATCATTGTAAGCAAATGCAGGGTCACGGTTAATAAACCTACACTTATATACCAATTTGTTGGAAGTTTATATTGTGGAATTAATACATGTACATGCTAACATTAGTGACCTCAGTATTAAGGCACACAATAGTACTCACTGAACATTTGTCCCTACACTGCCCCTTTGCCAAAATACCTGCTCAAGGTTGGAGTAAATGTTGAGACAGGCTTTGGCTTAGGGACAATCAATTCAAAGGCTCACAGAAAAAACATATAAAATGTACTTTTACAGGATAAAGTTTGCGATATATAAAAGATCTATTCTGCTCACCTGATGTGGGAATCCCGTCCAAAACTCTTTTTGGTCCCAAAACCATGGTTTCTGTAGAAAAACAAGACAGGGAATAAGAAGTTTGAGTTGGGAAACTAATAAAAGAAATATTGGAAGCAGATCAGGTAGGAAAGTATATTTTCTGCTATACACAAGATGAAAGTAAACCTACTTTAGCGATTTACCCTCTTGTTCTAAAGGAACATAGGCCTCTATTATGACTTTTGGGGAAACCTGCCAGCCAACGAGGGATGGTTTTGGATAACTTTGGTGTGTCCCTAAATATTAAAGATAATACACATTGGTCTATTTGAGGCTGAAAGACAAGATACTGGGTGTAAACAACATTGGTAGCAAACTCATTAAGTGCTTGAGATGGAAATAGAGGCCATGTATGAGGCATGCTGATGGAGCAATTCAATTGGCCTGTATGTCAAGATCAAAGAGAACATTGACTGGGGAAGGGTCTGGCTGTCTTAGCATCCATGTTTACGTTTACTGAGTACTTTTCAGTAGGAATAAAAAACAGATTATCCCTTAGGTTGAGTCAGCCACTTCTTAGCTTCTGTGTTTGTGGTGCATCACCCATATTCCCTGGTTGGCCTCAGCCATGTAACTACACATAAGTAATTATAAAGTGCTTGTTTGCTCCTGCAGGGCTTCTTTATGCTACATAAGTCATTTACTGTTATCCAACTAAAGGGTATTCAGTTTATGGACCTAGGAGGATTTAAAAACTGAGTGCACCAAACAGAATTCGACCTTGTGATCAGGCAAAGCATAAGTGCACTAAAGCCTACTACTCAATACCTTCAAAACCATGTTAACTCTAGAATCTCATACATGGTTATAGCTTTCTGTGGCCTACATTGCTCTATAATGAAGAAGTCACTCAGAAGAGCCTTTATTCACCTCACTGGACATACAACCTGCCATCTGGCATCACCAAACCTAGGTGCATCACCTCTTAAGTGCCCAATGGCGAGGGTAGGTCCTTCATAATAGATTGCTGTTTACTAGAACAAAGTGATTTCCCCTTAAGTGCATGCCATTTGTAAAAAAAAATATTGATAACAAGATGCCCACTTAGCCTGGTATCAAAAATATTGACTTTTTCACAAACAAACAAAAACCTGAATGGAATTCAATAAAACTATATATATATATATATATATATATATATATATATATATATATATATATACACAAAGTATTTTTTCCTTAAAATGTTACTTTAGACAAACAAGTGTGTGTGAGATTTTCTGAGCTGATGCCGGAAATATTAACTTAAGTAATTTTGGTTTCTTGAACTAAAAGCAGGTTCCAAGCATTCCTATAGTCTATTACAAGGAGCCCAAAACAAGGAAAAAGAATGATCATCACAGTCACCCATGACTCTTGTTTTTAATTTTTTTGTGCCCTGCTCAGGAGTTAATTTCTTCTGAAATTTGAGGTAGACGTTCACAGTTGTCATTAAACCAGTCTCCTTGGCACAGCGTATCCTCATCTTTAGGGATATGATGGGTGCTCCAGGCACCTGCTTCGAATTATCATTGAAGTGGCTTTATGTAGTGTGTGACTACTGGAGAAGTGGGGGTCCTCATGTTAAGCTTTCAAGTATTAAAGATGTGCAAGAGAAGTTTTAGGAAGGGAAACCTATGTTTTCAGACATTTACGGAAAGCAAGAAAATTGTCCTGTTTGCAGTGGGAGAATATTTCAATGTTTAGAGCCAGGTAAGGAAAGGCGCGGTCACCTAATCTGGATCAACAAATCTTAGGGAGTACCAATGGGTACAGCAGAGGTGAGTGGAAAAGGCTGATGCGGGAGAATGCTTTCTTGAAGTTAGTGATGGCTGGTGCTATGACTGGCCTAATGGCAAAGACTGCAAAGAGAAGGGGTTAAAGCAGAACATTTGGAAACAGGAAACCAATAAAGTTTGGCTAAGCGATGGAAAGTAGAAGAGTGGCATGGTAAGTTGAAGAGTTGATGGGCAGCAATGATTTGTATAGTTTGAAGTTGGTAGATATGGTTGAGTTTGAGCCAGAGGAAGAGAGAGTTACCATAGTCCAGGAGTGAGCAAATGGCTGCTTGGACCAAGATTATCTTCCTTAGGAGACAGATGAAGAGGCAGGGAACAGAGGTTTTAGTAATATAAGGCATGAAAGAATGAGCAGAGACCAAGAGGATACTCCGGTTGCGCACAGTGGCCTTGAATTAGTAGGACTGGAGCCAAGATTAGAATCTCACTTAGACAAGGACCTAAAAGACACAGAATAGTCAATGACCACAACCTCAGTTTTACTAGTTGAGCTTGAGCCAGTTAAGAATCACCCACTCTTCAACTTTCCAGGGACAAAAGTAAAAAGTTGTTACTGCCAAATCAGATGTTGCCATCAAGTCTGAGTATGTTCTGGGTGCCAATTGCATAGGATGTAAGCTTAAGACCAAAACGTTTGATGATGAAAGCCCAGGGAGGCATAGATGTTGAATAGAGAAGGGCTTAGGGAACAATCCTACTTTCATCAGCAAAGGAGTTTAGTGTTACAGAAGAAGAGAGGAAGATGAACAGCCTGAGAATCATCAGTCAAAACGGAAGGAAGCCAGACAAGTTGAGCTAGTTTAGTAGAAGAGAGAGAGACCAAGTTGAATACAGCAGACAAATCAAGGAGGATCTAAGTGGCTGTGCCGCCCTGATCAGTTATCCCGCGAAGATCGTCTGCCACTGCAAGGAGAGCAGATTCCATACAATGAAGATGCAAAACCCTGATTGCAAGGGATCAAGATGAGAGTGGGACTCAAAGAAGGAATAGAGATGTACATTGATGTTCCTTTCACTATTTTGGATGGATACAGTAAGCGCAACATAGGTTTGTTGTTGAAAAGTACAATAGGTTCAGCTGAAGTTTTTTTTCCATAGAAGTGTTACAACTAATGCTGGTTTCCAGCTGGAGGAAACAGTAGCCCATCTGATTGTGGAATTGCAAAGTTTAGTGTAAGTGCAGGGCAATGCTAGGGATAGTGGCCAGGATGATCAAAAATACATACATGGATCAAGAGGGGAATCAGATTGGACACTGGGAAGCAGAGCAGACCAAAGAGCAGAGAAATTGGCAAAAGAGTTTGAATATATGACAGCAAGGTGAGAGAAGCAGAAGAAGAGAGAAACAAATGGACAATATTTGACTCAGTATTAGCTATTATTTCATGGAAGGAGTTAGAGAGGGATTCACAGACCTAAGGGCGAAGGAACAATGGGTAAGGTCTTGTAGGGAGGGAGAAAGAACTCTTGAACATTTGAAAAAAACTTTGCAAGTTGAATTCTGGCTGATTTGATTCTGGTGAAGTAATGCATGGAATGTGTGGTCTTCACAGCTTTCGTGTAACTTGTTAGGGAAGTGGTGTAATATAAGTGTTCATCTGAAAAATTATTATGATGCCAACCCTACTCTAAGACTTTGCAATGGGGATTAGCAGCAGTCACCTCAGTGGTATTCCAAGGAGCCATGGGATGGACACAGGTTTAGAAGGTAGTCTTAATGGTTATGAGTGAATAAAGGGTGGGCAAAATCCAAGAATTTCGATTGCTAGCAAGCTCAGTTGGGAGCTTCTGCGGGCACAAGAATCAGATCGCAGATCCTCAGGCAGTCAGATGGTTTGCAGAGATGCCCATTGGTGTGAAGTACAGACAGCAGCCAGAAGGGGGTGGACACAATGTAACACTGGGGTAATTATGAAGGGAATGAGGTAGTGATCAGTCCTGGTAATCCTCTGGGTGAGTGTAAGGGAGACTGTGGCTCACTGAAAGGAGTAAAGATGGGTTCGAAGAGGTGTATGTGGGACGGACAACCATCTAGGAGAAACCAATATTGGAAAAGATGTTGAGAGGATGGAGGTGTAGAGATTAAAAATACTCTCTAAACAATATTTTGCCCTTCCCCACGACCCCAGGAACAAACATTTAGAGGCAGCCATTACAACAGGGACGTCAACTGAGGGCAACAATATGTGTTGAGGGAGAAGAAGAGAGTTTGTCATTCCAGCATAGGTTGGACAGCTTTTCACAGCCTCCTACATGGGGTTACAGAACATGGGATGCAGCTCATTGCTAGTGGGAGGCTTGTATTTCAAGCAAGGTTTGCACTAACCTATCCTGTTTCAGTCATCAAATATTTTTACATGAGCTGCCAGGAAGAGTTGGAGGGATAGGCGCTTTATGTGAATTCACCTGGTTGAAGAAGTAATGATGCCCAAAGTGAGAAAAAGAAAAGAACCTAACTGAGATGAAAGTAACTGTCAAGGTTTATTTGTTAGTGCTTAATTTGTGCCGTTTGTGGCAGGTACGTGCACAGGAGCGAAGGGACGAGCACAGTACAGCCGGGAGAGGTGCGCTAGTACATCTATGCTACTCTTGCACGGATTTGCCTCTGTGACTTCACATGCATAGAACTGTAGAGATTTCATAAAGTGGCACAGAGCTGGGAACGGGACCCCGGACTGTTTGTCTGGCAACTTTAGTCATTCCGAGACATTGCCTATACAAAAGAATATGTCCTTATTGTGCTGGAGTTCAAACCTACTAATTCCTCTTGGACTAGGCCTTTGCTGCTCCACCCGTCCTCCAAAGATCAAAACCCCACACAAAAATAATTTGGGATTTTCATCATAGTCATAGTGACAAAGTCAACATTTTAGTGTCCAATTAACAGGAACCCAGGGATTGCAATGCTTGACGGAAGGGACTGCTATAAACAAATCAGGGCAGTTGAGTTAGAGCCGTGACTGGTCTTCTGAGTCAATATTCCAATAGAGTGCACTTGTGCTGTTGTCAAAACAAATAGCAATCAAAGTGAAACCCCTAATGTGGCTGCACGTTTGTGGGTCATATGCGGAACACAACTGGTAGTGGTTGAAATGCTTCAGTCATATGGGACCAGTAAGATCCGTGGCATCCTGGACTCGTCTAAAGTATAATATCTCAGAACTGTAGGACGTTGGGAGCCACAACATAAGGTTCTAGAGTAAAAGGAGATGACGTGGAAGTAGTAGAAGTAGAGTGATGAGGTGTCCCATAAGTGTCAAAAGTAAATGACAGGGCAGCTCCACCCATCGTCACAGTCTTTAAAAATTCAAGCGATCTTCAACATTGAAGTGAAGTGAATGGGATCGTTTAAGAACTGCTGCGCAGACTATCATGGATCCCATATGTGTTGAGTTTCTCAAGTGGTCCTGCACGCGGGTCCAGGCTACTTCTCTTACTCTTAAAGTCACACAGTTCCTCTGTGCTCTACGGAGGTTTGTTCTTTCTCAAGGGCTCTCTACTAGGGCTTCTTCGATGATCTAACCTTGACGGCAGTCTTGGGGTAGGATTTGTGAAAGAATTGTACAGGGTGTCCTAGTCATGGCACCAATGCTTGAAACTTAAAATGGAGGGCTATTTTTTGTCTAGTTGAAATGGGTAATGGCAGGACCCCTCATCCAATCATAAGGTGTGACATGTTCAAAATCTGTAGTTCTAGCCAATCACATACAGCGATTGTTGGAGAGCTCAGTTAGGTATCCTACAGAGATGTATATGGAGACAAATTGGCTTAAAACTGCAAAACGAATGCATTTTTTTTTTTTTTTTTTTACATCTGTGGACTTCCTCTTTCAGAGATAAATCAATGATGCTGGATACCGTAGGAGCTTGTTTCCCAAACACGGTCTTCTTCAGAGGTGCTTGAGGTTTGAAGGTGAAGGAGGCTGCATCTTCTTCACAAAAGAGCCATATCACCAGTTACACTACTATTTTATTCAGTTCACTGGGGACAGGTGCCTCTACTCACATGGCACGTACTAAAATTCTCAGCATAATAAAGTATGTTTGATGTTATTTCTTGAAGTCATACTTTTATAAAGGAAAAATCCAGGAAGATCATCGACCAATTGGGTCATGGCTGTGGTGTGGACTATGCTTTAAGCAGAAAATGTTTTTTTTTAAATTTCACTGAGATACATCTAGTTTTCAGCTTCATATATGAATCAAAATATCTTAACACTGTCTTGAATGATAGGCAGCCTGTCTGACAGTGACCTTTAGAGGACCAACAATTAAAGACCATCACTACATTTCCCCTACTCGTAGAACAGAGTATCTTTAATTTTAATCTACAATCATAATCAGACAGTCCCATTGGGTGTTTTGTATTTAGTTTTAAAAAGTTTCCTCTATTAAATATTTGCTTTTTGCATTTCGAGCAAACACTGTATTTCCAAATGGACTCAGTTGTAAATAATAACAATAATGTATATGAGAGATGCCAAATATTCAAGCGACCCCAAGGAGATAAATGTCCATACAATGACTGTAAATTAAACTCATTTATATAACAGGTGGTTGCTTAAAACAATCTGGCATGGATCGGACCATCCAGAACCAACATTAAACACACATGCACTGCCTTTAGGCGATTGAAAAAATGTATAGCCAGTTCAGTGGTACTTATGTTATCAACCTTAGAAGGATGAACATGTAAATGGGCCCTGTCAGGACTTAAATCTGTGGCCCATATGTAATTGAACAGGCACTTAGCTCTAATCAAGTGACAGGCCCCTGAGGGCTTAGCAGCAAGGTTCCCACGGGGAGGGTCTGACGAGGGAATGGATTAGTGTATGTTAACATGAAACCTGATGTGTGGTGAGCGTGTGACCTGCATGCCAAGCTGAAGGATGCAGGCTCCTTACCTTTCACAGTGGGGAGGCCATGTGACTTGTGATCACTTTGCTAATCTCTGAAACATGAGCTCATTCCAGAGGCTTTTTTTTACCCGATTTATTTATTTTCTGCTTCACCACAAGCAGCTGAAATCTACATCCAGAGGTCTTTAGGCAGGCGTCTCTTAAACACCATGCACCATTCAATCTTGATTCTGGACTGTAAAGAGCCTTACTTTCACTAGAGTTTTTTTAAATTGTCGTATTTTTAGAGTCTGTATATTCTCTCCAGTGCTTGACTAGCTACACTTTCCCAGGGATGGGTTCACGTGATTATCTAATTCCCGCTTATTGGATCCTTCAAGTGTAAACACCACCATTAACAGACAGGAAGCATCCAAGCTTAAAGCCATCCTGCATTCTGATTGGACTGACAGCGCCCTTACTGTCCCTGGCGAGGTGTTGAGGCGCTTTCCAACAAGCAACACACCACTCTGGAACCCCGGTTAGTAGTTAATGAATAGTAATTGATCATTGTTGGTGACAGGGGTCAGTTTTGTGCTCTGAAGAGAACCATTTCATTCATCTGATCTTCAGATCTTGTTGGTGGGTTAGATTAATAGGAGTTAGGAGTGATCATTACCTGGGACGTGTGAGTTCACGCGAACGGCTGTTGGGATGAGTACACAGGCTGGAGGGTAGGTAATGTTAGGTTGCGTGGCTGTGATCTGACACACAAACCTGATACTGCTTCAGGGGTGCCACAAGCCCTAGTCTTTTCAATATAAGTGACCGCATATTGAGAGCTGCCGATTCCATTACCTTTTGCCGAGAATTTAGGGATAATTGGCGACAAAGGGCTGAATCTTCAACAAAATGTTAATGCCAAATGCACAACAAGTTTTTGTGTGCTTTATTTAATCAAATATATCCTGCCATTCATCTCTCAGTCAGCCAAAACGACATGGTCTAAGCGCTAACTATATTGCGATTGGACTACTGTTGTAATGCTCTTTTGATGGGTGCCCCAAAATACCTCATACAGGGAGTGCAGAATTATTAGGCAAGTTGTATTTTTGAGGATTAATTTTATTATTGAACAACAACCATGTTCTCAATGAACCCAAAAAACTCATTAATATCAAAGCTGAATATTTTTGGAAGTAGTTTTTAGTTTGTGTTTAGTTTTAGCTATGTTAGGGGGATATCTGTGTGTGCAGGTGACTATCACTGTGCATAATTATTAGGCAACTTAACAAAAAAAAATATATACCCATTTCAATTATTTATTATTACCAGTGAAACCAATATAACATCTCAACATTCACAAATATACATTTCTGACATTCAAAAACAAGACAAAAACAAATCAGTGACCAATATAGCCACCTTTCTTTGCAAGGACACTCAAAAGCCTGCCATCCATGGATTCTGTCAGTGTTTTGATCTGTTCACCATCAACATTGCGTGCAGCAGCAACCACAGCCTCCCAGACACTGTTCAGAGAGGTGTACTGTTTTCCCTCCTTGTAAATCTCACATTTGATGATGGACCACAGGTTCTCAATGGGGTTCAGATCAGGTGAACAAGGAGGCCATGTCATTAGATTTCCTTCTTTTATACCCTTTCTTGCCAGCCACGCTGTGGAGTACTTGGACGCGTGTGATGGAGCATTGTCCTGCATGAAAATCATGTTTTTCTTGAAGGATGCAGACTTCTTCCTGTACCACTGCTTGAAGAAGGTGTCTTCCAGGAACTGGCAGTAGGACTGGGAGTTGAGCTTGACTCCATCCTCAACCCGAAAAGGCCCCACAAGCTCATCTTTGATGATACCAGCCCAAACCAGTACTCCACCTCCACTTTGCTGGCGTCTGAGTCGGACTGGAGCTCTCTGCCCTTTACCAATCCAGCCACGGGCCCATCCATCTGGCCCATCAAGACTCACTCTCATTTCATCAGTCCATAAAACCTTAGAAAATCAGTCTTGAGATATTTCTTGGCCCAGTCTTGACGTTTCAGCTTGTGTGTCTTGTTCAGTGGTGGTCGTCTTTCAGCCTTTCTTACCTTGGCCATGTCTCTGAGTATTGCACACCTTGTGCTTTTGGGCACTCCAGTGATGTTGCAGCTCTGAAATATGGCCAAACTGGTGGCAAGTGGCATCGTGGCAGCTGCACGCTTGACTTTTCTCAGTTCATGGGCAGTTATTTTGCGCCTTGGTTTTTCCACACGCTTCTTGCGACCCTGTTGACTATTTTGAATGAAACGCTTGATTGTTCGATGATCACGCTTCAGAAGCTTTGCAATTTTAAGAGTGCTGCATCCCTCTGCAAGATATCTCACTATTTTTGACTTTTCTGAGCCTGTCAAGTCCTTCTTTTGACCCATTTTGCCAAAGGAAAGGAAGTTGCCTAATAATTATGCACACCTGATATAGGGTGTTGATGTCATTAGACCACACCCCTTCTCATTACAGAGATGCACATTACCTAATATGCTTAATTGGTAGTAGGCTTTCGAGCCTATACAGCTTGGAGTAAGACAACATGCATAAAGAGGATGATGTGGTCAAAATACTCATTTGCCTAATAATTCTGCACTCCCTGTATATCCAGTGATGTAACAAAACTTGAGGAGGCCCCCCTGCAAAGTACATGGAGGGGACCTCCCACCCCTCCTCAGATGTAGTCAGGAGCTCTCAGGCTTGGGACTCGGCGCTGGCCCGTGCACAGTGCCGACTGTGCTGAGGGGGCCCCCACACCACGGGGGCTGTTGTTACGGCACCTCATACATCATTCTCAGCTGCTGCAAATTACAGCCCTCAGGCTGATCCTTGGTCTGAGGAGAGGTACCTGATCTCAAAACATCTGGACAAGTTACACTAGCTGCCAGAACACCAAAGATGTCTGTCTAATGCTTTCTATTCAAGTCAGAGTGATTTACAACAATAGTCATATTATGTACACAAAGTCTATTTTTTTAATTGTTCATTCGCTCCAGAAATCTGAGATGTAAATCTAGTGCTCTAACTATTACACAAAGATTCAGGAATGCAATGTACGACAAGTTGGCCATCGGTTGGCTGTCAACATCGCCAAAAGGTGCCAGTCACGGCCACTAGCTATCTGTATTCAGTCAACCTTTTTCTCCTTCATGAAATAGATTAAAAACATTTCATTGTCATATGAAATACAGTATGTGGTGTAGATTTGGGTGCCTTTCCCTGATTCCTGCACCGTCCCTAATTCCCGATTTGGCTCTCTTGAGTCGTTATATTGGCGTGCTTGGGAAATCTTGAATCTTCTTTTGCTTTAGCGGCCAAGACTTTATGAGAAGTAGCTGTTTGTGCTATTTAAATGGCTAAAATCAAATAAAAGTTTAATATAATTTAATGTAATGCCTCTGTTTACCTTTCCCTAACCAGTGAGTATCAGTACTTTCACAAAAGAAGAGCACTAATATGCTGGCCGCGAGTAGGATTTAAGCATCCATATGCAACCAAGTCATCACCCTACTGACTGCGGAGGGATCCTGAGCATTCCAATTGTACCAAGAGACCCTCAAGTCTCTGATTTGCACAGCCCACCTTCAGTGTCTCCACCTTAAGATGCTTGAACTCCATTTAGCTGGATCTTTCGGGAGAATTAGTACATCATGTGCCAGCAAGTCTGTTGTCTGCATTACCGTCAATCATATAATTAACTCCCTATTTGCCCAAGCCCTTATAAGCTCTAGTATCGAGGGACTTTTCTGCTTGCAATAGGAATCTGGTTCCATATTTGCCCTCCATGAGCATGTGGGTCAAGATTAATCTGGATGAGTCCAAATTGGTATCCAGTAATCCAAAGATTAGACGTGTATGGTTTTGCGTTACTGGGGACTGAATTACAGCTCTACATTTCTGAAAAAGGTCCCTTCGTTTGGAGTTTAAAACACAAATATATATATATATATATATATATATATATATATATATATATATTTATGTATAGTGCAGTAGCATTTGTTCCACATCCCTTCACCCCTTGCCTTGCTTTCATGTTACATACCTGTAACAGTCACTTTGTACGTTGTTGGACTGTAGATTAATGTTTTTCGTACATGCTTTGCCAACTTGTGTTTGGTGTAAACGTTGCAATTGTTTTTCGTGGATGTAGAGATTTCAGTTTTGAGGTAATGTCCGATTCCTCCGTCGAAGAAATTTACCAGGACATAGACTTAACCTCACATTTTTTTTCTAACCAATTGGTTTGGACATAACTTTTGGGGCTCATGAACCAACACACTGCAGATGGGTAATCCAGACCATCAACTCAACTTGAAACCCACCACACACAAATATATTGTTTGATAGGCGGCCTCTTCTGAACGGAATAGGACTGAATAATTTGTGGAACTTTTTTCCCAGCTTGGTTGAGGGTTGAGTACTGATGTGTTTTAATATATGGATATATTTTCTTGCGAGACACGCAGAATTTGGAATAGAACTTAGTTTAACACTTTGTATTCTGTTTGAAACACCCTCTTGCATCTGTCAGGGGAGAAGGACAGCAAAAGAATTACAATGAGGAAAGAATGACTGGTAGGAGAATAAAGGGGGAGAAAGACCAGGTTAAAGATGCACAAGATAGAGATAAAATGCTGGAAGTGGAGGGTGGTGTTAAAAAGAGACAAAGTGGAAAAGAGAACAGGCAGCCTTGATATTCTGCAAGCCTGGCATAAGACAGCGGGCGCCTAGAAGAAAACTATGGGCACCTGCACTCATTTCCTATAATTTAAGCACTGGAGCTACCTTAAAAGTGGGTTGCTCATATGGAGTAGAAACTAAAGGGCATTTTAAAGTTGTCTTCCTGGGGCAGAGCTCTTTCAGTGTCTCTGTTTACGCAGCTGGAGCAAATAGTGGTTGACTGCTCCTGTAAACAGCGGTGTTAGTTTAGCCTGGTACAGTACGATTCATTACTGCCACACAATGGGGTGAGAAACATGTCAAAGGAAAATGATATGTAAACAACACACACTGGAAGGGACAGTTAATCCACCCCTAACAGTGCAAGTCACTAGCGATACCAGTGATGGATGGGTGTCTATGTATTGAATTAAGTCTCAAAGCTCAGAAGGCGGTAGCTATAACTGTACAGCTGCCACCACTGAGAATATATATATATGAAAAAAACAAAGGTTACAGGACATTATAGTTAGGGAATAGAATTTTTAAAAAAACATAGAAATTCACAAAAAACAAAGGTTACAGGGACGTTTATAGTTCTGAATTTACTCGCAAAAAAACACAGAAATTCGCCAGTTATAGTTATTTCAAGTAATTTTAACTCGTGCCCCGGACGCACAGTTTTTTCTTCAATATTTGATTGCTAATGTTTCACTGATATTTTTATTGACGTTATAAAAGTTGTCATGAGTGTGGTAATATCTGGGGTAATTAGTAGTACATGGCAACGGCTCACAAGAGTCCACAGCTTTGCACAAAATATCTACCCAAGTGGAGTTCTCTCTGCCTTTTTGGGAAAATGTCCAGAATGTATTGTACACTGCAGCTGTGTAATGGTGCACAAGGAAATGTCACCAGTGACCTTTTGTGTGTTTTGGCA
This sequence comes from Pleurodeles waltl, assembly GCF_031143425.1. Lineage (NCBI taxonomy): Eukaryota > Metazoa > Chordata > Amphibia > Caudata > Salamandridae > Pleurodeles > Pleurodeles waltl. The sequence continues at coordinate 90,484,718 of NC_090451.1, forward strand.
ACATGATCCTCCTTAAGAGAAGCCAACAAGACTACAAAGACTTAAATCTTCATCAAACCAGGGCTAGATTACTTAAGTGATTCTTTGCTTTCTGGTGATGTCCACATATTCCTTGACCTTCAAGAACATGCCACCAAAATTAGCTGAAAATTTACTGGGGGCCCTTTGATAAGCTGTCCATCATCCTGGCTAAAGGATGGGAAGACATATGCATACTACTAAGGTGGAGAGTGCGCGGCCATATGGCACAGCTTCCAGGTGATTTGCACATTTGCATACTCATAACAATTTAAAAGGAGAAGTATAGACTCTAGGGGAGAGGGGAAGCGCGCTCCCCCGGGCCGATTTCAGCTCCGGGGCCCCTGGGGCTCCAGGGGACCCCATTCCCTGAGGCACCCAGTCATAAACAGGCTGATTTTGGGCCTGGGGACCCCATCCTCGGGCCCCAGCCATGTCTCCAGGGGAACCCAGTGTGCAACAGGACCATAGGGGGAGCAGTATCAGCTGACTCCTCACCTCGTGCGGGAGCCGGCATAGCTCTTGCACACAGAGAGCTGCTAAACATGCAGCTTCCTGTGTGCAGGAGCAATAGTTTCATCTGTTTCCCTGCCTGTATCTCTGCAGGCAGGGAAAAAGATGAAACTTCTGCTTTCAGTGCGCAAGAGCACTTTGATAGCCCTGGCCCGCTGGAACCGTAGTGCTTGCTGTGACTTGGCGGGAGTTGTTAAAGCTCCCGCCAAGTCAGAGCAAACAGCTATGTCCCAGGGGTGATCATCCTGGGACATAGCAGGAGTTTATCTTGGGTGTTGTGGTCCCTAGGGCCATTATAGGCTCCATGAGGGAGGGGTGCTCCCTTCCCCTCCCCTCTATCATTAGTTTAGCCCTGGGGAGGTGGTGGTCCCTGGGGAAAGGTGTCTGTGACAAACCCCCTCTCTTATTTTATTTCAGCCCCAGGGAGGTGGTGTTCCCCAGGGATGCAGGTGGGCTGCATGGCCCCCTCTTATTTTGAATGAATTTCCCTGGGGAAGTGGCGGTCTCCAGAGCTGAGGTAGGCCTTGCGCCCCCCCATATATAACAGGAACTTACCCCAGGGAGGTGGTGGTTCCTGGGGCCCGGGTGAGTCCGCAGGACCCCACCTATTATTATAAATGTATCTTGCACCAGGGAGGTGGAGGTCCCTGGGGTGTGGGCATGCAGCCCCGACATATTTGTGCATCATTGCCCCAGGGAGATGGTGGTCCCTTGGGCTAATATAAGCCCTAACAGGGGAGCCAGTGCGCCACCCTCCTTTTTTAAACCCCCAATGCCCCAGGGACCTGGCCCACTCGGGCAAAAATAGAAAAAAGTCTCAGAAAAATCTGTGGATCCATCCACAGATGTTTCCAAGATTTAGCCCTTGCAGGGTCCCTTGGGGAGCCCAGCACCAAGGGTACGTGCTCAGGGTAACCCTATCCTGGCCCATTTAGTTTTTTTTTGTATCTTTTTTTGTGGGACTCGCATGAAGCCGAGTCCCAACCTGCCTGCCAACTCTTCCTTGTTGAAGTGTTGGCAGCCAATCAGATATCAGCACAAGGACAGTTGGATCCACTGAGAATCCGCGTCCCTAGGCAACTATATTTGTTAACATTTAAGATCGGCAAAACTATTGACTGGATTTACACCAAATCACAGAAATCACAATATACGGAATAGGATCTACCTTCCTGCCAAATTTGGTGTAATTCTGTTCAGCGGTTTGGGCTGTAGGCATGTCTAATGAACCTATGTTTTCTCACCCCCGTTTTGATGGATCACCTCGAAACTTTCAAGACAGCAGCTGAACCGAATGTTGTATTAGTTTTGAAAATGTAATGAAGATTCGTCAAATGGTGCCAAAGTTATTGGCAAGAGAAAAAACGTTCTTCCTATGAAAACTAGGTCCTAACTATATACAGTATATGTATCTCTCTCTCTCTATATATATATATATCTATATATTTAAATATATCAGCCATACACACATGAGATGAAGCCTCGCATGGGTCACGCTGCCCCTCCCAATCCTCCACATTGTCACTCAATATGCATCTGCATACACGATTTACCATATGGTATTCATATACATTCATTATAAATACATGTATTTAAACAGAACCAGAGCATAATCTCATTGCGTACGCTATTGGCATGTGAAGGACAGAGCAAAGGTTCATGGTTACATAGTGGCACTTTTACTGTGGCAAGAACATCAGATGTGGCATTTGCACAATAGTAACAAATGCCAAATTATGTGTGTATTACTACACTTGCTCCAAAGGCATATGTAACTTGGCCACATGTATTTTCACATACACGGTATGTACAGTATCTATGCAGATGTGTAGAGAGCAATATACTTTTCATTACCATAGTTAGTTGAGTGTGTGGAGGGCCCATGACGCAAGTGAGGTGAAGTCATGAATGGCTCACGATGCTCCTACTCTGTAAAACAATAGTAGTCACACAGGACACCTCCCAGAAATCACCCACTGACCAAGAATCCCAGAAAAATACTTCAATGCACAAGACAAAATAAACAAACTAGAACAGTAGTTGGTTAGTGTTGGCCTGGATATTGTAGCCATGATTAGTAGTTGGTATTGATAGACTCAGTAAGGGAGTTATGGCAAGCGGTGCAGAGTTCGGCTCTGAAATGGGGACATATTTATGTAGTAAAAGCATAAACTTCACACTAAGTCATTACCTACACACAGAGACATTGATAAGCACGTTAAATTATCACAAGCACAGACTTGTCTTCTCTTTTTCTAAAACTTTTTAGTTATTTTTTGAGTTTATTGAGTTTGGGTTGACTATTAATGCAGAGGTTTTTTTTACTCAACAATGATGTTCAACAGCTTGTTTTGTAATGTATCTTTCTGTAGGAATGTCCCTCTTTCTGGCATGGTCACCCCCCACATTTTGCCTGGCTATCAGTGAATTTAGACTGCTTTCACTGGGATTCTGCTAACCAGGACCCTAGTGGTTTTGCTCTCTCCTCTAAATTTGGTTGTCTTGGTACCCTTTGCACCCCACAATTGGCATACTGGTGTACCCCTGTAAGTATGTCCCTAGTATATGGTACTTAGGTACCCAGGGTATTGGTACACCAGGGGTCCTCCATGGGCTGCAGCATGTATTATGCCACCCATGGGAGCCCATGCAAACTGTGTCTGCAGGCCTGCCATTTGCAGCCTGCTTGAAAAGTTGCATGAACCCTTTCACTGCTGGGCCCTTCACCAGGTCACTGTACGCTCTTCCAGCCCAAAGGGTAGGGTGAAGGTCCCCGTGTGTGTGGACACCCCTGCATGAGCAGAGAGGTGCCCCTACAAACTCCAGTTCCAATTCCCTGGACTTCATAAGTGTGGGGAAGCCAGTTTAGCTATGTACTGGCCATAGGTCACTACCTATGGTCCAGCTACATAATGGTAACTCCAAACCTAGGCATGTTTGGTATCAAACATGTCCGAATCATACCCCAATATTGATGCCAGTATTGGTGGCATGATTCTATGCACTCTGGGGGCTCCTTAATGTACTCCCCAGGTTTCTGCCCTCCTGCTGCTTGTCCAACTCAAGCACGGGAAGGCAGAACAAAGGTTTTCCTGTGGGAGATGGGTGCAGCCTCCCCTCCCTTGGAAATATTTGTTGCAAGGCTGGGGCATCCCCATGCCACCGGCTTGCTTTGAAGGGCACATTTGGTGCCCTTTTTGCATAAACCAGCTTGCACCAGTCCAGGGACCCCTGTCCCTGCTCTGGCATGAAACTACACAAAGGAAAGGGGCGTGACCACTACCCTGTCCATCACCACCCCAGGGGTGGTGCCCAAAGATTCTCCAGATGGCCACTTGATTATGCCATCTTAAAGTCAGGATGGGCAGAGGCCGTCAGGAACATCAGACTGGTCAGGTTAGGCAGATGGCGTCAGTGACTCCCTCTGATAGGTGGTCACCTTGCCAAGTGACCAAGCCCCTTGCAGGTGGGTCCCCAGATTCTGCATGCAGGACTCCTCCAGGACTCATCTGCAATTACCTCTTCTGCTCCTGGTCACCAGAACCACTGCTGGACTTCATAGGAATCAAGCAAGACTGCAACACTGAGATGACCTCTCCTTGCAACATTGTTTCCACAGCTCCTGTAAGCAAATTGCAACATTTCCATGGCTTTGCATCCTCTGGGGTTAGCAAGACTTCAGCTGCACCAAAGAAGCAAGAAGGAATCTCCCATTGAGTGAAGAAGTCACTCCTATGCATCTGCAAGCACCTAAGGCAACGACGTCTGGCTGTTAAGATCTGCTGACCTCTGGACCTGCGAAGGTTCTTCAACACAGGTGGTGGTTCTAAGGGGTCCTCTGGGTCCTCTCTGACTTCTGTCCAACTGGGGAGACGGTCAGTCTTTTCCTTTTCCTCCAGGACAGAATCCCTGTGCACTGTGACTGTTACAGTAACCAAGGCTTGTTGACTCCTGCTGTGAGGGATCTTCAGGCTCCAAGTAGCTCTGATCCCCAGCACGCTACCTCTGCAAGGACAGACTCCTCTCTGCTGCTACAGTGACATGGGACTCTTCTTCATGTGTGCTGCCTGGGCCTCACTGCAACATACTGTGCCTGCTACCAGTGGGTTGCTTGTGGGGGCTCCGACTGCTTCTGCTGGCTAACCTGTCTTCTTAGGGTCAGTCCGGACGCCCCTCCAAGGGTTGAGTCCACAGGACCTTGCTGGTCCTCTTCAGCTCTGCACATCTCCAACAGCTCCAGTTTCATTTGCTTGTTGGTGGTCCTTCTGACCACTGACCCATCTGCAATCCGGTGACTGCCGAAGGACAGCTCCTAGGTGACTTCAATGACTACTCTGCAGCTCCTGAACTTCATCCACCACCATCGACCCGGATCTTAGGCATTGCCTCCAGCCTTATCTGGACACTCCTGCATGGACTGGACTCTGTCCCCTTCTTTTACAGGTCTTCTTCATCTGGAATCTGCCATTGGAATCCACCGGCCTGGTCCTGTTTGTGCATTATTCCAATTCCAAGTCCCCATGTTAGCCTATGGGACGACCAGGTAACTTACCTCTGCTCTCCTGGTTGCTGGGGGCTTCTAGATACTTACCTCTTTGGGTTCCATACTCTCCCAGCCACATGGCTTTCATATCCTCTGGTGGGGTACCCATTCTCCCCTTCCACTATTTTAGTATATGGTTTGGCCCCCCTATAGGGCCCCTGCTGTTTCTAATGGTTTTATGCTAACTCCTAGTACTTACCTGTGTATATTTTTTGTGTACTTACCTCCAGAAAGGGGGGATTACCTATAGTAATTTAGTTCAGTGTCCCTGTAATAAAATACCTTTATTTTTTAAACACTGTGTGGTTCCTTTCATGTGTGATAAGTTACTGTGTGACTACTGTGGTACTGCAGATGCTTCACACTCCTCCTAGATAAGTCTTGGCTGCTCACCACAGCTGAGGATACTTTGCACGTATGGGGACAATCTAAATCTAAGTCTTTCAATACTCATTAACATTATAGGAGGTCATTAAAAGAGAGATGAAAGAAAAGAACTATAGAAGAATATGAAAAAACTGATCAAGTGCAATCTAAAAATCTAAATTTAATTTACAAAGTAACTGTTAGAAGACTGACAAGAAGGGATTGTGAGTAGGATGTGGTGTGGGTGTAATAATGCACAACAAATTATTTATAAGCAGATGATGTAATTCGGTAGCAAACATAGAACATTCAATACTAGGTCGATTAACAGGCAAAACACGATCAGAGCCAAAAAAGTAATTATTAGACCTTGAAACACATTAGCCTTTTAAAAAACTGCATTCACTTTCATACACCACAAAACAGCACTAACAATTACTTATAAGTAGGTGCACAGATTGGCATAAGTTAAAGGGATAGAAAATGTAACATGAAAAAAATGAAAGAACAATTCAGTTGAGAGGGGAGATTGTTTTTCTGTAAAACCTCATAAACATAGTACTGTTTGATAAATTACCTCAAACATGGCATTCACATCAACAGAGGGTTGAAGTCATTGAGATTTTCATCACCTAGTGCATTCTATTTTACAAATATCTAACTTTAAAAGGTAAATCCACACTTTGGGTCAGTACAGCGCTAAACAAATATATATAGGCTTATCAATATTCATTTTTAGTATCACAGTCTTGCGCTGTTTCTATTACGTATGTCTCACCTTTATTTTGTAATGCAGTACACCAAAGATGTCTCATTAAAAGTTCAATTATATTGACATTAAAAAGATATTCATTTTCTCAATGCTCTTTAACTCGATGTGGTGCGGAAGATGATATATACTCACATCATGCAGGAGAGCCAGTCCAAAGAAGAAGGAAAAGACATAGAACACAAACCTCCAGCTGCATGGAAAAAGGAAAAACACTTAAAGGAGACAGAAAATAGATTCAAGGAAATGGAAAATGTGTCAAGCATTTATCAAGTGAAATCTGACAAATTGATCATTTGGAAAAGAGCAATAAAAATTAGGTCATAATATATACTCAATGCAAAAATAAAATTGCTAATGACTTTCAGTTTATTATACTTAATAGAGAAGATACATTGCAATGAAGCAATGTATTGAGGTTAACAGACAGTGGTCAATTATGGATGCTGAGTAAGGAACTCAAGACTTAATGAATCAACAACCACTAGTCCAGTTCTTCTGCAGGTAATACTGTGAGTCTGCTGCTCTCTTGATATCTGTAACGTGCTTCATCAGGCTGGCATTACCCTCTGGCCTTAATATCACGTCTAGTAAATGTGTGTCCATGGTAAAGCTGGTGGCATAATTCCTGGTAAGGACAACACCCTTGTAATGACACAATTAAAAATTATTCTTTTCAAAATGATTCTGTCATGTGGAGTGTCTCATCGCTAATTTGTAAACTGTAAGGTAATGAATCTAGTGTTAGGCCATACGTTTCATTAACTTACACTATACACTATGACATAGAATAATTTTGAATTGGTCGAGGGGTTATGCCCATCTGATGCAACATGAGTTGGTTAGATCAAGGCTACTTGTTGAGAACATAATAAAGATTTGGCCTTGACAAACGATAAGAGGGGCTCACTCTATCCTTTCTTTGGTATGCCTGCAAGGACACATTTGTGTACCTTGAGATTTACCTCCTGAACTTGGAGATCATTGGTGTTGCTGCCTCTTCCTTGCTGAGCACCCCACAAGGTCTATATGACAGGACATTGTCTATGAATTAGTGTTGTTTATGCCAACATAACTTTTGTCAGTACTCTGAATGGGAAATCGAAAGCTACTTAGATTGGATAATCACATGCCAAAAGCATTGCACGGTCAATGAATTAGGATACGTTTGATGGGAATTGAGCAGTGACTTTCTGTTGGCCAAGGATGAAGAGGTATCCCAGGGCTTTACTGCTGAACATCAGAATGCTGAGAGTTCTCTTTAGAGACAGGACAACCCGAGCTGAGACTTGAGCCTGAGCTGGATGTTGCTCTATATGTTCCAGAAATATATGGGAGGTGGATCCCGTTGCACAAGTACCTGGGAAAGCTCCATCTGAGTGACAGGCTTCAGTGAACATGATGGAGACCAAATGCAGACCGGACGATCGGCAAACAAGATGGAGGCTGGTGGGACAAATATGAGGGGCAAATGCTGGGGTATGATTCACTTACCCTTACTTCTTCATAAGAAAATCTAACACGACTGAGACTGAGGTTTCAGTGGAAGGTAAAACACACAAAATTTAGTTTTTAAAACATTAAACCATTTCTATATTTAACCTCTTTTTGACAATGAAAAGATCCTCCAGCTTACTTAACATTTTGTCGCCGAGAACTATTTTGTGGTGTGTGTGATCCCCAGGACTAAATGATACACAGACAAAAAATATATATAATCGATTAAATCCTGTGCAAGAATGTTGAACTGGCAAGATGTTCTTTATATTATTCAAATATTTGGAAATTATATGAATTGGAATTAAACAGAAACTAAATAAAATGACCACAGTTTCTGGAATGAAGAATCTTTGTATCATGTTGCTGGTTTCTCAACTAAAGTGAACTTGACTTGTGCAGAAGCAATCCTGAGAATGTCTGTGAACTACTGGTTGAGTAGGCTCGGTGAAGGCACTGCACCTCAGCTAACATTGCTTCCACCAGCCAGGACCCACAGAATTGGGGATCAAAGGAGCTACCCCTTTAAGGCTATGTGTGGGGTACCAGTTTAAGGTTTTCTCTTTCCCACGGTATTCTAGATTTGTAGTTTATGTCTCCACTTGGGATTAGGACTCTGTCAAAATAAGCCTGGAAGAAGGAAGCACAGAGGAACATCAGGGACAGAGAGACAGTGGGCACACACAGCATGCTCTTTCCATCTGTGGCACCAGCACTTAACCAGTTAACATTTGGTTCAATGAAGATATACTATTCTATGATGGTTATTACGCACAACATTCTAAAGAATATTATTGAACTAAAGTCTGCTGTGTGGCCTTTGAAGGTCGTGGTTTTATGATCATAATGTATTAACTGTGATTGTAAATTTGCATGATAATGCTTTTGCCTGGATAATATTGTGTATCAATTGATATGAGTAATTGAGGGCCATTTAGTTGTATTGTTTGTCTTTGTAATAAAAACAATAGAAAAAACATGAGTGAGGCCATTACACTTACTGCAATGACTTGCATTGCTGTATGTCATAATGATTTGGTTATGAAAACATATGCACTACTTTGTAGGGACAGGATGTGCTGTTATTAATATCAGTTGGTGCTCCATCCATTAGCCCTGAACATGTATCCCATCCACCGCTTTCCACTGCAAGCGATAAAGTTTTCAGTTCTGATGGACGGCACTCACCTTGAGGTGTGCCATAAATGAGAGCAATATAATAGGAAAACTGTAGATTTCAAAGGATAACCTTGTGTCTCTGTCTGAAAACCAATTCTGATAACCCAGATACAACATTATTTGTACACACATTAAGAGTCTAAGGACTTAGGCACGTTCAGTCCACACATGTTTAATATTAAACTAGAATAAACTATAATGTGTGTGTTACAAATGGGGTCTTTGGTTGACAGGCAGGTTACCTCCTGTTCAAGCAAGGACCCTCACTCTAGTCAGGGTAAAAGAGAATCACCCTCAGCTAACCCCTGCTTACCCTCTTGGTAGCTTGGCAGAGCAGTAGGCTTAACTTTAGAGTGCTAGGTGTAAAGTATTTGTACCAACACACACAGTAAGTTAATGAAAACACTACAAAATGACAACACCAGTTTAGAAAATTAGGAAATATTTATCTAAACAAAACAAGACCAAGACATACACAAGTCAAGTTATGAATTTTTAAAGATCAAATTCAAAAATAGCGCTTAGAAACACAAAATGCTTCGATGAGGTGTTAACACGACGTTGTGACGGAGTCATTCCCAACAATCTGACACCAGCGGTGCCGGCCACGGAGTCACATAGACCCCCCAGGTACAGTACCTTGGTGAAGAATGGAAACAAACCAATGCGTGAAGTTGGGGATTTTGGCGTCTGTGCGAAATGTTGAATCCGCGCACTTTGAGCGGCATCGGTCACTGCATGGCGCAGCGACTTCCACGGAGTCGCGGACTTCTGCGGGGCTGCAGCGGTGTCAGGCCTGTGAAGGTCTTCGCGTTCCAGTGAAGATCACGGAGTCGGTTGCAGGTGGCGTCACCAGATTCAGCAGCGGCGTTGGTCCGGGGTCGTCCGAAGACGATTTCCTTGAATTTTCACCAGCTTTTCTTTTCAAGGGCTCAGGAACTGGATAGGGCACCACTTGTCACGGCAGGAGTCTCAGCAGAGAGCCCAGATGCTGGTAAGGGAAGTCTTTGAGGGCCCTGAGACTTCAGGACGGGGGCAAGCTCAGTCCAAGCCCTTGAAGATTCTTCTCAAGCAGGAATATACCACAAAGTCCAGTCTTTGTCCCCTTTCACAGGCAGAAGCAGCAACTGCAGGATAGCCCAACAAAGCACAGTCACAGACAGGGCAGCACTTCTCCTCAGCTCTTCAGCTCTTCTCCAGGCAGAGGTTCCTCTGGAATCCAGAAGTGATCTAAAGTCTGTGGTTTTGGGTGCCCTTCTTATACCAGTTTTCTGCTTTGAAGTGGGCCTACTTCAAAGCAAAGTCTCTCTTGATTGTGAAATCCTACCTTGCCCAGACCAGGCCCCAGACACTCACCAGGGGGTCGGAGACTGCATTGTGTGAGGGCAGTCACAGCCCTTTCAGGTGTAAGTGACCACTCCTCCGCTCCCTCCTAGCACAGATGGCTCATCAGGAAATTCAGACTACACCCCAGCTCCCTTTGTGTCACTGTCTAGGGTGAGGTGCAACCAGCCCAATTGTCAAACTGACCCAGACAGGGAATCCACAAACAGGCAGGGTCACAGAAATGGTATAAGCAAAAAAATGGTCACTTTCTAAAAGTGGAATTTTCAAACACACAATCTCAAAATCAACTTTACTAAAAGATGTATTTTTAAATTGTGAGCACATAGACCCCAAACTCCACATGTCCATCCACTCCCAAAGGGAAGCTACACTTTATTCATATTTAAAGGTAGCCCCTATGTAAACCTATGAGAGGGACAGGCCGTGCAACAGTGAAAAACGAATTTAGCAGTATTTCACTGTCAGGATATATAAAACACATTACTATATTTCCTACCTTAACCTTAAACTGCACCCTGCCCTTGGGGCTAACTAGGGTCTACCTTAGGGGTGCCTTACGTGTAAGAAAGGGGAAGGTTTAGGCCTGGCAAGTGGGTACAGTTGCCAAGTCGAATTCACAGTTTACAACTGCACACACTGTGCAGTGGCAGGTCTGAGACATGATTACTGAGCTACTTAGATGGGTGGCACAACCAGTGCTGCAGGCCCACTAGTAGCATTTGATTTAAAAGTCACTTTACTAGGGACTTACTAGTAAATCAAATATGCCAATCATGGATAAACCAATCAACAATACAATTTACACAGAGAACATATGCACTTTAGCACTGGTTAGCAGTGGTAAAGTGCTCAGAGTTCAAAAGCCAACAGCAACAGGTCAGAAAAAATAGGAGGTAGGAGGCAAAAAGATTGGAGATGACCCTGCATAAGCAAAAAAGTCCAACAGTATGCACACATGGATACTGGTTTCTTCATCTATTCTAGGACTGGGGCTAAGAACTGAAGTCCATTATAGGTTCTGCAAATTCTCCTGATTGGGTTTAACATATTCTGTGAGTCAGAATCCTCACTTCATGGGCTATTAGCAGTGCTTGATTTGAACCAGTGATTTATGGTGCTCAACGCCTAATTATCAACACAGGTACTTGTGACAGTCTTCCACATGGTGGCACTGTGGGGGTCATTCTGACCCTGGCGGTCATTGACCGCCAGGGCCAACGACCACGGAAGCACCGCCAACAGGCTGGTGGTGCTTCCTGGCCAATTCTGACCGCGGCGGTAAAGCCGCGGTCAAAAAAGGGAAACCGGCGGTTTCCTGCCGGTTTTCCCCTGGCCAAAGGAATCCTACACCGCCAGGAAGAGGCTGGCGGGAAGGGGGTGTCGTGGGGCCCCTGGGGGCCCCTGCACTGCCCATGCCACTGGCATGGGCAGTGCAGGGGCCCCCTAACAGGGCCCCAGCAAGATTTTCTGTGTCTGCTTGGCAGACACTGAAAATCGCGACGGGTGCCACTGCACCCGTCGCACCTCAGCAAATCCGGCGGCTCCATTCGGAGCCGGCTTCATCTTTGCTGGGGCTTTTCCGCTGGGCCGGCGGGCGATCTTTTGCAGATCGCCCGCCGGCCCAGCGGGAAAGTCGGAATGCCCCCCGCGGTCATCTGACCGCGGGGCGGTGTTTGGGCGGTGCCCGCCGCCCGCCGGGGTCAGAATGACCCCCTGTGTGTCTAATTTAGAGATAAACACAACGGCTGTTGTTTATTAATTAAATATACATTAAACATGACTAATAGCTGCTGTCCAAGCCATTCGTATAGCTTCGGGTGCTAGGATTAGTCTGAATTGTTACTTGTGCGGGAGTGTGATGGTCAATAGTTGTTTTGGTACTGCCACTGGCAGGGGTAATGAGTGGTGCACGTTGCAGTGGCCGCCTGACGGGGCCCCAGCACTTATTCATTTTTAACAAATTAAGCACTCGCCATGAGTAATTTCTTATGTCTTAGTTTCCTTGTTCGGATTGGGTGTTCCAAGTGGAGTAGGGCAGAGCACTCATGCCGGACCACCAGACGAAGCTGCACCTCAGGTGAACCAGAGCTACAGGTCTCTAAAAAAAGTAACTCAGAAAGGTCCTACTTACTCAAGCACTGGATTATGTAAGTCTACATGTTTATGTCATTATAGTACTGTGGACCATTTATGTAGCATACAATGGAAATTAAATTACTTTTGGAACTTAATAAGTGTTTATTACCACCATACTCAGTGGAGCCCATGTTATTAACTTTCTTTGTTAGTTCAAGAAAGAGTAAAAACGTGATTGTATTCAAATACATGCCTTTATGCGTGCCCGCAGTGGTTTGCATGGCGTACTAAATTTTATAATCTTTACGAGGAATGGGACGTGTGATCTACAGTTTAGACCAACTCATGACTACCTCCTCCAACATCTTAAGTACTGAGATCTACAGGTTACACATGATACTTTACAGGAGCACATGAAGCCTCTAAAATATTTTATGACGTCAACCTAGTGTTCCGAGATTACACACCAGTCTCTGTAGCAAGAGCATTAAACGTGGACCCTGAGACTTATTTTTAGATTTTAAAATTGAGTTTGTTTGTGAGCAGTAATGTGAGCCATAACTACTTTATTATTTAATTTTTCCTTGTCCATTTCTTTTGGAGGCACTTTGTATAAATAATGCTTATACTCTGGCAGGTGCCTGGCTGCGATTGTCTAGACTCCTCCCGATTCGTCCTCTGTTGTTGTGTAGCTCAAGTATTTTTCCATTCCCAGCACTGATTAAATGCCTTGTTAGATTATTACATTATATGAATGACCTATGGCTGCATTGGCAGAAAGTGGATAATAACAGAAGGTGTTGTGGGTCAGTTTATGTCCTTCCTGAGTCTCTTTAGACTTTGCTCTCCATGACTTCTCAACTGTTCATCAAGCCTTAAAGAAAAGGAAGAACTTCAATGGCTGCAACCAAATAAAATATACAAATTGTAAACAGACTATACTAGTGCAAACAACTGAAAACCTTAAGAACTATCAAAACGAATATTTGTAATGCTACTTTTGATTTGAGTACCCTAATGCATGCATGAAACATAAACAAAACAAAAAACAACAACGCTGAATTAATTGGAATTTACAGTCTCAAAGACCTATCAAACTATTGTTCGTCTCACTGGACAACTGTTTACTGACCGATAAGGAAAAACGTGTTCTCAACAGAGATTCACCTTCTTTTCCCGGTACTGCACCTTTAAATAAACAAGCATTGCTGTTCAGCCAAGCCTTATAGTGACAACCACTCCGAACACAACAGTCACAGCTGCGTAGTCACATGGTGTTATCACGTGGTGTCCACCCTTAAGGGTGTGAACATGCACACTGCCTGCCAGCTCAGTGTCCCGGAGTTTGGGCCATTCGGAAAGCTGAGGTCAGGCCTGCCAAGAGGTCTCATGCCATTTGTGAACCCCTCACCCAGCCCAATAATTTTAGCCAGTAGATGGTTGCATTCTGGAACAAGCAGCTTCATGATTTTTATTAGAGGGGATGAGTTTGAAGGCCTCAGCATCCACTGTGAGATGGCACATTTGAGGCGAGTTAAGGGTTTCCACCTGCCATTTTTTACCTTCCTGTACTGTATTTGTACATGCAGGCCAGTTAAAATATAGCAGTTCCCAAACCATTTGAGAATGAGTCTTACAGGAAACGCAGAGGGTTAATTGCTATGTTGCAAAAGAATCCTGAGAATGTTACCAAAATTATTTTTCAACCACCAGCTGTTGGCTGTTCCAGAATAGCAAAACATAAACAAATGGCCGATATTAAGAAAGTTGGCAAGCTTAGTGGAACCATCCGGCAGCTGTTGGAAGGGCCTTCAGAACATTACTACAGACTCATGGGCCACTGTTGCCTGGATCAATTCATGTTGACATGACTAAGTTTCAGGTCCAGGGCTATAATTTAAAAACATGATGAATTCTGATAGTTCTAGTCTTCATTTGCTTTATTAAACCAATTGCACTGGTATACAGGAAGCCAATGGTTTAGTCTAGCACTGCAAACAAGATTTCCCACTGACATGGAGAGTTTTGACCTTAGTCATCAGCCAGCAGCATTTGCATGCTGGTATTGGTATGTCCATTACATTGCAACTACAAGTCCCATCATGCAATCTGCTGTTAAAAAATAAAAAAAACAGGGACTTGTGGTACTGACCGGTACTATGGCACTCTGAATGTGGTGTCCAGCACTAGCCACAACTACTGCTCCCCTACATCTATTTGGGATTCAGTCACTATTATCTGGGGTTCATTGTTACTCATTGGAGAGTGCTGCTGGCCTGGATACAAACAAATATTTGTAATGGCTGACATTAACAAAAGAGATCGTAAGTTGTTCCATGTCAGGTGTGAGTTCTCATCCAGCCCTCATTTATTATGTGCAGTCTAGGATGTGGAGTTCTGTGTTTCAAATTATTAATGCAGGATTACAAGCCCCCGGTTTGAAAGTACAGGGCACGACCAGTGGAATTACACCCTCCTGACGTGCAAGAGCTTGAGAGCATTGTAAACAAGATGTTTCATGTACAGATTTTCCATCACATCTAACGGGGGGGGGGAGGGGTGTGTGTGTGGGTGTGTGTGTGTCTGTGTGTGGCTGTGTGTGGGTGTGTGTGTGTGTGTGGTACTTGTAAGGCACAAACATTACAATCTGCTTTATGCTCCTGGTGAGGAACCAAAGTACATTAGTGTATGCGTAGCATGTTACACAATATAGGAGTGCTTGTTGGATCACTCAATGTAGGCTTATATGTACTTGATAAAAAACACTTTTTCATTTCTTTTTAAGCGCATTATATTGTATGCTAATGACATCCACTAAACGCTTTCAGTTGTCGTCAATGATTCATTAATAACCCCCCCCCCCCCCAAAAAAAATGGGTAGAGAATACAGTTTGACAGGAAATGCGAACATTGGCACAAAGTAACGCAGCTAGGGAGACAAGGGGACAAAGTTACACTGAGAAGGAAATGGGAGATGTGTAGACTGACAGCAAAGTTAGTGCTGGAGGAAATGTAAATGATGATGCAAAGTAGTATCACCCGTGATGAAAATCACACACATTAACGGTCTCTAGAGAAATAGAAATGTTTGTACAAAGAAGTTGAGCCCAAAAGGAATGGCGAGCGTTGATACAAAGTAACTGAGCCCCAGGGGAAAAGTGGAATTTGAAATCTATTTTCTTTAGCTCCACATATCTTGTGAGCTTTGATGGAATGTAACCTCGCTCCTGAGCCTTTGTAAATCTGATAAAGAGAAAATATAACCACTGATACAAGTAGCCAAGCTCTGAAGTATATGTGAACATTGATACAAAGTAGATAAGCCCCCGGGGAAAGGTGAACCCTGACACAGAGCAACTTAACTCTTGTGAACACTGATACAATATAACTCAGGTCCAGAGGCCATGTGTACTTCCACAATGAAAAACCCCTCTGGGGAAGAAAAGGGAACACTGAGACAAGTAACTGGATCCTGTAGGTAAATCTGATCATTGAAACATTGTACCAGAGTCACAGGGGAAATGTTAACAGAGAAAGAGCTTGAACCTCCACAGAACATGTGAATATTGAAATAAAGTAACCCAGCTCTAGGGCAAACACGATCTCTGATACATAGTAGCTTAGCTCCAGGGAAGAAGGAAGCATTGCTACAAGTAACTAAGCCCTGGCCTAAAAAATGTGAACATTGATAAAAAGTAACAGAGCCGCCTTAGGCAAGATTACATTAACAGCCACCAAATGCAGGATTAGAAAGAGTGATCAGCATAGCATATGTTTATTTGGGTAATGCATAATTCATAGCTGCAATGCCCCCTGGCACCAAGATTTTAGCAATACATCTCCTCAGTGCCACGATTTATCATACAAATATCAGCTTTAAATATATTTTGGAAATTCAACCATTTTTTTCCCCCAACAACAGCTTATAGGATCCAAAAATACATGTATTTGGATTGAATAGATACTTAAAAAATGTTGTATACTCATATTAATACAGCCAAGCAAAAGCTTCTAATTTAGGAGTGTGACCTGCACACAGGAGAGCTACATACAAGTAGCTGGAGAGCTACCAGTAGCTCACGAGCTACTCACTGGAGAAGGCTGACCTAGGGGAAACATGATCATTGATACAGAGTAACTCAGATCTAGAGAAAAAGGAAACATTGATAGAAGTAACTAAGTCTCAAAGTAAATCTGAACATTAAATACAATGTTACCCAGCCATAGAGGAAACTCTTGTAATAGACAAGAATACACATGTTTTCAGGGTGGATAAGTTAAGAAGTACCCTCTCAGTGGTCATGGGACAGAAAACTTCTCTTATGCAGATAAAAAGGTTAGCCCTAAGAGTGAATTTATGCATCACATTCAAACAGTTGGCAACTTAAAACTGCAAAAAATAGATTGTGGTTTTATATAGCACAAATGTGACCCAGGGGCATTAGAGTACTTTGTGTGAGCACCCAATTGCATTACTCGAGTTCGGAGTATTTCTTTCTTTTTCCAGAATCACAAGATGTTTAGCTTATGCCTTGAAACTGGTTCCCCAGTTCCAGAGTTGGGAGCGCTGGCCGTTAGGCCATATCTCCTCTTCCAAACACATCCACAGATTGGGGTAATCCTGGCACACCGTGATTGGTGCTGCACATTCAAATTAGTACTACAATGAGAGCGACAGCACGTGTAAACATATATATATATATATATATATATATATAAATAATTATATATATATATATATATATATAAATATATATATATATATATATATATATATATATATACATACACCATAAAATACAAAGTTATGGTTATAGTTTATGTAGTATGATGAGTGAGGTGAGAACACTGTGCACAAAGCTGCACAAATCAGTAATTTCAAGGCGGTGTGTTAAGTTAAAATGTAAGCTATAAGTAACACTGCATGTAGTTGGGAGACTTATAGTAAGGTGGGGTGTATATTGTAAATGAAAGTCATATCTACAATTTTAGAATTTCCGATGTTTGTATAGTTTGAATATGGTCTGTAGGGAAAGAATGAATAAAGTTTTCCTAACTATAAATTATCTGTAACCTTTATTTTGTTTTAATAGAATTTTAATGTTTTTTATGTTTTTAATACACA
This sequence comes from Pleurodeles waltl, assembly GCF_031143425.1. Lineage (NCBI taxonomy): Eukaryota > Metazoa > Chordata > Amphibia > Caudata > Salamandridae > Pleurodeles > Pleurodeles waltl. The sequence goes on from NC_090451.1 coordinate 90,502,151, forward strand.
TGCATTTCAAGTCATAGTACTGAGTGTTATTTACTAAGGTATCATTGATTGGGGCGTCGTACAGTAAAATGAAGGAGAGTCGTGCAGAAAAGTGTCGTAGAGTGGAGTATTGTATGGTGAAATTGAGTGCAATGTTGTAGAATGTTGTGGGGTAGAGTGGGAAAAAGTGTAATAGAGTGATGTAGAATGGAGTTGTGTAGAGTAAAGTGGTGTGTTGTACAGTGGAGCCGCGTAGAGAGGATGATCGCACAGTGGCGTAGAGCAAGATAAAGTCTCATATAGTGGAGTAGAGTGGAAAAGGGTTCAGTAGAGTTATGTAACAGTGTGGAGTAAAGTATAATACAGTGTATTAGCATATTGTAGAGTAGTGTGGAGTGGATTATGGTGTAGTTGCGTAGCATATACTTGAGTAAACTCTTCTAAATTGGAGTGGTGTCACATGCAGTTGAGTGGAGGTTTGTATCGTACAGTATTGAAGAGAGTTGTTTAGTGGAATAGAGTGTTGTACAGTTAACTGTAAGAGCATAGTGTGGACTATAGAGTTAGAAAGTGGAGTGTGTGTGAATAGAGTGAAGTAGAGTCATGTACACTGCCATAAATTGCAATATATTTGAATAGAGTGCAGTTCAAGAGAGTGGAGCCACACAGAGTGCAGTGGCTCTCACTGTAGTGGCGTAAAGTGGAGAACCGTACAGTGGAGTACCATATACTACAACAGTGTACAATGGAATACTGTACAGTCTAATGGTGTACAGTGAAGTATAGAAGAGTGGAGTGGCAGAAAGTCAAACAGCATACACTCCAGTGTTGTGCAGTGGAGTGCAACGTACTGGAATTGCTTACAGTGTAGTGGAGTACAGTAGAGTGACGTACCGTGGATTAGTGCACAGTGGAGTAGCGTACAGTGGTGTGGCGTAGAGTAGAGTGGTGCTCAGTGCAGTGTGATAAACGAATACCATATGGTGCAGTGGCATACAAGGGAATGGTGTCCAATTGAATAGTGTGGAAGGGAGTGTCATACAGTGGCTTGGGGTACATTAGAGTGGCATACAGTGGAATAGTGTAGAGTGTGTGGCATACAGTGGAATGGCGTTCAGTGGAATAGCATATAATAGAGTAGTGTACAGTGGAGTTATGTACATGGAGTGTGTTTTTGCCTTCGTCATCCTATTTTTTCAGACCTGATTTTGTTGCCTTTAGGACTCTGGGCACTTTACTGCTGCTCATCAGTGCTAAAGTGCATATACTCTGTCTAAAATATATGATTGGCATATTTGACTTACTAGTAAGTCCATAGTACAGTACACAGTGCGAGTCCAAGGTCTGTAAATCAAATGCTACTCGTGGGCCTGCAGCACTGATTGTACCACCCACATGAGTACCCCTGTAAATATGGCTCAGGCATGCCACTGCAGTGTCTGTGGGTGCAGGTTTAAACTGCCATTTCTACCTGGCAAGTGCACCCGCTTTCCAGGCCCAAACCTTCCCTTTTATTACCTGTAAGTCACCCCTAAGGTAGGCCCAAGGCAGCCAGTGGGCAGGGTGCAGTGTATTAAAAAGGTATGATTTGTACTGGTGTGTTTTGCACGTCCTGATAGTGAAATACTGCTAATTTTGTTTTTCACTATTGCAAGGCTTATTTCTCCTATAGGGTAACATGGGGATTGCCTTGAAAATATCTTTTAAGTCTAATTTTCCATTGGGACCAGATAGAGATTTGGAGTTTGGGGTCTCTGAACCCACAATTTGAAAATACATATTTTGGTGAAGTTGTTTTTTGAATTGTAGGTTTGAAAATGCCACTTTTAGAAAGGGGGCATTTTCTTGCTTAACTATTCTGTGACTCTGCCTGTCTGTTGAATTAACATCGGGGTCAGGGTGACAGTTGGATTGTTTGTGCATTCACTCTTGACAGTCACAGAAAGGGAGCTGAGGTGTGCTCTGCATATCCTGATGGGCCATCACCAGGCTAATGACACTTCCTGAGCTAGAGTGGTGGGAGGAGCTGACCCTCGCACCTGAATAGGGCTGTGCCTGTCCTTACACAAAGCAGTCTGCAACCCACTGGAGTGTGTCTGGGGACAGGGCAGGGAAAGCCAGGGCCTTGTGAACTAAAAAGATGACTCATTGACGTTTACCTACTTCAAAGACGGAAATGGGTATAAGTACTGGATCTCTGACACCACATAGTTAGAATCCTTTTGGACTGAGGAAATTCTGACAGGAAGAAGAGCTGGATGCTGTAGGAGGGACTGCCACTCTGCCTGTTGCCTTGTTGTGCTGGCCTCCTGCTTGCTGCTTCTGTCCTGGAAGTGAAAGGACTGGACTTTGCTTTCTAAATCCTGCTTCCAAAGGTTCTCTAAGGGCATGGACTGAGCCTGCCTCTTGTTAAGAAGTCTCAGGGACATCAAATATTTCACCTGCCAGTGCCTGAGAGCCCTGACTTGCCAAGTGGTGCCAAATCCAGTTCCTGGGCCCTTGGGAGTGAGCTCTGGTGCGAAAAGGAAGAAACTAGTGCATCAACTCCCAGAGCGACTCTGGGCCCAGCGTCGCTCTCTGACCCCGCGCTGCTGCCTGCACCAAAGCCATGGTCTCCACCGAGTGCAACGATCGTGACCTACAATGCTTGGTAGTACCTCGGTACTCAATAATATTTCTTTAAAATGCATAGAAACTTATAATTACATCTCCCTGCCTATTACGACTTACATTAAGTGGCAATAGGTAGCAAAAACATATCAAACCTAACACCTATATTCAAGGCCCTATGCTCCAACATCAGCAAAGTGGCCTTAAAACAACATAGCTGCCTGCAATCTTTGTAAAGACAGTCATTATCCAATCAGATAATGACTTGTCATCGCTAAATACCATGTTACTACCTTGAAACCACCTCAAAAATACCACTGCCACAGATATATCTAAAAAAAAGTACATTATAACGTAACATTCACTTACTGCGCTTGCTTGCACTACTCCAAAGAATTATCAACACCCCCTACTATGCAATACTGCCACATTTCAGAAAAAAAACAGCTGACGGTTTTCGCATTATGCAAAGTACAAAAGTCTTTGGAAAAGGCATAGGATTTCCAGCTGGTTTTGCCCCCCCCATATTTTTTCTTTGCAGCCCCTTGACAAAACACTGCAAAACCTTCAGGACTATGACAATCAAATGAGGTAGCAGGTCTGCAAAGTTTTACAGACATTCTTTAAACTGGTGCAAAGTTATTAAGGGACAATAATCTAAAAATTCCCTCTTTCTGGTCACCCTACCTATACCTAAAGAGTGGCTACCCCCACTCTATAATATATTTATATATATGCAAAGAGATGCAAAGAGAGAGAGAGAGAGAGAGAGAGAGAGAGATAAAGGTGGCTGTAGAGGGAGGGAGAGCCGGTATCATTTTGGTAAGTGTTCAGTGAGTGTATCTTTGCCAGACGGGTTCTCAAAGTGAACTTGGACACAGAAACTGAAGATTAGGTTTTGCATTGTAGGGGCATTTAGCAATATGCATCATGTACCGTGATGGGTCCACAGAATGGAACCTTATACTTTAGGATGGAAATTCTTTTTAAGTGATAAGAAGGTGGATAAATGAACCAGTTGTGCTGAACTCAGCACGTTTGGCGGTGGACAGAAAGTTAGATGGAAAACACAGACATTTTAATGTAATATTGAGCTGAAGACGTGGACCACTTGTGAAAAGTTATGCTCTAGATGAGTGAACTGAAGTAAAAATAGAATGTACTGGCAGGTCAACAAATCAGTCTAGCAACATCGCCAGGGCTTCCAGAAGAACAGGGCATTTAAGGTGAAAGCAGACATACAAAGGTGGAATATTTCAGGAGAGATTGTTTGAAGACAGAGGTAACAAAAAAAGCAGGGAGTAGGAAAGCAGAATGAGATAAGTTATTATAAAGAAATAAATGGCAGCATGCTAGGATCAAATAACTAACAGAGTAGGGGTGAGGGTTAATGTATTTTATGGGCCAAGCATCACATTATTCTCCCACTGAACCAAGTCAAGAATAACCACTGAAAGTAAAGCACAATTCACTCTGCTTAGGTATTTCAAGCACGCTGGGTACTGATCTACGGGGTGACTATGGCACCTGCATGATAGGAAAGAGGCTGTAAAAAAACAAAGTTGAAGCAGCAGGAATATCAGGAAAGGTTAGAGGGAAAAAAATCAAAGGGGCAGTGTGCAGGGAGCATGCGGGCCTGAGGTTCCACCCTTCAGAAGGAAAACATCAAGATATATCAGAACATAGTGGATCTTCTTATCAAGGTTTTTTATTGATTCATTGTCCACGTTTTTAACAAATAAGGTTAACTATGCGATCATCAACTTATTTTCTATCAAATATTATCTTCATCACACATGAAAGCGACTATTTTTGACATCACAATGAGTGATGATGGATTCTGTAAGGTTCAAAACTCACTTGGCCTCACAGAACTTTTTTGTCAAGCTGGACCGGTCTTGATTCCGTCGCACACGAAACCACCTGTGGATTTGCCTCGTACGGAGGTCGCATCGCTTGGACAAGCTGCAGGCCTCTGCCTAGAAGAGAAAGATGAACAGTGTGTTAAAATTGTCATCTTCTTTTGTGCCGTTGTGTTCATTGTTAATCAGCAATAGTACTGTGTGCATGGGCCTTGCACAGAGCTCAATCTACAGTTAATAGTGTCTGTCCTGGGTTTTATTTTCCAAGTGTTTCATTGCAAACTGCTGTAGGGAGTCAAAGGAACAGACACATTCCATGAGTTATTCAAGAGGCACTTGGTTTCTGGGAGGGAAAGTGGACAGAAAGAATATTGTGATGAAGTGTTCCTTCAAGAGGAGTGTCTGCAGCTGTCTCTGAAAATGGAGCTGTGCCATCCTGGGTGTATTTATAGTTGTCAAGATATTTTTGTGTCAATGGGATGAGGCTGGAGGGCTGTACCACATTGCGTATGTATTTATTCTCACGGGTCTACGCAACCGTGAAAGACAGCCTATGATTGTACAAAACTTGTAAATGTCCCTCAAAAAGATCAACTGCCTAGCACTACTTATAATGATCAACACATTGGAGAAGATGTTTCAGATGGTTCTGCCAGAGTTCTGTGGAGGAAAGAACATGTCGTGGAAGCAGACGGCCTGGTGTGGTAGAATGCTAGTGCTGCTAAAGCAGTGGTCGGTAGGAGTACAAACCAGTGTTGTATCATGTTAGTGCTTCCAGAAGACTTCATTCTTTCATAGCTCAGGTCAAATTTCTTCTGAATTGTGCATGAATCCCTTTGTGCTCTACAGTCCCTTAAAAAGGACCATCTATTTTGAGATCCCCTCTATTTTCCAGGCACAGTCCACATCTGCTTGGCAAATGTTGGATTACCTTGTAGGCAACCCCATTCCTGGGGGTGATCCAAAACTCAGCACCATCTCTACCAACTCCCCAGTTTGCTCACCCAGCACTGAGTTTACCGCTGTAATTCATGCCCCCCCCCCTCTAGCCAGATAATTAACTATAGCCTTTGATCACTTCTATACAACATACACTTGTGGGAAAACAATAGGACGTATGTTGCACCCTCATCATTTCACCATTATCACATCAACATTGGCCATTATTTCTATCACAACCACTATCTTGAGTTGGCTCTAACACCAAAATGGCTACAACTGAGATTAGAATTGCACAACAGGATTGCTGTTGTCATCCAGGCCTGCAAGTAACTAGATCCAATCTGGGGTGAGATGCCTGCTCACAGTGCAGGTCAGATGCCGGATGTTGTCCAGTACAAGATTCAGAGATATTCTATGTTGGTAATATGATCATTCTTTTTTCATACTCCATTTTGGTGCCGCTGTGTTTTTCACCTGGGGCCACAGGGGCATCTGACAGGAATATCTGAGAATACTTGCTATGAAACCTCATCTGTCTGTTTTGTCAATGGATTCATGATTGAATAATCCACGTTTTTTTTATTATAATGGAACAAACATGAAACAAGCAGTAAATGCCAGATGGTTAGTTTTACAATGATGAGATTTAATTTCCGGTACATGGTCTTTGGTATTTTAGAAATGTCTATTCACAGGAAAGTTTCAGTCCATCTAAGAAGTGGTAGTTATTACGTAACTGCGCCTACTGATTTCAGGTGTTATCTTGGCTTTTGTAGAATTATCCTTGGTTTTGCTATAGTCCATTGTCCAAATTCCTATAATGCCTTTGTATCCTGTAGTAACTAATTGGAACTGGGCAATTTGAGTTTTCACCTCGATTAGCTTTTTCCTAATGTTTGCTCATTGGACTCAGATGCTCACCTTTGGCACCTATGAGAAAATGCTACAATTAAGCATGAGCTACATTTAAAGTATGCTAGTGTAACCTGCATAATCATGGGAACTTATGGTCGTTAGGTGAAATTCCGGAAATTACACTACTTCAGGGAATTATGAACCATTCGTGGTAAAAAAGAAATGACCATTAATTGCTGCATTCCCGGTACAAAATGTACTGCGAACAAAGGAAAACAAACCGAATGCACCTTGCTAAAATTTACCGTAAATATGCAAAAACAAATTACGCATACTCCCGATTTCAATGCCAATGAGTCTCAGTTAAGAGTGAGCACCTTGTGAGCCACGACAAGAGGCTGAAATAAATATAAAGACAATTAATCTGTACACTTCTGAAATCAAACTCGATGTCAGCAGGAACTAAAGGGACCAAAAGAAATCAACTACTTTTATTGTCACTGCTATATATTTCTATTGCTCTTTATAAGCATTATACGACTACTGGTATATTTCTGTTTTCATGACTGCATAGCCCCTTTTTCTTTAGAATGTTGTTTGATTATCTTTGAAGCTGTTCCAGATGGATTTGGGTCAGTGCTTTATTTGTAAAAAAAAATATATATATATATATAGGTGCCAGGGCCCTCAACAGGAGGCTTCGGCAGCTGGCAGCACCCATTGCCCCTGCCAGTTTTGCCAATGACAGTACCTACAGGACTACTAATCAGCACTGTACTCAGACTATTCCAGGCCCCATAGCCTTTAAAATGGCTTGGGCAGCAAGTATTAGTTGTTTTTAATATACACTGAATTAATAAACAATTGCTGTTCTGCTCATCCCTAAATTATACAAACAGCGCCACCATGTGGCAGCTAGCATAAGTACCGCTGGTCACAATTAAGTGCCAGTGCCGAGCACCTGAAAACCACTGGACCAAATTAAGCACCAATTTGGGGCATTGTCCGAGCCTGGAGTGTTGAACGGAGGTCTGGAGCCACCACACGTGTGCTAATGTTTTAGGATATCCCCCTAGGTTATTTTGTTGTGCAATCACTTTAAATGAAGACCATTTACATATTAAGTGGTTATTATCAAAGTCCAGTTTGCATCCGGACCTCCAGGACCTGCGCTTTGACCCGATGATCAAATTAATATCTTCTCCTGCTCCACCTCATAAACCCAAGTCAGTGTTCACAGTTCCATTAATGTATTTGTTACACTTGGGCCTCAGGCTACACCATAGTATGAAACATTACTAAAACAACTTAAAACTTACTTACTACTCCACATGAGACCTTTTCCATGCATAGTACTATACTTTCCAAGATTAAGTATTTTGTAAGTAAGTTCCTTCCTCGCACAGAGGGGAAATGACCACAAAGGTCCAGTGTTGAAGCTTCCTGAATGATCATGACCACGTTTGCTTCAAACATAGCGCCTATTCCTGTATGAGTGCCCAGTGCTAAACAAGCCACATCGAGGCGAGAACCTACTTATCCCACAGACAAACACATCCTGCATGCAGTACTTGTGTTACACGTTCCTATGAAGCGAACAGCATTCCGGGGGCAGACAGAAGGAACATCAATAGAGAAAGGTCTAGTGTTAAACATTGATTCCAATAAATGTATATTCCATTCCTGCACCGAACAGAGCCACCGCATTGTGTAATAGCCAGTGCCAAGTATTCCCACGTCAAAGCAAGCAATGTATTCTGTATCGCACTGAGTGGTCATTCGAATGTAAATGACTAATATTATAAACAGTCCTACGTCACACAAAGCGATCATTGATGGATAACGCAGTGGTACATCACCGAGAGCAGTCCCTGATGAATAAATTCACAGTATTACACATTCCAGCATCAAACAGACAGATCATTGGTGGATACATTCATGATGTCACATTCCTGCATCACCCACAGCGATCCCTGATGGATAATGGACAGCGGTATATGTTCCTATATCACCCAGATCGGTCATTGATGGAAATATTTACAGTATTACACATTCCGGCATCTAAAGGAGGGATCATTGATGGATAGTGCACACTGGTACACATTCCTACACCACCCTGAGCAGTTATTGATTGATACATTTACAGCACTACTCCTTCCTGCATCAGTCAGAGTATGCATAGATGGATGAAGGCACAGTGTAACACATTCCTTCCTCACCCCTGGCGATCACTGATGAATAAGACACAGTATTACACATTGTAACAGTTCATACATGAACTGCAGGTGAATGATGTCACTGAGGTAGCTACCAAACACCATGTCCCCTGCATTACACAGAGCAATTGTGGATAGATAAAGGAATGAATAGCACATTCCTTCAATACACAGAGCGATACTCAACGTACAGGTTCTTGCATTGAAAACAGTGACTATTCATGTTCCCAGGCACAGTGTTACACATTCCTACATCACACAGAGATCCCTGATGGAAAAGGGAACAGTGTTATACACTGCTGTTCAAAAAAGTACCAAGGATGCCATATAAATGAAAAGTATGAAACACCCACACAGATTAAGTAATGTGACTTCTCCTCCTTGGCACTAGTAATAAACATGAACTTAAGCGACAGGTGACCACAATGCTCACACCTAGTGTGCAGTACATGAGCTAGAATCCCAACTCAGCCTCTTTAGGAGGTGTGTAAATACCCTAATCTTCGGTATGAGTACTAGTGCCATCAGTTACAGGCACCAGCGTGAAGCTGCAACACTGCTGGTATAAGCCTCACTTTAAACACTTTTCAATTTAGTTTATTAATAAAGTGATAAAGTAATCCCTGGTCGATTTAATGGCATACTTTTTGCCCTGTCATTTTGATTGATGAAAACAATGATTTTTATCTACAAATTCCCACTGTACACTAACAGAACATGATATTGTGTCTGTACGTAGAATGGTGTTGTGTCTTTACACACGCTGTTTTGTGTCGGCACATAGTACAGTGTTTCCTCTATGGGATCGAGTTGAACCAGATTCAGACCCTACGATGCGACTGGAGAAGGGATTATCATTGTTGCACTACTAGGCATTACTCAATTACATATATTAACATTAGTTTACAGATACTTACAGTTGGAGTCTTAGTGACATCAACAAATTGCTCAGAATCACACAAATTATCATCAAATGCGATTTCCAATTTCAGAAACCAGACTTCTTGCCATATAGTAAGTAACAAAGCCATTTTACCAAATCCATCCTCGCTCATCTTAGAATTTTCTCAGTTTTAGACTTTGAACACATTTTACTACTGGTGGGTTGTCCACCATCTATCTCCCTCTCCCAAAACTCCATGTTTAAGGTTACAGACTAGTTGCTATTTTTCTTCTAAACAGGGGATCTTTTTCCTTGTGAAGGACCAATCCCCACTCTAGATTGACCTTGATGATGACTACTAACACTTTAGAAACCCACCTAAACCAATGTTTTGTTGGCGCACATTTCCAAGTGCAGGAGTAGAAACTACCTTTCAAATCTTGTTGAATCCTCCTAACCACACTCCAACACATTTTTCACCATCGAACCTTGTTCAATTAGTTAAAAAATATTTGGAGACTGGGGAAAGGGCTGAATGGCTCAATGAATGAATAGTTGGATGGTGAGAAGTGGGAGAATGAACAAGTTCAAGAATGGACGACAATGAATATAGACTTTTAGCTAAATGGAATAAATTGTATCACAACTCTGACCAAGGGGGGTGCTCTGGTGTTGATTTCAGATTCTGCATTTAACCATCACCACCCCCAAGCACTTCTACCTCCAATGCTTATGAAACATGCATTGCCTGGATGTGTTTAACACATGCTTCGATTTAGCGCCTTAGAGAATTGAATACAGTAGGCTTCCACTAGACTAGAATCGAAGGCGATTGCTTTTTTCACAGTGCCACAGAGTTCATCATCTCATGACAGCACCTCCAAATCCATCAGTTCGGGGAGTGGGCTGCACAGAATCAATAGACTAAAATGCTACTCGTTAGTAACACCCCAGCCACGTGTATGGCCCATAAGACAGCTTGCCTCTTGGTTCACTTATAGCATCGTCATCAGGGCAGTTGTGGTTGAGGCATGGATGTTTAGGTGTTTGTGATTAGAATCTGCCACTTCTAGGAATTGCAACTCTATGCATTTCATTTAATCTACTAAATTGAAATGGGTTACAAGGATCACATTATAAAGAAATACACTATATTAGAAGTTTGAAGTCTTTATCCTATGTGTTCTGGACTCCCTGAGGCCAGCAATAGTACACCCCTCACCCCACCCCCAGCCCAGAAAGCCAAATCCCTGATCTGCTGAACATCGCAGCTTGAGAATGTGACCTACTGTACTTGTGCAACAACAGCAAGGCGATGGATGGAGCGCTTGAATTAATCTCAGCCACTGGTGATCGCGTGGGACAGCATTCTAATCCATCGTTTTTTACCCACCATGTTACCTCAGTTTGGACCCAGCCATATGCAGATCAGTCTTGACCCTGCTCCAAGAGGAACAGTCCAGCCCAAACTTCCAGGCCAAGTCCTCCCCGAACCCGAACACAAGCAACCTAGGATCGGTGTCACCCTAGATAGGGCTCTTCAGCCAGGTACAGCTTGGTCCTGGTTTGCATGTGTTCCAGTTCTGGGAGGACGTGGCTTGGAAATACAGGCTGAACTATTCTTATGGGAGCAGGGTCAAGGCTGATTTGCATATAGCTGGTTCCAAACCGAGGTGGCATGCTTACAAAACAGTGATGCATTGGGACGCCTCCCAAGTGATTACCAACGGCTGAGATTAATTCAAGCATTCCATCCATCACTCTTTTGTATACCCACTTTCCTTGTGAGCAACCGTTTGGGAAGAATGGCTCCCAATGCACAAAACACTTTTTGAGTACCAATTGTTGAGACAGCAAAGCTGCTAAAATTGCAATGAAGCCAAAAACTGCATTTATGTTCCTGACTGATGTTATAAATGAACTGTATATTTCTTTGGGAGGAGAGAACTATCAAAAGAAGATGCAATGAAAAAGCAGCATGTACCTCTGCAGAAGTGCTTGAAATTATATGGGGTTATAACCCTTGATGACTATTTTCCAAAAACAGAAGATATGTCATTATGATTCATTTCAATAGTTTCACCAAGGCAGCTGTAAGTAACTACTCACAGGGCACCAAATGTTTTGCAGTAAACCATGTACTATTTGGTTCCTCTATTAGGGTGTTTAAGTTATAGAGTTGTTCTTCTTGGAGCGGACAAAATCCTTAGCAAACAGCCATGAACACAACCAGTGACAAGTTCATGCAGACCTAGAGTCACAAGCGGCTAGCAAATTAAACTGTAAGTCAAATTCTCATCAAAAGAACAACTGACAAGGCCGGACTGGTCTTACCAGACATCGGGCATTTCCCAGGAAGGCTGGAAGGGTGGGAGCCACTTTTGTTACGGGGGGCAGTTTTGTAACGGTGTAGCAGTTTTAAAAGCACTGCAATGCTAACAGTTTTCAGGCAACAATAAAAGCTCCAAGATAACTCTGGTGATTAATGTACCTGCTAGAGAGAGATCGAGTTTTGTCTGGTAGTGGTTTTGACTCACCCAAGGAAGCACAGAGGGTTAATACGCCTGCTGCAAAAACGTGTACTATGCAAGATCACAGAACAGTATTTTATGTGCATAGCTCAGTGGGATACTGCTTTGCCACAGAGCTCCTTTTGTTACTGGGCAGTTCACACAATACAATCATAATCCAGCACAGCGAGCTATGAAGTGCCATCAAAGAGCTGCATGCAAACTGCATGGTACAGGTTGGAAAGTTATGTTTTTTCCAGTCTTTGATTATCCTAATATTGCTAAAAAGGGTTTGTTTGGGTAGAAATAAATTGTTATTAATAAGGTCAACCCTAACCTCTGTTATAATCGGAATCTTGATTTTATTACTCTCCAGACCAACCATTCTTAAAAAAATGCCTACCAGTATAGATGACATGTGAATCCTACACCTTAGAGTCCCCTTTATCTTATGTAACATTTTCTATGCACTGAGTTACACACGTATGATTCATTGTCTCGGTATGTATGTGCATGAAGTAAAGTGCTCCAACACCCTACACTGGTAAGAGAGGCGCTAAAAAACACAATGAAGTACATGAGAGAGAGAGAGGGGCTATAGAGAAATTAGACGCATCTTTAGAGGGTGATGGTGAGGGAATCACTCCAATAAGGACTGCTGTATCCTGGTGCACTGCAAAGCCATCATTTACTATCATTTAAAAACAAATACAATTGAATATATAATGAAAAAATGTGGTGATGAATGCACAGTTTTAGCCATTTTTTCAAACGTTTCTTGGGAGGGGAGAACACCCAAGTTCATTGTAATAGTCAGGCTCACTTGCTAAGTACTCTACGGGGGCTGGTCTGTCGAAATTTGCCAGGGCTGCTTTGGGTTCGTGTCTGGCCCTGACATCCGGTCCTCGAGTGAAGACAAGCTGCAGCTCTGAGTGCAGTTTTGTCGCAGGTGGAACACCGGTGGGCAGAACTGGAATCAGAGAGACAAACTGCACTGTACTGTTCCCAGCTTTATCACAGAAATAGAAAATGTCAGCATCCTTGTCTGCAGGTTATCAGACAATGCTAGTGCTGTTTCTACAGTGTAGCCATACCACAAAATGCACTCCTATAATCAGCAAATAGCAATGCTGCTTAGTAAGAACGTACAAAGGTCAGATGTACTGAGTTCAACTTTATTAAAAAGTCAACAGATTAACTTTACCCCAAAATGCACAAAAACCAGCAGCCCTAGATGCAGCCTTATCAAACCCTGCAGAGCGTGGTGGTACGGAGCTGTGTTTTTCACGGAGTACACAGTGCAGCTTTAGCACAGAGCATGGAGATGGGGTTCACACAGTGAAACTTGAACACCGGCATTCACTTCCTTCACGTGCACCTAGACAGCAAGCTGAACAACCCCCGTAGCATTTCCAAGCTCACAAGTCACCGGTTTGCCAGTGTCAGTCCAGCTTCTGCACTTTACTTGTACAGAGAATGTTTGAACCCGGCTCCCAAAGGCACGCTTTGCCTTGAGGGCTGCTCGTGGAAGCAACTAGTAATAGGAACATGGCACAGCAGCGCTGTGGCAAGGAACAGGCACCCTCGGTTCACCCCTACCTTCCCTGATGGAGCAGGATGTACTGCTGCTCTTTCATCAATTACAGTATTTAGGAAAAACTAACACTCAGAGAATCAACTCTTGAAACGTGAAAGATACATTTTGTTGTGTAATGTTATCAGTATTTTTATGGTGCGCTAATCACCCGAGAGAGTAACAGAGTAACAAGGCATTTGTTGTTCCAAGTTGATTTTCCTAGCAAAAGTGGCGGTAAAATCTCTACCACGCATGCCACTGCATCACTCCCCATCCTTCGGTGCAGTGCAGAAGCATGACGTTCCACAGCGGGTGGGGGATACAGGTGCATACTGGTGGCCCTGAACACCGGGATGGTCCCACTCCTGAATGCACAAAGGAGGGAGAGGATGCGGCATAATGGTCAGAGCTGCCAACTTTGGAGCTGGGGTACCAGGTTCGAGTCTTAGCGTACCGGTGGTTCTGGGCAAATCACTTAATCTCCCCGTGCCTACCAAAACAAGGAATGTGTCCTTGTGTACTGTAACTGGTGCTCATGTAAAGTGCTCCAATACATTCGGGTCAAGTTTGTGCTATATAAAACTGAAAAAAAGGGAAGGTACGCACGGGCTGCAGGACAGACAGAAGTGCGAGTGTGGCCTGCCCCGCTGAGCCTGCTTCCTGAATGTATCAATGAAAGGGAAGTGGGTGTCGGAGGTGGGGCAATGCAGCAGTAAAAGTGAAACTGGGAAAGGCTGGTCACATGACACAGTCACAGATGTAATCCTACAGTGAAGACCTGATCTGAACTATTTTCAGAAAAAATATAATTGAACCAATGACTGCCAAATTAAAAAACAAATGGTTTTGAAGCAGGTTTTAAATGTATTTAATTTACACTGTTTATATTGAAATCACCAAAGTGTGCAGCCAGTGCGTTCCCACATTCAGCAACAAAACTGGCCACCACAACAGACAAACATGCCCTACCATGCCAGCCCACCGGGAAAATGCTATGAGCCTGTTACAGTCGTCCAGGCCAAAATGGGATTTAAGATTGAGGCGACACACCCGTTGAACCCCTGTGGGAGTGAACAACAACAAAAAAAAAATGTTTTCTAGCATAATCTCTTTACAAGTGTTGTAAACTTATTTTCACAAGCAGGATTTTGCTAAGTAGTTTGTTCACCAAGATTTGTAACTGGTGCAACAACATAGTGTGGCTCTAAGCCTTTCATGTCTGTCTCATTATTCAAAAAGAGTGTATTATAACATTGGAATAATTCCTGCATAAAATTTCTTCAGGGTACAAGATGCATATCAGTTCTGCAAGATACATAATATTACAAGTTTATTTGTTGACAAACGTTATTCCGTCATGCAAGATAAATTAAATTACACTCAAATTAAGCTACAGATCACCGTTGGAACAGGAGTTTTTAAATTAAAGGTGCAACCGCTTATCGCATAGGAAGCTCTTTGGCTGTTTGTCGATGCATAAGATGTTGGCTTCCTGACAGAGGGGGAAGAGAGCTGGAGGAGGAGGAGCCTTGTTGATGCAAAGACCCGCCCCCAAGGCATTTAAATGCTGATGGGAGTAGTAAGTTATAGTGTTAGGAGGCGGACCTTAAAATACTGGTGCATTCTATACATTCTAAATTCTTTACTATATCCTCATACAATAATGGGGGTTACCAGTTCCCCCGTAAATGAATAAACAAATAAAAACACAACTCACATGAAATCATATTACAAAGCGGGAGGTGAAAGTGTACATCTTACTGAAAGAGTAGATAATGCCATGAATTCTTGGACATCATTTCAGTAATTGTCTGTGCCCGGTCCCTACTTAAAGTTAATGTACAATCGCCAACACAGGTTAATAAACAGAAATCCACTTTCGAGACCCTCTCTTAGTTACACAGCTAGCCTACACAAGCCAGAACCTCTTTATCTCGTACCAGAGACTAATTTTTGCAGGTGGTGAGCACCGGCCCCAATCTGTGGTGACTGGTGCTTATTTTTCACCATCAGACTTTGATCCAGAGAAAGAGACAGCAAGGTAGAAAGAGTGAGAGAATAGGAAGTAAAGAAAGATACAAAAACAGTGACAAAGGTAGGTGACAAAGTACCTACCTGCAAGCTTGAGAGAAAGAGACAAGAAGTGTAAGCTGGTGGAAAAACGAGGCAGGGGGTGAAACCAAGACTAGGATGGCTTACACATT
This sequence comes from Pleurodeles waltl, assembly GCF_031143425.1. Taxonomy (NCBI): domain Eukaryota; kingdom Metazoa; phylum Chordata; class Amphibia; order Caudata; family Salamandridae; genus Pleurodeles; species Pleurodeles waltl. The sequence continues at coordinate 90,517,788 of NC_090451.1, forward strand.
GGAAACCCTGGCATTCACCACACCAGGCGGCTTATGAGAAAAACTTTGTAGGGTTAGAATTTTTTTTTTTACCAAATAAGGCACTGCCTCTGACTTCCTGGTTAAAATCAGGGGCTCACACCTTTACCTCACCCTTTGTCCACTGATGGATGATAAAAGGGACAAAATATCCAGTATTAAAACGTTTAACATTCACTGCTGCCGGTGCTCACGTACGTGCCACATTTTGCATACTTCCTCACCAACTTCGACTCAATGGTCCAATGAATTGTGTGGCAATTAAAAGGAGGCGTTGCAACAGACCATAACATGGATGGCACACCCAACTGCACATATTCACACAACACCCAGAATGCCGCAGCACGTCTTCTACTAGATATCCCAAGGCATACTTCAGTTAAACTGGCTTTGTACTCTCTCCACTGGCTTCCAGTGGAACAGTGTATAAAATGTAAAACCCTATGCATCATCCACAGGTCACTACATAATAGAGGACCCCATGTGCTAAAAACCCTAGCCACCTTCTACAAACCTGTTAGAGCCCTTAGATCTGCATCTACAGCACTGACTTTATTACCTAAAATCAAAAAAGCCGGATGGGGTGGTGTTGGAATATCGGGGAGCCAAATTGTGGAAACCCCCCCTTAGTATTCGATTAACTAGTCACAAACTTAATTTTCAAAAGGCGATTAAAACTTGACTTTTCAAACTCTAGTCTTCCGTTCCTCTGTTCCTGTTGTTGTCCTTTTAGCGCTGCGAGGCCTCCGGGTAGTCAGGCGCTTTATAAGTGCAAATAACATAACATAACACCCTTTTCATGCACACATGTCTCTTTTTTGTTCTCTACACAGGAGTTCAAAAAGTCGCTCATTTCAGCAGATGCACCACACACCCCATTGATAGAGAATGGCTAAAACCATTCTTGGAAACACACTGGAGAAGAGTTTAACTAGACTTCTAGAGTGATTGTAAGCAACTTGGGGATATCGAATGACGATAAACAATAGATATTAAGTTTCTTGAAACCTCCTATGGTTATGGTTGAGATGGTAAACAAACGTCAACCTCGTGCTGAAGGGTAAAAGCACAGAGGTGGTTCCAGCTGGAGGGTAAAGCTGTTGCAATAGGGCAGGTGAAGAAGACTGTGTTTAACCTGATAGACGCTGGTGATGTTGCAAAGTAAACTTTTTCCATTTTGGATGAGTCCAATATAAGAAACTAGTGGGCTGGCCTTTACCAGATAGCACAGAGCGTCTAGGATTCAGTTTAGTGGTTGGGTTAAGGGATGTGTGGAACAGGAAAATTTGTAAATTGCCTCCTTATATGTGGTAAAAGAGACATAATGAGGGAAATGATGACAGTGGGTAGAATGGAAAGGTCAGAGGATACACAAGTTTTGGAGTAGACAAGAACTGCATGACATACTTGAGGACTGAGATTAAATATTTAGATAGTTACTAGGAATGCAAGTCCTGACGAAGGTTACAGAGCCAAGACTAGCTAGCATGGTAGGTTGGCGGATTGTCTCAAGTGTAGCTGAAACGTCAGGGAAGATGAGGACAGGGAGGAAATAAAGCGATAGGTATGTGCATGGATGACCTCACTGGAACAGAGTTGGTGGATTCCAGGATCTGAGAACCTATTAGGATGTAGCGTGGGAGGAAGACTTGCCGAATGTATGGCATTTACTTGACCCTCCTCAAGACGGGGAGTTGATTGACAGTGCAACAAACCAACACAGAGACGACGACTATTCATTAGCAGGGGAAAACCCACTATTTAGTAAAACATGAACAAGTACAGGTGAGGGTGAGTGGTTTAAGAGTTTAAAGTAGTATGACAGAATTTTGTAAGAGAGGATCAGCAATTTGAGGACTTAAGGACCACAGGAGTCGGTGGTGCACAGTAATGCTTGATGTACAGAACAGGAGTGAGCTCCGCAGGGAGATTGTGATGCTATTAATTGTGTTTGAACAATGACTTTGTGTTTCACCACTGCGCATATTAGTTGCTCAATGTTCACTAGTAGCACATTACATGTTGTGTTCAGTTTAGCTGCCTATTGGCTTTAACATGGCATTAGCCATTACATTTTGTATTCAGTTTAGCTGCCTATTGGCTTTGACATGGCATTAGCCATTACATTCTGTATTCAGTTTAGCTGCCTATTTGCTTTGACATGACATTAGACATTACATTTGTTATTTAGGTTAGCTGCCTATTGGCTTTAACGTGGGGTTAGACATTGCAGTTGAGACATTTCAGATGAGTTGTGTTTTTTTCCAAGCTGTGTTTTTCCACAAGATGGACCAAGCTGTTTTCTTCACACCAGACCTTAGCTGATAAGAGCACGTAGATTTTGTGTTTACCTCGCAATCCAGTCTGAGAGCTCGGGGGCTCGGGAGAATTGGCCACTCTCCAGGGTTCTTCGGTTCTCACACTGAGTTTGCTTTTAAGGATGACTCTGGGCTACAGCGGGGTAGATTGAATCTGCTTTGACTTCAGACAGGAGCTAGACGTCAGTTGCCTGTCTCCCGTTTGGGTAGAAAATCTCTTTCTCGCAGTTGACCGGAGTCATCAACTTGCAGACCCCAGAAAGATGAAGCTGAATATAGGCCCTACAGCCTTGCCCATACGGATATGAATTTTGACTTTTATGCTTTGAAGTTATGCTATAATATAATCACATCTATTTGCTGTGTACATTGCAACTGAGAAGTACTTTGATATATATTGCTTTCATTGCTGCGACTACTTTTGAACGTGTGCTTCCAATCTACTAATTTCGTCTCTCAGGAACCTCGTGGTGGAGAATTAATAACAATAAATGTCTTCTTTAAACTCAGAAGTGCATTCCAGAGAGGTTCTGTAAGCTCGGTTATGAGATAAGAGGGAAAGCAGAACAGAGATGGGGAGAAAGAAGTAGCTGAGAAGAGGCCCAGGTAGGAGTGTCCTCAACTGATGATAGCATGTCTAAGGTGGACGGGAGGCTGTATCGCAACCAATAGGTCAATACGTTACACTGTGTGTAAAGTGGAAGGAAAGCAGTTGAACGTGTAGCAGGGGCTATTGTGAGGCTATGAGAGTCATGAGGTAGGTTTTTCAGAACCAGGAGTGGCAATTGAATGTTTGCTTGCCAGTTTTTCGGGACCAGAAGTCCAAACATTCATCGAGAAAGATGATTGTGATTTTGGGGCAGGAGTGGCAGGAGCAGTTCAATGATGAGGTCATGGTATGCATTGTTAAATGTGCTGCAGGATGTTGAGTAAAAGAAAGGAGTAAGGTCGTGGATGATATTGTTGGGAGAATAGGTGATGGTAAGGTGGGAACTTGCATTTCGATATGAAGGCCTTTGTGAGAAGCAAGCGGTCATTTGCAATGTGGACTATGGACTGAAACCAGGGCCTCTGCATGTTTATTTAATATGGCATGCGCACTACATGGTTTTCCTTGTTTTTCTTTAGTTTATTATTATTATTTTTTTATATATAATCGCTGCACACTAGTAGTAGAGCAATATGAATGTCTGTTTCAGTAGCTCATTGTATACAATATGATTTTATAAACTACTAGCTGCGTCAAGATGAATCCTCAGAGAAGGAAGTGTTTTAAAACCAATATATTTATTGCCTATATGTCCTCAAATTAGAAGTTGGAAAAGATATCTAAAGTTGGAAAATATAGTACCTAAAGTTGATAAAGATGAACTAAATGTACATTTGTGATTTCTTTGGGACCATTACTTCCAGCATATTCACATTTCTACAACCACTTTGACATGACCTGCAGAAATTCTATGGAGCTGGTCATGCTGACCTAACCGGTGTGGGAGAAGAAAAGGACATGTTGAAGTAATCACATGGCGAAGTAAACTTGGCGAACTACAAACGTGGGATGTAAATGACATGTTGAAGTAATAGCATAGAGAAGCAAACCTGGAGAACTTCGGATGTGCGTAAGTTAAGAATGTGCTGAAGAATAAGGGCAGTAAACCTGGAGAACTGCAGATGCGTGGTAGTAAATATCATGCACTTCTGACATTGTTTGTTCAACATAAGTAATACTACAAGGAGCAAGTGATGTAGAGACCTAAACATGGCATACTCCAGATGTAGGCAATGGTATCGGCACCAAACATTTCAAACTATCGATATTGGAAAGTAATGTTCATGTTGAAAAGATTGGTGCGGAGAACTGAACACAGTAAACTGTTGCCACCTACTAAGGATGGCGATGAAATTGATATACCTTTGTTCTGATTGAACGCAGTATTTTGCAAGCTCGGCTGATTTACCTTTTGAAACAAATCCGGCTTCCCAGGATATGGGACACCCACAAAACACTGCTACTTTGAAAAAATCAATCTAAGACCTGCAATTTCACTGGTAATTACAGTTAATTACAATAGGGGTGTAGTTAGGGTTTAAAATTCCACTGAATCTTCTGAGTACTTGCTGAAAACTCCTGGCAGGGAACTCGTTCTTACAGAGGATGGTGTTCCGGAAAAGTTGCTAGGGGTGCACAATTTTTTTGTAAGGCAAAAAAATGAAGAAGAGGCCAATTATTGTTAAGGAAGGTTTATCTGAAGACATAGCAGTTTGTAGTTTAAAAATGTAACCCTCTTTTACTTTGTATTTGGTGGTGTATCTAGTTTACGTCTGGGGTTTGAGAATGCCTGCTGCCATCAATGCAGAGTCCACTGACAACAGGTATGGTTAACGACACCAATAAAGTTTTATTTTGCTAAATATTTCTAAACCCATCTACTAGATGGTGCCATAATGCACAACATGTGAATCTAGAATAGATTCATGCATTAAACAGAATGCAGCTTATTCTGGAGCCCAAATGAGTCCAGCCCAATAAAATGAGCAACAACCTTGACTGCTTCAGAATCCCCCACAGCCCTGCAGTCTGGCTATCTCAGCACCCAACAGAACAGCCTCACCCTCTGTCGAGCCCAGCCTTTAACTCAGATGCTGCCCAGCCCAGGGACCAGTGTGGCCCAGCACTTGACCCAGTGCTGAGTCATGCTTTCCAGCCCAGTGATCAGTGTAGCCCAGCACTTGACCCAGTGCTGAGTCATGCTTTCCAGCCCAGTGATCAGTGTAGCCCAGCACTTGACCCAGTGCTGAGTCATGCTTTCCAGCCCAGTGATCAGTATAGCCAAGCACTTGACCCAGTGCTGAGTCATGCTTTCCAGCCCAGTGATCAGTATAGCCCAGCACTTGACCCAGTGCTGAGTCATGCTTTCCAGCCCAGTGATCAGGATAGCCCAGAACTTGACCCAGTGCTGAGTCACCCTGGGCAAATTATTTCATAAACCTCTTTCTTGCCATCCATATTGTCAGTATCTGGGGGGATTGGGAACTGGGAAATGCAGTTACTGGTCGCTCTACAATTAACTGTCCTCTTACTTACTCTGACTTAAATTTCTGTATTTTAATTGCTGGTATCAGAGCGAAAGGTAATTAACAACTAACAATGATAGGGGGGATTTCTTGCACGATGCATTATCCAAGTGGGCTTAGGTACTGAAAGTGTTGGCCTAACATCTTTGTGCCTCTAAGCGAAGTTAAATAAGCATCCTGTTAATGACGTCATAATGGCTGTTTACAACATAGCCGACATCCTCAAAGGGACATTCTGGAACCCCTTTTGTTGGGAACTGTTGCACTGCTTTGGATTATTACACCTGTATAGCGCTTACTACTCCTATGTGGGAAGCTGAAGCAATTATCTGCACGGGTTCCAAGCTAAACCGTGTAGGGTGCGTGGTTTTGTTTTGAGCCTATGTGGGAAGTGTTGGCATGGTGTGTGTGATGACCACCACGATGTGACTATCTTTTTATGGGATGTAGTGCCTGATGCTGTGATTGGAGAAGGTAGGTGAGAGATAGACGTGCAAATTATAATTATGCTAAGTACTCATCAGCTTAGCTACAAGGGCAGGGGGTGCTGTGTGCCCATACACCCAAAGAAAGAAAAGGGGTCAGTCAGAGAAAGCCCAGTAATCCAAACAGATGCACACGAGAGGCAAAGATGCAGTTGAATGAGTAACAATGGGCAAAAATGGCAATTGGCGTAAAAGGCAGCCATTTTATTTTATTTATTAAATATTGACCACTTCTAAACAAATGCACCCAATGAAGGAGGATGGTGCGGAATAGTGAAGAAAATTGGCGACCTGAATAGGAACCACAGGTTGACAATTATGAACGGTTTGCTAGGTTTGTACTTTTGCACATTGGCCCTTTTAATGTTGCCATACAGGACATAAACTCGGGAAATATTTTTTTTTTAATAGTTATTAAAATCTGAAAGTAGTAGACATGATGCCTTAATGAGTTAAGCGCTCGCCACCAGCATCGGCTTCTCTGCCTTCCTGTTACGTCCGTGATATATAAATTCCATACGCCTGCTGTGATTTGCAAACACATTCTTAAAATCACGGTCTTCCACCTACAGCAAGGCAGAAAAATCGAGTATCATAAAATTGTGAAAACAGTGCTTGTAAAGAACACACTGTTGTATTAACCGCTTCTGTGCAGCGGAAGTAATGGTTATGTCCTGCGGCACAGTGCTCCTGTACCTAGGAAGTAACCATTACGTCCACGGCCCGGAGAGAGCGCTAGCGCTCCCTCCGTGGGGTATCCCTCCCACCCCCCCCAAGGCAGGGATGGAAGGGGAAGCCCTTCCCCTTCCACCCCGACCCTCCCTGACTCCCCCAGTGATGTCTGATGACAGCGCGCAAATGCGCGCTGACCTCATCAGAGGCCACTTCCCCATTGTGCTGGAAGCTAAGCTTCCAGCGCGATCGGAAGAGAAATGCAAAGCATTTCTCTGATCATGTGATGGGGCCCTGAGAGGCTTCAAAGGGAAGGAAAGGAATTTCCTTCCCTTTGAAGTCTCTCAGAGCATTTCAAAAGCCGGATTGTAAAGCAATCCGGCTTTTGAAATGCCCACTAGACATCAGGGATTTATTTTTCAAGGGAAACTGGCATGAGGGGAGCGACCCCTTGGGCAAGGGTTGCTCCTTAGGGGGAAAATTATATTTAGGCCATTTCTGCAGAAACCACTAGACACCAGGGATTTTTTAGTTTTTTTTACGCCAAATTCACGGAAGTGGAGCGACCCCTTAGGCAAGGGTCGCTCCCGGGGGAGGGGGGGGGGGTGTCAAATTTATTTTAGGCCATCTCTGCCCCATTTCTATTGTTATTAGGCCTATCTGCCCCCGGGGGTAGAAACCTCTAGGCGCCAGGGCTATTTTTTGTGTGTTTTTTTTGTTTTTTTAGAGATGGGGAGCAAATTGTATTTAGATCATTTCTGTCCCCCTTGGGGGCAGATCGGCCAATTTTTGTTAGGCCAATCTGCCCCCATGGGGGCAGAAACCACTTAGGCACCAGGGATTGGTGTGTGTGTATGCGTGTGTTTTCTTTAGGGGGGCAGCCCCTTGGGTAAGTGTCGCTCCCCATAGGGGCACATTACTGTTTGCCATATCTGCCTATTTTTGGAAGGCCCATCTGCCCCCAAGGGGGGGCAGAAAGCCCACCAGAGGCCAGGGAAGTTTTTTTTTCAAAAACAGGAGGGTGGGGGTATGGCCATACCCCCACCCCAAATAAATGGGGCCAAAGTCGTTCTGCCCACCAGTGGGAAGATGGGGCAATTACCCCTGATCCAAACCCCTTGGGGCAGAAAGTCTACTAGATGCCAGGGAATTTGAAAAAAACAAAAAATATAGAGGTGGTGGCTATCAACCAGTATAGGCCTGGTTACGCCACCACCTCAACTGAAGGGGTAACAGTCTTTCAGCTCTCCACAGCACTCTAAAACATCTTATCCCACAGCAAGCAAGAAGACATTTGATTATTTTGGGTTTTAGTTTTACATTTGGGCCATGAGAGCTTGGCTTACTCTCAAAATCGCCCCACTTGGAATGGTCAGGGCTGTACTTTATGGACTTTGGGACGCTGCCATGCAGAAAAATCCAAAAGATCTAGACACATCTGAAAATGAAACATCTGGGTGATTCCAGGGTGGTGTGTTTCACATACACCCCGCACCATTTTTGTACCCACAATCCCCTGCAAACCTCCAACTTTGCTGGAAATCACACATTTTTCCCACGATTTTGTGATAGAACCTTCCGGAATCTGCAGGAATCCCAAAATTCCTACCACCCAGCAGTGTCTCATCTATACCGATAAAAATTCTGCTGCACTTGTCAGCCTAAAAATGTTTTTTAGCAAACTGCCCTTTTGGACCCCCTTTGGTTCCCCCTCAATATCGACATGTTTTTGGCTCTTCCCTTTCACAAGCACTTGGCCCACCTACACAAATGAGGTATCATTTTTACTAGGAGACTGAGGGGAACATTGGGTGGTATGAAATGTGTCCCAGTGCGGTGATCCCACACAGAAATGTGGGAAAACTGATTTTTTGTTAGCTAAATTTGAGGTTTTCTGAGGATTCTGGGTAAGAAAACATTGGGGGATCCACACAAGTCACACCTCACGGGACTCCCTCAGGTGTCTAGTTTTCAGAAATGTCTGGGTTTGGTAGGTTTCCCTAGAAGGCTGCTGAGCCCAGGACCAAAAACACAGGTGCCCCCACGCAAAAACCTGTAGTTTTGTATTTGATAATTTTGATGTGTCCAGATAGTGTTTTGGGGCATTTCCTTTCGCGGGCAGTAGGCCCACCCACAAAAGTGAGGTACCATTTTTATCGGGAGACTTGGGGGAACGCTGGGTGGAAGGAAATTTGTGGCTGCTCTCTGATTCCAGAACTTTCTGTCACCGAACTGAGAGGAAAAGGTATTTTTTTCAGCCAAATTTTTAGGTTTGCAAAGGATTCTGGGTAACAGAACCTGGTCAGAACCCCACAAGTCACCCCATCTTTGATTCCCCTAGGTGTCTAGTTTTCAAAACTGTGCAGGTTTGGTAGGTTTCCCTGGGTGCCGACTGAGCTAGAGGCCAAAATCCACAGCTAGGCACTTTGCAAAAAACAGCTGTTTTCTTTGTGAAAATGTGATGTGTCCACGTTGTGTTTTGGGGCTTTTGCTGTCGCGGGCGCTAGGCCTACCCCCACAAGTGAGGTACCATTTTTATCAGCAGACATGGGGGAACACAGAATAGCAAAACAAGTGTCATTGACCCTTGTCTTTCTCTAAATTCCTGTCCTTCAAATGTGAGACAGTGTGTAAAAAAGACGTCTATTTGAGAAATGCCCTGTAATTCATGTGCTAGTATGGGTACCCCGGAATTCAGAGATGTGCAAATAACCACTGCTTCTCAACACCTTATCTTGTGGCCATTTTGTAAATACTAAGGTTTTCTTGATACCTATTTTTCATTTTTTATATTTCAGCAAATGAATTGCTGTATACCTGGTGTAGAATGAAAACCCATTGCAAGGTGCAGCTCATTTATTGGCTCTGGGTACCTAGGGTTCTTGATGAACCTACAAGCCCTATATATCCCCGCGACTAGAAGAGTCCAGCTGACGTAATGGTATATTGCTTTCAAACATCTGACATCGCGGGAAAAAGTTAGAGTAAAACGTGGAGAAACATGGCTGTTTTTTTCACCTCAATTTCCATAATCTTTTATTTCAGCTGTTATTTTCTGTAGGAAACACTTGTAGGATCTACACAAATGACCCCTTGCTTAATTCAGAATTTTGTCTACTTTTCATAAATGTTTAGCTTTCTGGGATCCAGCATTGGTTTCTAACCCATTTCTGTCACTAACTGGAAGGAAGTTGAAAACACGAAAAATAGTAAAAATGGAGTATGTCCCAGTAAAATGTCAAAATTGTGTTGAAAAATTGGGTTTTCTAATTAAAGTCTGCCTGTTCCTGAAAGCTGGGAAGATGGTGATTTTACCACCGCAAACCCTTTGTTAATGCCATTCTCAGGGACAAAACTACAAGCCTTCTTCTGCAGCCTTTTTTTTCCATCTTTTGAAAAAAACTAAATTTTCGCTGTATTTTGGCTAATTTCTTGGTCTCCTTCAGGGGAACCCACAAAGTCTGGGTACCTCTAGAATCCCTAGGAAGTTGGAAAAAAAGGACGCAAATTTGGCATGGGTAGCTTATGTGGAGAAAAAGTTATGAGGGCCTAAGCGCGAACTGCCCTAAATAGCCAAAAAGAAATGCAGGGCACAGGAGGGGAAAAGGCCTGGCAGCGAAGGGGTTAAACATATTACCGTTATTGATTGCATTCTGGCTACTGGGTGCACTCTGTTCCTCCTAGCACACTGTACTGAAAGCAATATCCAATCAATGATTGTTTTATGCCAATCTACCACCGATGGAAGCCCTGGCTGCTCCTGCCATACATTTTCGCAGTGCACGTTGATAATTATGTTTCTGTGCCTCAGAAAGAGAAATAAATGTCGACGCCAATCCCCTTGGTAGCCCCAGACGAGTGCTGGGATGGAGCCCGCCTCGGAGCGCCCTTCCGCCGACTGCCAAGGTACGCCTGGCACAGCAGGCCTCTGCAGCTAAGAGTCACGTTTTCTTGGCGCCTGGCACCCAAATGCAAATGCATCTTGGCGCGGTGAGGTGGACCGCGTGCAGCTTGCCTTGGTCGCCTGCTTTGAAATGGCTGACCCGAGACTTGCAGGGCGCAGGATAGGGGGGTGCTGGGCAGCGGCTCCACTGAACAAAACAATAAATCACGCGTATGCTTTGTTTGGACAAACTTCATTGCAGTGAAGCGATTGGCTCGGTGCCACGAGGACACGAGCGGGAGGTTCTGCGCATGTGCGCTTAGCACATCCGGCCTGCTTCTCTTTGAGCACACAGTAGGGAGGCAGAGGAAGAAAAGAACAGGACATTGGCCCCTTTGGTTGGGGGGTGGGGGGAGGGGGGGTTGAGGGGCTCCTGGGGGCGAGTAGAGTTTACTTTTCATCTTAAGTGTTGTGTACCCACCTTAACTTTCTCACAAAAGATTGTTGAAAATGACACACCGGCGTGCAATTAATTACACTAGAAACATTCTTCTAGAGTTGTTCAGAAGCGAATAACTAGGAGGTGGAGTGGGGGTTCAGTCAGCTGTGTAATTTGTTTGCAAAGGAAGGGTCAAACATTTGAAGAGAATGTATCAGTCAAGGTAGAACTTTTTTTTGCATTTACATTCCAAACACTAACAAATAAGTGTAAACTGTTACTTATAAAAAAGCGGTTGGGGGGTGGGGTGGAGGGGGCGTTTCTAGGTTGCCTGGCTTCACATAAGCCGCATTGCCTTAGCTTGATAAGTGAGTAACAAATATTGTGCAACTGTACCACAGAAGTTGACAGTTTAAGGCCAACTCAACTTCACCATGCCCCAGTCACTCAGACACATGGACGTCTGCTTTCAGAACCATACAACCCTACTGTAAGAGAGAATTAGGAGAACACCTTTGCCCTCTGTTTCTACTTGGCACTAAACAGGTAGTACAGTGAATAGAAAGGTGGCAGTAGATCTGCAAATGAGTCACCACAACATATTTCTATCCAGTTTACCCATGATCAGTCGACAAATTAAAAAAAAAAGTAGTATTAACTTTATTTTTACTTTTAAGAACCTAGGGCCAGATGTAGCATAGGATTTGCGCCTCGCAAACGGCGAAAATCGGCGTTTGCGAGGCGCAAATGCCTCTTTGCTATGCAGAAATGCATATTGCGAGTCGGTCCCGACTCGCAATATGCATTTCAGAATCGCAAATAGGAAGGGGTGTTCCCTTCCTATTTGCGATTCTGAGTGGTATGCAATACCATTTGCGACCGCATATGCGGTCGCAAATGGTGTCGCAGTTACCATCCACTTGAAGTGGATGGTAACCCACTCGCAAATTGGAAGGGGTCCCCATGGGACCCCTTCCACTTTGTGAATGGACCCCCAAATATTTTTTCAGGGTATGTAGTGGTCCAAGGGACCAAAACCTGCCCTGAAAAAAAAACCGAAACTAAAGGTTTCGGGTTTTTTTTAAGTGCAGCTCGTTTTCCTTGAAGGAAAACGGGCTCCACTTAAAAAAAAAAAAATGCTTTGTTGAAAGCAGTCACGAACATGGAGGTCTGCTGACGACAGCAGGCCTCCATGTTTGCGAGTGCCTAGACTCGGTATGGGGCCGCAATTAGCGACCCACCTCATGAATATTAATGAGGTGGGTCTTTGCGACCCCATAGCGAGTCGCAGAAGGTGTCTGAGACAACGTACTGCATAACATTTTGCGAGTTGCAAACTGCGAGTCGCTAGTACTCGCAATTTGCAAGTCGCAAAATGTTATTTTGCTACATCTGGCCCTCAATTACTTCAAATAAAAATAAAAATATTACAAATAATCAGCTTAGAACTAAATATTTGAACAGCACTCTGTGAATGTCAATACCGGATGAGAGTTATGTTCTGGGTGTGGTAAGTACCTTCCATTCCATCCCTGAAGACTAAATTGGGAAACAACATTTAGATGCATTTATCGCACTAAAATGTGTCATATATTTCATTGACATATTTCAGCAATTTTGTCCTGTCACAATTGATCAGTGAAACATTGAAATAGAGTGGTAAACCCAGTGTTGACTCCACAACTTGGAATACTGATGCCAGCACAGATAGTGATGTTAAATTATTTCATTAAGGACTCTACAAGATCTGTGGTAAGATATTACGCTGGCTGAGATAAGTACATATTGCGTAGGGCACCAAATTATTTTCTCCATATTTTAGCTGATTTCTTTCACACTATGTTGTTCATTTGGGTTGAATTTCTGGCTTTTGAATGCTCTTTTAAACATAACAAGGAAATGGTAGCAGTGGTACGCCAGATGTCGCACTCCACTGTCGGTAAACACAGTAAATTCTAATACATTAGTAGCACAACTGCTCAACAGGTGTCAGCACTACGCTACCACACTAGTGCCACAAACAGTGAGGGGAGCTCTCACAATGACATTAACACAAAGAAGTACCCAGAGCAGATCAATAGTTCCATAAGCAATTGGATATCTATCCAGTAAGTCCAGTTCAGACATAAACTCAGTAGTACAATTGAGATGTTTATTCCAATGAGAACAGGCAGCTGACAAGCGTTTCGCCTCCGACAACATTCTCAAATCTAAAAGGCGTGATATCAAAGAGCATTAAACATAGTCACGGTACAGCTTGTGATCAGAAGCGCAGTATCAGTGGTAAAGTCCGAAAGGCTGTTCCTCACCTCACGGGGTGACAGACCTCAGCGGACTTATCAAGGTTTTCCCCTTATGCATTTACAGTGACGCGGTAGCAGGTTTTGGGAGACTTACTATGGTTTCTGATTTATAAGCTTGACCCTGACTTCTTTGTGGGATCTTTAATCATAATATTTAGATTAGTTGTAGTTCTGGGAGCCTACACTTTGGTCCCGTTCTCTCTGTGGACTTTACCACTGAAACGGCTGTTTCAGGTACTGCACTTGTGCCAGGGTGGAGTCCATATCATGCAGATAAATACAGGTTCAATACAAAGTGCACTTTACGGCCAAGACACTCAGCAGGCTTATCTGATGCTTGATTCTGCACTAATGTATTTGGCTCAAGTACCTTCATCTTTTGGGATAGCAGAACCCTAATAAAGCATGCAACCTAAGGAAAAGAATGCCCCCTAATGCAGTTGGCTTCCAAGGTGCATCAAACCCTTGCACTAACTCAGTTGTGGTCTTATGGGGAGAAGATTTTGGACTATTGTGACATTACTGCATTGAACAGTTAGAAATTGTGGGAGACATCCATAATAAGTATATTTTCAAAGGTCACAATAACATACATCATTTCACTAAAGAATTGAAATTACTAAGTAAGTTACTTTGTATAATTTATTTTCCTTAGCTCAAAAGGGAATGTAACAAATATGCTTGGGCTATAACAGAAGAGTTTGCAATGTGGGACAAGAATAGAAAATTGATGCACTGTTAACACTACCTATAATAAAGGATTACAGAATACACAAAAGGAGGCATTTGGGCTTAAATATATAAATATTCATATATGTACGCATCAACAATCATTCTGAGAACTGCAAGAATAGCAGGATCCCACACAACTAATGTTTTACCTCACCCCAATTTGATGATAATGTAGTAATTTTGCATTCCTACACCTAATTACATTTTTAAGGATAAACCATGTCCAAAGGGATCAATATATACAGACGTTTTTTGTAGTAAGACTTTTCTTGGAAACTCTGAGATGAACAGTACGTTTAGTAGAATCATCACTGGCTTCAAGTGTCCATCAACCCCTCACATAATCTCTCCATCTATGCTTTATTGCTTTACAGCCAGGTATGCTTGGTACAAATCCACACAAATATACATTTGTTTCTACCATTTAGTTTTGATATCTTTTACCCATTTCAAACTGCCCTCTGGTAACAATCCATCACTGTGTTCCAAATAAGTGCTCTTGGATTCTGGTCAGCATTTGGATGTTCCTACACTCGCCAACTAACAACCACCTTGCTGATTCCTAGGTGGCTCCTAACTTCCGATCCTTTGAAGAATTTTTGAAAAAGCCACTATATCAATCAATTGGTAAGATAGATTTCAGTTGAATCTACAGTGCATGTTTTCAGAGCTGCCCCGGATTGAAGAAAGACAAGCACTTCCCTCCACCCACTCACCCAGACAGTCTCCATTCAGGTGTTGGGTAGTTGTGGTTTGGGGGCGTGTCAATCGATTTATGCTTTTGCATTGGGTGACATTCATGTTCACACAACCACAAAGGGAAACTCTTCTCTTGAAATCACCAAAAAGCAAACCAACTTCATTGCAAATGAGGGAACATGTATTTGCTTACTAAATTCCTAAAATCAGGATAGCCACCACCCCAGAAAAAATGTCTGGTGATTGTATGGATAAGGCAGGGCCCTCTGAAGATTTGCATTTGAACAGGGGTTTCAGGATGAGAGATTGAAGAAACTCACCTCTGTTGGGTGCTTGCTTTGCGTGGAATAGAAGTTCTCCAAAACCTTGTTGGGTTCTGCTTTCGTTCTGGATTTTTCCCTTATACCCAGTCGCCTGCTTAATGGTAGTGCTACGTACCTGAAACAAAACAAGCAGAGATGGTTGAGATTAGTTTCCCACACTTAAAACGTAAATTGCAAATTTATTAGATGCCCTTTCAAGAAACACATTACAAAGTAACAAATTACAAAATGAATTACGTACGGCAGTAGGAGTGACTTCATTAATGATAGACATGGAAAGACCTGCCTCTGAAACATAATAGAATTGGCATCTCATACTGCGTCAAGATGAGACACATATATAAGTGATGAGAAATGGTTTGTAAATCACAAGGTAATGGGTTCATGACAATATGAACCGAGAGACACTCCGTATTGCAGTGTTTAGAAGAAGAGGGGATGAGTTTACATCATCTAGTTGAGGGACTGTAGTAGGAGACTATCCGGGTATGATGTGCTGATGACTTTTGATCAAAGGCCAAGGGATGCAGCCAAATAGTTCAATCTAACCAGCTTAACTTATTAACACTCATGAAGGGAGTAAAGTGTTAACCTGTCACTCTTAATGGGAACAATAACTAGACACAAAAAAATCTTTTACTAGTCTTCTGTAAAGAAGAATAGAGCACATTTGCCTGAAAGTAATGGAGCTCTATCTAGGAAAATAAGTACACCAAATAGATTAAGACAAGGGCACTTTCTAGCCCTGATTTTTTTTATATATATATATATATATATATATATATATATATATATATATATATATATATTCTTTTTTTTGCCCCCAGGTGGGCCATGTCTCAGGGGCATTTTGGGAAAAAACAGAAGGGGGAGCACAGGGCACCCCTCCAAGGCCTTTCAGTGCCCCAGGGATCACCACCTCCCTATGGTTATGATTATTAAGCATGCCGGGGGGCCACGCCTAGGGGACTGCCACCTCCCTGTGGCAATATATTAATTATGTGGGGGGGCATGTGGCCCTCCGTGGACCACCACCTCCCCAGGGCAATATGCAAAGTAAGTATGCAGGGGGCATGCACCCACCCACTCCCCAGGGTCCGCCACCTACTGTGGAAATATGTGAAGTATGTATGCGGGGGCCACGCGGCCACCCCATACCCTGAGAATTGCCACCTCCCAAGGGCAACATAAATAGAATATTAAGGAGGAGGGGTCATGTGGCTCCCCTTCTGCAGCCTTATACGGCCCTGGAGACCACCACCCCTCAGGGCCAGTTCCTGCTACCTCCTGCAGTGTCCACCCTCAGGAGGTAGCTGTTTGCTTTTGCTTAGTGGGAGCTGGCAGCTCCCTTCAAGCAAAAGCAAACACTCCGCTTTCAGCAAGCAGGAGCTTAAAAATGCTTCTGCTTGCTGAAAGCGGAATTTTCATATCTTTCTCTGCCCTCTAACACATGGGCAGAGAAAGAGATGAAAACATTGCTCGTGCATGCAGGGAGTTGCTACTTAAAGCAGCTCCTTGCATGTGGGAGCAATGCCACCTCCTGCAGGAGATGGGAGCTGGTAGTACCGCGGGGGCCTTGAGGGTCCCCTGCAGTTCCCATAGGTTTTAATGGGTGCCCTGTGCACCCTTGACTATATGGCTAACCACAGGGGATGGGGTCCGTGTGGCCGAAATCAGCCTTGGAGGAGGGGCCCCTTATAAATATTTTTTAAATAGCCCTGGGGAAGTGGTGGTCCCCAGGGCCTGGGGGTGGGGGTCTGCACAGACCCCCTACATAGTTTTAAAATGTAGCCCTGGGAAGGAGGTGGTCCCCAGGGCCGAGGGGATTTCATGCCCCCCCATATATTTTTTAAATGTTGTCCTGGGAAAGTGGTGGTCCCCGGCGTGGGGGGGTTTGCGTGTCCCCTCTAAGATTTTTTTAGTATGAAGCCTTGGGGAGGTGGTGGTCCGCGGGGGGGTCTGTGTGGCCCCCTTATATATTTTTTATGTAGCCCCAGGGAGGTGGCGATACCTGGGGCCCGCAGGGCTTTTTTGTGCAGCCCCCCCAAATACATATATTTAATGTTGCTCCCTTTAAGCTCCAAACACCTTCAGCTGTGCAGAGTTTGGAGCTTAAAGGGGGTTAGGCCCTTTGGACAACCTGTGTCATGCAGTTGGGGTGGTTATAAGAGGGGTTGGCCGCAGTCCTTGCAACAGGCGAGGACCTGCGACCAACCTCTGCTGTGCATGTGGCGTTGGGTGGTTCTACACGGTTGGCTGTAGGGCCTGTCCACAGCCCAGGCCCCTGCAATCAATCCCTATCGCGCATGGCCGACGGCAGTGTGCGGCGGTGGTTGGATCAATGTATAGCAATTAAAATTACTTTACTTTAAAACATCCCTAGAAAATTCACTGGAAAAAAGAATGGTTACAGCGACATTATAGAAATAGAATTTTAAAAAACAGAGAAATTAAATTGAAAAAATAAAGGTTACAGAGAAACTATAGTTAGGCTCACATTTTAAAAGAACAAAACTTTAGAAATTCACCTGTTACAGTTAGAGTTATTTCAAGTAACTATACCTCGTGCCCTAAGGTAACTATAACTTGTGCACATCTTTATTTCTATGGTTTTGTACGTTTAAAATGTGGACGAAACTATAACGTCCCTGTAAACTTTTTCTTAAAGTAATTTCTATGGTTTAAAAAACCAAAATTCTATTTCCTCATTATAACGTCCCTGTAAACTTTGTTTAAAAAAACCCAACACATATATATATATATATATATATATATATATATATATATATATATATATATATATATATATATCATGCACACAACACTTTGGCTGGCAGATTAATTTTCACCAAAATTGGGAGGTGAGCCCATTTCATCATTGTTCTATGTGGATAACACAGTACTATTGGGTCTTACCCATGTTGGCCAACAGAGGCAGTGAAAAGTTTTTACAGCCTACTGTGCCACAAACAATTTATTAACATCCCTAAAACAAAATTAATGGTATTTTCTTATAAACCTATCCAGAAAATGTACCTGAAGTGGTGGCTCAATGGAGTGCAAATAGAGCTACTTAAGGAGTACAGTTATTTGGGCCTCCTTTTTAAACACAATTTTAACTTCAAACCTCATGTCGAGCAACAGGAAATTAGATCATGAGTGGTCGTGGTTTCTTTACAAAGGATGGGCTCCATATTGGGTCTTAAGTCTGTAGAAGTTCTCTGTGAGACCTTTAATTCAAAAATAATTAACCTGTTGCTCTACAGCTGTGAAATCATGCTTGAGAAAAATGTTACTCGCCTCCATTTCATCAAAATGAATATGTGGAAAAAATGTCTAGGCCTCCCAAGACGCACGTGCCTTAAGGCGTGAGTTGGGACTGATGAACATTCTATTTAAGCATCGGCAAAGAATCCTATTGGTTTTGTTTTACCAACATGGCTGGGGATCTCTGAGGAACCAAATTCAATGCCACCTACAGTCAAGTAATTTAGCTCCATGGTTTCTAAATTTCCATAAAATTATGAAAGAGCTGCACATTTTATTAACAACAAACATAGGTAAATGTCCAGCACACCAGAGGATGAAAATGCTAAAACTGCAGATTAAAATATTTACTATAATATGACTTAGCAGACATGGGCAAAAGAAGTAAATTGACGCATTTGTTGGCTACAGAGTTTATGGGCGATCTACAATCATTTTAAACAAATTTACGTATCAGAAGTTGGATGCTGAAGTCAGGGGCTGCTCCTGTCAGGGCAAAGCAGTGGAGCCAGGGGCACAAACAAAACAAATTTCACAAATAAAATAATTAAAAAAAACAACAAAAAAAAACTTACCTGACTCGTTGCCTGTGCCACGTCGCTCCTCTGTCTCCACTCACTGCAGGCACAGGATCCCAAGCTTGCCCTTCGGCCAATCCTAACGCTGAATGTTGCTGGCAGCATGAGGCAGCGTTAGGATTGGCCGGAGCGCCATGGCTTGACGCTCCCAGGCAGACTGGGAGCAACAGTGCCAGGTTGGAGAGAGCTCAGTGCGCATGTGTGTTTGGCCATCCTGAGACAGCAGGCCAAACACACATACGCACTGAGGGGAGTGCACACCACTCTCCCTCCGTGCTCGTCATGCCCCATGGCTCTGCCCCTTGAAAAATAAAAACAAGAGACATTGTTTGTTATCGTTTTTATTTTTCAATTTGCAGCTCCTGGCGGAGGAACATGTTTGTTGACATTGTCTCAGCTACTTTTATTCTGCGCTGCTTTTGGAACAGAGAGAAATAAACCGATTCTTCCAGTTTGTAGAGATCGTTTACAGGCTTGATGACAGCGATAAAGACGTGTGGCAGCATAAGGCTGTGTTAAAGTGTGGGATGGTATTTAGCCTCTGTGCTGAGTACATATTTTGAATAGTTGTTAGGTGTAGCATAGAAAGTAGGATCTTCTCAACCAGCTGCTACTCGTGCACATTGCAATTTGTTGCAATATTTTGCATCTCATTACTGGCTTGTTTAATAATTTATGTTCGCATCTCTTGTAAGATAAGTGTGATGCCATTTCCTAGTAACTGGAAACTTGCACAGCCGCATGGAACATAGAAGCTTGGCTGTCCCTTTCGGCATTTATAGGCACTAAAGGATTTGAGCAATAAAAGTGACTTATGTCATTTGCTTTGGTATTTCAATAACGTATAAGTGTTTTCCGATTGAGCACGTCTGTGGCAGTGAAACATCTTAGATCTTTTCGTTTTAAGCAAATATGTCTGAGAATATAACTCACACACAGCTCACCAGAAGGGAATTCACACTGTACACCCATTCAAATCTTGGCCTCCTTTTGACGTGGTCACCATGGTGCCAGCTTGAGCCGGTCTAGATTTCTGATTGTGTCTCAGAATGGTACCCGCCAAACTACTCCAACG
Source organism: Pleurodeles waltl (assembly GCF_031143425.1). Taxonomy (NCBI): domain Eukaryota; kingdom Metazoa; phylum Chordata; class Amphibia; order Caudata; family Salamandridae; genus Pleurodeles; species Pleurodeles waltl. Next base: position 90,537,655 of record NC_090451.1, read on the forward strand.
GGGACGCAATCACCCACGATATGGCTGGTATTACTGCTGTGGACAGCAATATCCAAATGCCAATATGCTCTCTCTCGCCCTCCATGGATATTTCCAAATGTATGAAGTGAGGATTGCACACTGTTGGCGTCACCTCTTTGGGCCTATGTTGTGAGCCTATTCAGAGGTTGGAATTTACTTCTGTTTTTGGTTTAGGTATTTATCCTGTTCCACTTAATTTTTTTGTATTTCATTTGACTCTGCTCCTCTTAAATCCCTCGTCTTTGTATCTGATTCTTTATATGTTTTTTAATACGTCATGAACCATTTATAAATCAATCCAAATTAGTGAGTTAAAAAAAAAAAAAAACATCCAGATTGCAGAATGTCTTCTAGGGCTGGCGGTACAGAAAATAACATCCGCAGCGACAGCCTGGCCGTGGCTCTGTCCGTAAACAGCTCCATCTGTGTTTACTTCTCTTCGTCCAAGAGGAACAGGCCTCTCCAGGACAGCTATGGAGTCCTGCCACTTACCCACCCACAACTGGGACATGTTCCAGCCCATCCAATTACTGGGCGAGAAGAGACTCGACCGGGCTCTGGGTATAGGACGGTATATATGTCTGCTGGAGTCCCATTCACAGCGCCTCATTTGCCACCACCTTTAATCTGGGCCAAAATAGGCTGTTTATTTCGCGGAGTCCATCAGTGTCAGCTGTTCACTGCAGGGACAAGGACATTGGTATTTGCTAGAACGTTAACCGTAAACTTAAGTTTATTCACATGGTGCATAAAGCCACGGTGTGACGCAGTATAAAATCTGTAAGCTCCGCCTCTCCCAAACTGATCCTAGCCTATCAGGAGAGAAGACATTAATCTTCCTTGGAGGATGACCAGATTGTTGATGGACAATGGTGGCCCTGGAGGACCTACATTTAAAGGGATTCCCTCTGCAATCTAAGGGCTTACGCTATGCGTATACACCTCGTCACCGCATATGCTTTCAAAGTTTCCTATAATTTGGAATATAAGAGAGCCAAGGTCCTGGGAGGTAGCGATATTGGTCCAAGGTCACCCAAGGTAATCAAGTGCAGAAGCTAAAATAAGTTGCTGGAATGAGAGCCAGCCCCCACAGGATTAGCCAATCGACATGCAATACCACCCAACAGTGGGTCCTCCTTTCAACATGGATGATGGACTATTCATTAACCCAAACCCGCCAGAGGTCAGTGTACGTACCAATTAATGGAAGACTCCACCCATCACTCACATCCACAAACAATAATATGTACCAAAGGCGGTGGATTTAAATACAGCACCCCAATTGCTCATCAGTGCTCTGATCTGCTTTTGATGCTGCTGTGTTTCTGATTGGTGGCTGGAAGATCAAGTAAGTATCTTAGAACTGGAAAGGCAGATCCTATCAATTGCCTACAAAATTGGTTTTGACAAATGGAATTACAATAAATACGGTGCTTCTTTCTATGCTGCGTAAATTGGTGCAAACAAAGACTATGAAACACTTTAAAAAGCAACAAGCAAATGACAAGGGTTTTATTTGAATAAGAGGTTAAAAGCTCGCAGCTGTAGGCATGCAAGTAGCACTGAATATATGCAAAGACTATGTAAAACATATCTAAATTCAGCAGTTCACACCCACCCTAACAGGTGACAAAAATCCCTTGAAACAACATAAACAAACTGCTGCAACCAATGTGTAGCTATCATCTACTCAGTGTGCCCACACATAGGCCACAACGTTTCCACCCAGGCTTCCAACCATAAACGCTTGCAAATTACATTAAGGCCCTATACAAATGCACATAATATTTAAAAAAAGCACAAACCATAATATAACAATAACAAATCATAACATAAAACACCTTAAACACAGCATAGCACGCACGACGTACAATAAAAAGAAAAACAAAACACATCAAAGCATAAAACTTAACACTAAAAACATATAACAGAACATAGTATAAAAAACAAAACAGAACATATCACACAGCATACCACACAACATACAAAAGAACATGAAGCACAACATAAAATCTAATATATAACAAAGCATAAACATCACACAAAAATAATGTAAGACATAACATGACTCAAATTCCTGATCTGCAAGCCAGGTTGGAGTTGTGTGCAGGAGGGCTTCCTAAAGATGATGCCATGACATTCAGGGAAAACTGGCCAACACACCACTGACGTGTATGTAAGCTAACAATGGGTTGTGAAAACCAGCTAACTATACATTTAAGACAACAGACTCACCACAGCACATACCTTGTGATGCAGGTGTCTACAATGGGCAACACACGGTACCACAGTGCATCTTTGGTGTGGCATTGGTGCCAATAGTAAAGTTGTTTGTCCGTATCAGTGCACAGGCAGCACAAACGCAACACATATATAAAGTAATTTTGATGCCCAAAGTGTGGCAACTATCGGCATCAAGGCACAGAAAGTACATAGCCTCATACACGTGTGGAGGGACGCAGGTGCCCACAATATGGTGACTCGCCTCTCCCAGGCAGTGCACATACCACCGTATGCATGTAGGATGATGTAGGTGCCTATATTGTGGTTGGCTGTCCACATCCAGGCAGTGTACACACCGTGGAACATAGTAGAATGGCGTTGGTGCCTATAATGTAGTAACTGTCTGCTCCCAGCCATACACACCACTGTACATCGGTGGAGTGGGTTATATGCCTCTAATGTGGTGACTTGCATAAAGGCACAGACACCAAATACCACCAGACATAGGTAGAGGAGCACCGGACCCTAAAATGTGGTTGGCTATACGCATGTAATTACTAGCAGTACACAAACTATCATACAAATGTAGTGTGACATGGATGTCTGTGCACTGAGAGTACACTAACAGCCAAGCTGAGGTCTTTTGTCTGCACACAATAAAACAATAATGACCCCAGTGCCATGAACTGAAAGTAACGGATTCCATGCACCTCAGAAAATAGAGTCTGAGCGGGTTCTGCTAGGCTCAAAACTATAATTATATAAACATGCAACCGTTCACTGTTCTATTAATGTCTTTAACTATGTGAACTATTAATAGCTGAGGTGTGTCGCCCTCCTTGGCCGGATCTGGCGCCTGTGCTTCTTCTCACACCCCTGCACTAGGGAGTTCAACTGTTAAATATTACTCCTTCTAACAGGGCATAACATCACAGCTAATCCTCTGTTTTGACACACAGGGCGACCGAGCACTTCAGATTATAAGAGACTGGCATTGTGGGGCAAAGTGGGTACAGCAGTCCTCCTTTTGATGTACGATGCAACAATTCTGTGTTGCACTAGATTTTATATTAATCAGGAAATACATTTAATGTCCTGGTGTCACATGCCACTCAAACCTGATGTAACCCAAACTCCTCTAACCTGTCCGAGGTAATAGCAGGTGAGACCAGTGATATGCCCAAGATGCAGAATTAAACAAACATAAAATGTAACATGGAATAAAACATCATAATATAAAACACATTAAAAGGAACATAACATAAAACACAAAAGAAAAAAACATAACTTAAAACATAAAATAAAGGACATGAAACACACATAAGTCAAGGAACCACCTTTAACCATGATCATTTTTGAGTCTGTTTATGCTCTCATTGGTGGAATGAGGTGAGGAATTCCACATTGCATCAAAAGATTTGGCAGTCAAGCCACTAAAGATGCTCCAAAGTTTGTTCTCCTGCTAACATAATCTTGACTTCTAAGTAGCTGCATCACAACAGACTATTCCATGGCTGTGCAGGTGTCAACAAACTAGATGACTTGGAGCCATGGCATAGATGGAATAATATGTGCATACTTGGATTATCAGATGAACGCAAACTTGGACCCATTAACAACTTTAAGACCTGCTCACCAGGATGCTCAATATGTAAAATGCACATAATTAGAATGCACAACATTTCTTACGTACCTAAACAAAAATCTAAAACTGTAAAAAAGACAAATACATTTTCAAACACTCTGAAACAAAATAGCTTCTTAGAGGTGCAGCAGTTCATTATCAGAAAGTGTGCCGCACATGCAGAGAAGTTCTCTAGACCTGCTTTCCGTATTAGCAAGAAACAAATTGTCACATTCAACACATGCAAAATAGTAGTAAATGTATTCTTTAAAAACCATCTTGAAAATATTCCACAGTGGATAGAACACAAGAGCCTGATGTTTCAACCATGTCTAAGGTATTTTTAAAGCAGTTGCAAAAATATTCAGAAGTTAACTTTATGCTTTCATGATCACCAAATATGGGGGCAAAAGGTTAAACAATCACAAGACAAGTTAAAACGTATTACTCCTCAATAATACATCTCAAAGTGACACATATTTACCTACAATATTAAATACAATGCTTCTTAAAACAGATGCATTTCCATAGCTTTACGTTGAAATCTATATTTACAATCGAGGTAGTCACAAAGGCAACAATTTGGGTTGCTTAACCGCTGGCCAGGCATTTTTAATGCTCTGGCTGTTGCTGCAAAATGTATTTATGTATTTATAAATCATGTCCCCTCTATTTATTAATGATGAGAAGGCTTGCATTTAACCCATTGACAAAAATGTAAAAAAAAAAAAAGGTCTCTAGAAAACTAATGACGGATTTCTGTATAGAATGCATTTATTGAGACAAGAAATGTAATACTTTTGAATGCAAATGAATCCCTCCTGCATTGCAATGAAAGGTCTCTATGGGAGGCATAATGATACATCAAATGGCCAATGATATAAGGTGAAACAGACATACTATTCTAGGTGGAGTCAAAGCCCCTCCACCGCTAATGGCTGCTTTCTTGAAAGGTATCACAACATGAAATGATGGTGTCAATATATTATTCCGCAAACTCATCATGCCCAGAGCTAATGGTTTGAGTGGCAAAAGATCAATCCTAAATAAGACTAGAGTGGGAGCTCACAAAGATGGTTAATATGAAGGAATACAACACCATCTATGTATTGGCACTTGACTGTAACCCTTACCATTTCCTTGTACGCCTCCTATGCCACCCCTCTTGCAGTGATCACCAATTATGCACTTTTGCCATCAATTGCTTGGAGCCCCATTCAGCCATTCCTGAGTGAGGGTGAGGAGTGAAAAGATCATGACCTGTGGGTTGATTTTTCCTGTTTTGAGTGATGGATGCCTTGGAAAATAGACTGAACATGCATCAAGAGCAATTTAGTGTGAGGTCAAAAAATGTATACTTGCTGAATGCTAAAACATGAGGATATGTACTGGGAGACAGCAATATTAATAAAAAAAAATAAGTTCCTGCCAAGATAATAGAGGTTCCTTGCAGGTAAATATTCAAGGAGAAGGTTCTCTAGCAATCTGTCACAGGGACATTATTGTGTTAGCTGGAAAAATATACACCTGAATGATTCAAAAATCCTGTTTTGCCTCTGATAGTGATAATCAAAAATATGTTTGACCCAGTGGAATAGCCCTGAGCTACTCAGGCATCAATCCGGAAATAATTTACCAATAACACTTGTTTTAGTCCCTAGTAGTCAGAATCCTCTGGCAACTTTATGGTCTTATGACCCACTAAATTGAGATGTCCTCTGTTATTTTAAACCTCTACACACATCGGCTATCGTTGCCAGGTCAAATTCCAAAATTAGAGCCATTCAGGTTTGAAACGACAAAAGCAATAAACTACTTTATAGGAATGTGGTCTACTGGTTAATAGACCACAAGGTTCTGAGCTAGAACTATCTGAGTTGGGGGCTTATTTTTGCATAGCTGTGGATGTGTGCAAAGATGAGATAGCCCCGGTCAGGTTTTGGGTTTGCCCCTCCATCTGGGTCTTGGCTCTAACCTGACCGGGGCTATCTCATCTTTGCACACAGCCACAGCTATGCAAAAATACGCCCCCAACTCAGATAGTGCTAGCTCAGAACCTTGCAGTCCATTGACCATTACACCACTTTCTCATAAAGTCGTTTATTGCTTTTGTCATTTCGATCCTGAATTGCTCTAAATTTGGAATACTATATAGTAATGATGTACTATTAATCCCTAAAATGACTGCACCAAAAATAGTGTTAGGGGACAGCAATGTTAAAACCATGTACCCCTTTGGAAGCAGTTCAGATGGGGAAGGATTCCCCAGGCCCATTCACAGCCAGTGTGAAATATTATGAATGGCTTCATAAAATATGCATTGCATAAACTCCCCTTCCTACAGATGTAGAAATGTTACTAAAAATAGGATATGGTAGCCAATGGTCTTTGGTAAAGATTGCGTTCCAAATTCCATAGGAAAGAGATTGTATAATACTGACTAAAAATATGGATGTCACAGAAAATAGATTGATGAATTGGTTAGAATCTGTCAGGAACACAACCAATGGCTTAGCGGTGAAACATGGAGACCTTTCTCAAGTAACAGCCACATTGCAGAGGTCAGGCGAGTCAGTGGCTGATTAGATCCTAAGGTTCAATGAAGCATGGGATAATGGTTCAGGGGTACTGCGCACGACAGAGGCATTGAAAGTATTGGCTGCTCAGACACTTAAGAATGGATTATTAGCTTCTATGACCCATAGTTGTAAACTGCGCCAGCCTGACTGGTCTACTAAAGGATATCAGGAGTTGTGCACGCTTCTGGTAACTATGGAAAGGGATGGTATTTTCAAAGTAATGAAGGACTCAACTAAAACTGACAAAGGGATGATGTTGCAGCAAGTACAAAGAGAGGAGGAGCCAGAAGGAATGTACTATCAGGGGGCGCGTCATAGACAGGATAAAGGACAAGGATACCAGAGATGAGACAAGAATAGTGATCAGTGCTATGTTTGTCGGAGGTATGGTCACTGGGGCCGAAATTGTAAAAGTTATAGAGGTAGAAGAGATAGAAAAGACGGGGAGGAGAGAAATGATAGAAACAACAGGCATGACAGGTTTGACAGAGACGAGGTCCAGCCATCAGCACCCATGCCTAGAGACATCAAGCAAACATAGCACTCCCTGAGGAACCCTTTTCAGGAACAACATGGATTGGCATAGGACCACGTGGAGAGATAGATAACCCAAGCAGCAGAAAACAGACAAGCCCAGTGCTTTATGATGAAGGTATCTGACGTGCCTGAGGAGAATCCCATGTTCCCAATTAAGGTAGGAGGTAAGGAAACTGATTTCCTCATAAACAGTGGAGCTACTATACCAGCAGTAAGAAACAACTTAGGTCCCACTAGTGGTAAAACAGTAACTACTGTAGCTGTAAATGGAATGCTGATGCATGAAGAGTTATCAGAACCCCTTCGGGTTTCTGTGGAGGATTTCACAATGACCAATCAGTTTCTCCTCTCACCAGATGCACCCATCAATTTGCTGGGAAGAGACCTCCTCTGTAAATTGCATGCAACATTATATTTTTCACAAAATGGGTTTTACTTACAAGTACCTAAGGACAGGTTAGAATTGGCTAATAGAGCGCTTACTGCTTGCCAATTAAGTGAGGATTCTATGTTATGTCCAAACCCTGTCTTTTCTCTCTGTCCAACATGCTACCAATGGACTCAGTTACAGGAAAATTTCCACAATAACATGTTTCAAGAGCTATTTAAATACAGCCCTGACACTGAGAGTGATTTGGTGACTAATTTAGTGCAGTTGGCATTAACAACAGGGCCCATACACTGTACTGCAGCATCTTTTACCAGGCCAATGCCTGAATGGTACACCTAGGTGGCAGACAAATATTTGTACTGGACGATAGAGTTGCATGAAGACACATTGTATGTAGGAAAAGAAGAGTATGTGTGAGCATTGAGCTAGGACCGCAGGAAGTGAGGTTATTTCAAGTGCCAGCTTCAGAACCACACATGTCTACAGCTGAAGCACCAGATTCTACCCTAAAGATTTGGGCCCCTTGGGCAAACGTCTCTGGAATTTACAAAGAACTCAGGATTTTACATTTTCTTTGGGAGTTGTGTCTGTGTTGGGAGATGGAGAAGGATGGTTTTGGATGTTGTATATGCTCAGATATTACAGGGCTGCAGTTTTTGACAAGCATGAAGGGAATATGGCTTTACAACTGACTAAAAACTAGGTTCTAGGACAAGTGAACTCAGAGGTTTGGGCAAAACACAAAAACAAGGCGGGATTGTTGAAAACATGCCCTCCCCATAAAGTGAAGCTTAAGGAAAATGCAGAACTACCTTGTGTGCGTCAGTATAGACGGTCACCTCAGGCAGAGGAGGGAATAAAATCTGTGATAGAGTCTCTAGTACAACAGGGTATCACTAAAAAGACCACTAGCCCCTATAATAGTCCAATAATTCCATTGCCCAAGGACAACATAGGGCAGTATAGATTCATACAGGATTTATGCCAGATTAACAACATTGTGGTTTCCTTAGCACCCCTGAGTACAGATCCTATGATGCGATTTTGAGGAAATGCACACTACAAAATGCACCCAACAACATTGTATGGACTAATGAACTTGCAGAATCTTTCAAGAAACCGAACGGGACATTGTGTAATGCACCAGCACTGGGGCTGCCTGATTACAAACTGCCCTTCCATCTCTATGTGTCAGAGCAAGACGGCATTGCAAATGGTGTGTTGGCACAGCAGCATGGCTCTGGAAAAAGACCTGTGGCAAATTACTCTGTGACTTTGCCTTCAACAGTGACTGGGCATCCGGCTTGTTTGAGAGCAGTGGCCGCAGCAGCTGGGATGGTAGAGAGGGCAGCTCCCATTGTGTTGGACTTCCCAGTATTGTTTATGTGCCACATTCGTTACTGTTGTTGTCATCAGCAGCAACACAGCATTTTTCGGCAGCCAGCCGCACAGGTTATGAGGTCACGTTCTTGTCTAACACTAATATCACCATTAAAACATGCCCACCTGTCAACTTGGCAACATTACTACCTGCAATATGTGATTCTGATGAGACCCCCGATCATGATTGTGTTGAGGTTGTAGAAACATGCACCACACCCAGACCACGTTTACAACAGACACCATTAGAAAAGGCAGACGATGAGTAATACACTGATGGTTCCTCCAGCAGACTAACAGACACTGGTTACAGAGCAGGGTATGCTATAGCAACAGTAGACACCATAATTGAAAGTGCAGCTCTGCCACCTGGCACATCTGCCCAGCAAGGTGAGCTGTATGCTGTAGCAAGAGCATACATCCTAGCTGAGGGCAAAACTGTTAACATTTACACTGAAGCACGTTATGCCGTTGGAGTTGTCCATGATTTTGGCCAGCTGTGGCAGTATCATGGTTTTATAACAGCAGCAGGGCACCCCATTCAAAATGGCCTTTTAGTAAAGAACTTGTTAAAAGCCAAACTACTACCTAACAGCAAAGCAGTCATAAAATGTGAGGCCAATACAGGAGCTAATACCAAGGTAGGCAGAGGAAACGCCATGGCTGACACAGCAGCAAGAGAGCATGTTACAGCCAGGACAGATGGTGCCCTTGATGACAAAAAGCATTCCCAAAATTCAGCTCATTTAGAGACAATTGTTGCTAGTTGATGTGAAGGAAGCACAATGGCCAGCAACACCAGGTGAGGAAAGAGTGTGGATTGATGATGTTGGATGTGAGCAAAGACCTGTGGCTCCACACAGTATGTTCCTTCCCGTTACAAGGCTTGCTCATGGACCCACCAACATGGCACAAGGGGGGATGAATGAGCTAATTAGACAGAAATGGTTTGTACCAGGGATAACAGCCTTCACTGCACAATTCTGCTCCTAATGTCTTGTCTGTGCTCAACATACTAAAGGCTGGTTCCCTGCTACACATGATCACTTGCCAGTACTACAGGGTCCCTTTACCAGCATCCAAAAATATTTTGCCTATATGCTCCTAGTGAATGCATTCAAATGGTTGCTCGTGTGTGTGGATCAATTTTCAAAATGGGTGGAGGCATTTCCCACAAGGAAGAATGATGCAGCAACTGTTGTGCAATGCTTGATGAAAGATATCATACCACGATTTGGGGTCCCGCAGGGCACAAATAGCGACGGAGGGGGTGAATTTGTGGCTGCAATTGTGCAAAATGTGTGACTGGGAATAGAGTAGAAACTGCATGCCCCTTACCACCCCCAAAGTTCAGGACAGGTGGAGAGGATGAACTCCACAATAAAAAATAGATTAGCAAAGACTACTGATGCAACAGGCCTGAAATGGCCTGATGCACTGCCTTTAGTGCTGCATGCAATAAGGGCAACGCCATATAGAACAACTCTTGTCCCCCCATGAGGTACTGATGGGGAGGCCTATGGCTGTGGGGTTGAGGTTGCCTTTCCCAGCATCTCAAGCAGCGCTGCTGTGGACAGATGAAAACATTTCTGACTATGCTATAAAGTTATCAGCAGTCTTGAGGCATCACCATCCCCAGGTGAAGGAAGCTTTGCCCCATCCGTCCTCAGACCCCACACATCCCTTTAAAGCTGGAGACATGGTCATTGTGAGAAAAACTAAAAGATGTGTCTCTTAATTCTAGCTGGACTGGACCACACCTCGTGCTCCTGGTGATGCGGACGGCAGTGAAGGTGCAGGGACGTCCTGAGTGGATTCACAGCACTAGATGCAGATTCACACCAACAATGTCTGAGACAGAGGTGCCTGCAACAGATGAGCACCTGCAACCCGTGGAGCAGTGCAACATACCAGAAAAGGTGGGGATAGACCAGACCATTCCTAAGAGCCACACTGAAGGCCCCTCAAGTGTCACAGGGACGGTGACACCAACAGATTCTGTTGAGTGAAGCACACAACATAGTCTCCAAGAAAGGTGAGGGTCCCACCTGCAGAAAAATAGACTGAAGAGGACACTGCAGGGCAAGTCAGTGAAACCACCCCTGAACACAATGACTGCAGACCAGGAGGACAAGCAGAGGACTGCATGCCATTGCCTTACTGACACATAGAGAAAGTGGCTTAGAACTGAGTAACACAAAGACTTCATATGTAGATCTCTTGGAAAAAAAAAATGTATTGCATAGTAAAAATAATATTTTTAGTGCCTTGATTTTGTGTGTGCTACCTGTATTTAGACAACCAGCTGATCATTCCCTCAATGCAGTACATGAGAAAGTACCCCACGTTTTATGTCTTGAAAATTGCTGGATGTGTAGAGAATTATCCAGGCACCCAATGACCCCATTGGCTTACATGGGACACCTGTGCCTATACAGAATTACTCACACGGAAAGGGATGCCTTATACCAAATGTAACTTGCGACTCTGCAGAAGGAAGGATTGGATGGTACCCATGTTGTACCATACTGCCAAATATTCAAGCGGAATACCCAGTGTCACCTATGGTGGAAAACAATGGGGAGGACAGTGCCTTTACTGTATGTATAGAGCATCAAGTTTCAGGATGTAACCCAGCTTCCTGATACTTAGGATATTTAGCAAGTAGCAAGTGTCCTAACATATTAGAATTTGATGATACCACGGGTAATTGGAATATAAGGGGCAGTCAGTTAATAAGTAGGATCTGGACAACTAAGGTACAAGGGAAAAAAGTTAACCACACTTTACATTACTGGAACATCACTATACATGCAGAAACACTGTTGATAACACCTGATGGTCTTCCACATGATCCATTAATTAATAAATGATTATGCTATTGCATCAAATGTGATTTCTAAAATTTTAGAATATATCCTTTATTTGTCGGCTCGCAGCTCTTACATGCACCGTGGGCAAATGTTACAATTATAACTTCTGTATGGATTGATTACAAATGGTGCAATCAATTTCAGAACTCTTTCCCCGAAGGGGTAGGCCTTCCTCTAAGTAAGAATCACACATTGGATACACAGTTAAAGGATGGTATGTATTTCATTTGTGGCACTAAGGCTTACAAGGTGCTTCTCCGGCACTGGGAAGGCATGTGTGCTATTTCTTATCTTACTCCAAACATTTCAGTTGTGCCGCATATTGCAGCACATGAGCCATTAAATTTGGGGAGTTTCACTCATAGATATAAAAGAGATAAACATACACCTATTCTGGAGACTAGACAAGGTCTATTTTTTTTAGCGAATGCGTATATTAATTCCTGTACATAGTGTATATGATTTGGGTTTAGCCCTTGTTAACAAGTCTGCTGAGGTAGCCACAGCATTCAATGCCACAAGAGATGCACTTTAAGAGTTGCGGTGGAAGTAAATTCAGTGGCTGCCATGACTATTCAACATAGAGTTGCCCTTGACCTCCTGACACTACAAGGAGGACTGTGTGTTTTATTGAATTCCTCTTGCTGTTATTAGGGTCGAGCCTGCGTTGCATGCGTTTTGCTTGTGAGACGCTTTAGGAGTTAGAAAAGGGCTCGGAGCCCCGTCCATGTCACGTCAGTGGTCTTTCATTGGTTCGTGGGCTTGCCTGTTAAAATTTGCTTGCTTTCATTAGTGGAAGGCATGCATACGTCATGCCTTTTCTGTTGGTTAGCCCTCCTCGAGCGCAGCGACCAAGTACTGAAAACATGTGGGGCTCGCTGTTTTCAAACTACCTTTTTATCTTTGTTCACAGTGCGATCTCGCTTGGCAGAAGTCGAGAGCTTTGCATGACATCGACCCTGTTACATAGTTAATTTAACTTTTGCCGGTTCCGTAGATAATTGCACTTTTACCGATAGGTTTCACTACGAGTGAACTGTAGCAGTGCGATTGCGCTCTTTTTTTCCCATTTAATGTGGCAAGAAAAGTCCGGTTGGGCGTTTACAACTGCTAATAGCTGTAGGTCGGAGAAATGCGAGACCCGTTGCACTGCAAATGCCTGTTTTTTAAAGTGTAAGCAAAGCAAGGGATGCGGCCCAAATTAAGAAAGCAGTTAGAATATTTCACGGAGCAGAGAAAATTACAGATTCTGATGATTAGTCCTGGCTGTGGTCGTGGCTACCAACAGGATGGTTGAAGAGCTTGGTTCTAGCTCTATCTGGTATCTTTATAACAATAGTGGTACTTTTGTGCTGTCTTCAGTGTTGTTGCTCCATGCTCCAGCAATTCTGTAGTAAGAGCATCCTTTCGATTTCTGCAGTTAAAGTTCTACCTCCTACGGAGCAGGAGCTAGCCCACAAAAATCTTTGAATACAACAAGATGTAGAGAAAGCACATAAAGAAATGTTTGTTGTAACCCCGCCACGGACGTAGCGGTTACGTCCTTGGCTGCGGTGCTAAGGCGCCAAGGATGTAACAGTTACGTCCTGGGACTGGTTCATGGGGGGAGCATTAGCCAAGGGCAGGGATGGAAGGGGAATCGCTTCTCCTTCCACTCCTGACCCCCCCGTGACGTCTGATGACGTCAGAGCATAATCGCGCACTGACCTCATCAAAGGCCGCCCCCACCACGCTGGAAGCTGAGCTTCCACCGCGATCGGAAGAGAAATGCTTTCATTTCTCTTCCGATCCTGGGGCTGGGGGCGGTACAGAGACATAAAAGGTAAGGAAAGGCCTTTCATTTCCTTTCATGTCTCTTTGAGCATTTCTACAGCCCGATCGTGAAGCGATCGGGCTGCAGAAATGCCCACTAAACACCAGGGATTTGTGTTTTTTTGTTTTTTTCTTCTATTTATGCATAAGGGGAGCGGCCCCTTTGGCAAGGGCTGCTACCGAGGGGGGCAATATATTATTAGTCCTATCCTGCCCCCTCGGGGATAGAGCAGCCTATTTTAATTAGGCCGATCTGACCCCAAGGGGGGGCAGAAACCACTAGACACCAGGGATCTTTTTTGTGTGGTTTTTTTACATGTGGGGAGCGACCTCTTAGGCAAGGGTGGCTCCCCTGGGAGCAAATAGATTTTTGGCCATTTCTGCCCCCCTTGGGGGCAGATCGCCCTATTTTTTTTGCCAATCTGCCCCCAAGCGGGCAGAAACCACTAGACACCAGGATTTTTTTTTGTGGTTAATTTCACACAAGGGGAGCTACCCCTTAGGCAAGGGCTGATCCCCTGGGGCAAATATATTTTAGGCCATTTCTGCCCCTTGGGGTCAGATTGGCCTATTTTAATTAGGCCGATCTGCCCCCAAGGGGGGTAGAAAGTACTAGGCACCAGGGATTCTTACTTTAAAAAAAAATTCACACAGGGGTCGCTCCCCTAGAGGGCAATTTTATTTTAGGCCATTTCTGCCCACCTTGGGGGCAGATGGGCCTATTTTTCTGAAGCCAATCTGCCCCCAAGGGGGCAGAAACCACTAGACACCAGGGGTTTTTTTGTTTGCGCCAATTGCACGCAAGGGGAGCAACCCCTTAGGCAACGGTCGCTCCCCTGGGGTGCAAATTTATTTCAGGCCGTTTCTGCCCCCCTTGGGGGCAGAAGCTACTAGGCATTTTATTTTTATTTTTTTAACAGAGGCGGAGCGACCCCTCAGGCAAGGGTACTCCCCAGGGGGGCAACTTTATTCTAGGTCATTTCTGCCCACCTTGGGGGCAGATTGGCCTATTTATATTAGGTTTAGCTGCCCCGCGGGGGGCAGAAACCACTTAGGCACCAGGGATTGGTGTGTGTATGTTTTGTTTGGGGGGGCAGCCCCTTGGGCAAGGCTCGCTCGCCATGGGGGCACATTACTGTTGGTCATTTCTGCACACCTTGGGGGCAGATCGGCCTATTTCTGTAAGGCCCATCTGCCCGAAGGGGGGGCAGAAAGCCCACCAGAGACCAGGAAAAATGTTTTTTTTTTTAAAACAAAAAAAAGAGGGTGGGTGTATGGCCATATCCCCACCCCAAATAAATGAGGACAAAGTTCTTCTGCCCACACTGGTGGGCAGATGGGGCAAATTACCCCGATCCACTCCCAGGGAGGGCGGGGGGGGCAAAAAGCCCACTAGATGCCAGGGAATTAAAAAAATAATTAAAACTAGTGGGTGGTGGCTACCAACCAGTATGGGCATGGTTATGCCCCCATCCCAATTAAAGGGGTTAACAGTCTTTCAGCTCTCCCCCGCACACTAAAACATCTTATCCCATGGCAAGCAAGAGGACATTTGATTATTTTGGGTTCTGGTTTTACATTTGGGCCATGAGAGCTTGGCTAACTCTCAAAAAGGTCCCACTTGGAATGGTGAGGGCTGAACTTTTAGGACTTTGGGACGCTGCCATGTAGAAAAATCTACGAGATCTAGACACATCTGAAAACTAAACATCTGAGTGAGTTCAAGGTGATGTGCTTTACATGCACCCACACCATTTTCTTACCCACAATGCCCTGCAAACCTCCAACTTTGCTTGAAATCACACATTTTTCCCACATTTTTGTGATGGAACCTTCCGGAATCTGCAGGAATCCACAAAAATCCTCCCACCCAGCATTGTCGCATCTAGACCGATAAAAATTCTTCCTCACTTGTCAGCCAAAAAACGTTTTTTTTTCAAACTGCCCTTTTGGACCTGCTTTGGTTCCCCCTCATTTTCGACATGGTTTTGGCTCTTCCCTGTCACAGACACTTGGCCCACCTACACAAGTGAGGTATCATTTCTCCCTGGACTCCCTTGGGTGTCTAGTTTTCAGAAATGTCTGGGTTTGGTAGGTTTCCCTAGATGGATGCTGAGCCCAGGACCAAAACGCAGGCCACCCCCGCAAAAACAGGTAGTTTTGTATTTGATAATTTTGATTTATCCACATAGGCCCTCATTACAACCTCGGCGGTTTTCCCAGAATACCGCCGAGGCTGCGGGCACCAGAATACCGCCATTGCTGAAGGTATGTCTGGCTCCCTATTTTGACTTTTCTGCTGGGCCAGCGGACGGTAACAGTGCCAAATGCATGGGCAGTGCAGAGGCCCCCAGGGGTACACCGAGTCCCCTTACCGCCAGCCTTTTCATGGTGGTGTCTACCACCATAGACAGGCTGGCGGTAAGGGGAGTCAAAATCCCTAGGGCAGCGCTGCTTGCAGCGCTGCCCTGGCGGATTACGACCGCCAGGACCGCCGGTCCTGGCGGTGGTACCGTGGCGGTACCGCCACAGTCAAAATGTGGTGTCCAGTACTGCCAGCCTGTTGGTGGTACGAATGCCACTATAGCCCTGGCGGTCACCGACCGCCAGGGTTATAATGAGGGCCATAGTGTTTTGGGGCATTTCCTGTCTCGGGTACTAGGCCTACCCACACAAATGAGGTACCATTTTTATTGGGAGACTTGGGGGCATGCTGGGTGGAAGGAAATTTGTGGCTCCTCTTAGATTCTAGAACTTTCTATCACCGAAATGTGAGGAAAAAGTGTTTTTTTGCCACATTTTGAGGTTTGCAAAGGATTCTGGGTAACAGAACCTGGTGAGTGCACCACAAATTACCCCATCCTGAGTTCCCCTAGGTGTCTAGTTTTTAAAAATGCACAGGTTTGGTAGGCTTTCCCAGGTGCCAGCTGAGCTAGAGGCCCAAATCCACAGCTAGGCACTTTCTAAAAAACACCTGTTGTCAATGTAAAAATGTGATGTGTCCATGTTGCGTTTTGGGGCGTTTCCTGTTGCGGGCACTATGCCTACCCACACAAGTGAGGTACCATTTGTATCGGGAGACTTGGGGGAATGCTGGGTAGAAGAAAATTTGTGGCTCCTCTCAGATTTCAGAACTTTCTGTCACCGAAATCTGAGGAAAAAGTGTTTTTTTGCCAAATGTTGAGGTTTTCAAAGAATTCTGGGTAACATAACCTGCTGAGAGCCCCATACGTCACCTCATCCTTGATTCCCCTAGGTGTCTAGTTTTAAAAAATGCACAGGTTTGGTAGGTTTCCCTAGGTGCCGGCTGAGCTAGAAGCCAAAATCCAGAGCTAGGCACTTTCCAAAAAACACATCAGATTTCAATGTAAAAATGTGATGAGTACATGTTGTGTAGGCCTATCCACACTAGTGAGGTACCATTTTTATCGAGAGACTTGGGGGAATACAGAATAGCAGAACAAGTGTTATTGCTCCTTGTCTTTCTCATTTTTTCCTTCCAAATGTAAGACAGTGTTTAAAAAAGACATCTATTTGAGAAATGCCCTGTAATTCACATGCTAGTATGGGGACCTCGGAATTCAGAGATGTGCAAATAACCACTGCTTCTCAACACTTTATCTTGTGCACATTTTGGAAATACAAAGGTTTCCTTGATACCTATTTTTCACTCTTTATATTTCACCAAATGAATTGCTGTATACCCGGTATAATATGAAAACCCATTGCAAGGTGCAGCTCATTTATTGGCTCTGAGTACCTAGAGTTCTTGATGAACCTACAAGCCCTATATATCCCTGCAACCAGAAGAGTCCAGCAGAACGGTATATTGCTTTCAAAATCTGACATTGCAGGAAAAAGTTCTCTCTCATTCACAGAGTTGTTCCCCCTCCTTCATATTACTATTTCAGCACTGCACCTAGGCTTCCCCGCTGACCTCTCTGACACCTCCACCAGCTGTGTAAACAAACGTCCCCAAGCCATATTAAGTTTAGCTCTGTCTTACACATTACGTTTATCAATTGAGGCCAACCCACAAGCAAGGTTACAGCTTCCTTCTGCCTGCCATCAGTCCACCTGTTGTCTGTGCTCTTGGTGTTTGCCCACACTGCATTATGTACAATTTTATTCTGTGGTCTTGTAGTTTGTGTAAATGCAGCATTTCTATTTCGTATCCTTAACAATATGATTCTATGGCAAATTTGATCATCCAATTAAAAATGCAATTCGGAAAAGGTTGTCTCTGGAAGACTAGTGTCGAAATTCCAACAATTCTGTTGCATACAATGAAGAAGTTTACATTATTTTAGGACATTGCATATGAATTTTTAGGGACTGTTACAACATTGCACCTGCAGAGTATCACTTTCTAGCACAGCTAGAGAAAAGGTAAAACATTAAAATAAAAGAAAAAGATTAGTCACAGACAAAGTCTAAGTAAAAGTGATAGTAAATGAAAATTATTTTTTCAGATTTTGTTGAAAGACTGTATTGTTTGATGATAGAGACATCCGAGAATAAAGTCGATCATCCGAGGAAAAATGCAATTTGGAAAAGGTGTCTCTGGAAGACTAGTTTCAAAATTCCAACAGGATATGGACAGACCCCAAATTCACCCTTTTTCATCCCATTGGAGTTCAAAGTGTTTTGAGAGTCGCTATTTTAAAATGTTATGCTATCATATAGGGTGAGCTTGACTTCTTTCTGCTCGGTGCCATTCAAAGGGCTTCAAGCTGAATATGCCCTTGCAGCTGGTGAGTAGACAGAGAGATGGTCAGTTCTAAAGTTCAGAAGGAATTTAGCTGGCCTATTCTGACTTGTGGTATTTGCAAGGAAAGGGCTCTGGTATTTAAAGAAAAAGTGCCATACAACTGATCGCCTTATGTCTGGAGCTCTAGGTGTGCACTATTTGCTAGAACTGGACCCCAGACCAGGAGGAGGAGCTAAAACATTAGATATGGCTGAATAGATGACATGATTAGAAATGGCCCAATTATGCCCAGGTGCAGGAATCTGCCCGCAATGCCCGGTTTAAGCTTACACCTTTATTTTATTTGCATCACACCTAGCTAATGCCCCAACGCTTGCATTTAATGCTGCCCGCTTGCTGGCCTGCCCCTGATGTGGAGTGACACCAACAGCATTCCTCCACATGACCTGGGGCTGTTCTAAATTATGGGATTATTGGGTTGAGATACTGCAAGTTCTACGAGGGGTCAGGTGGGTCCAGATAGAGGCCTCGGTCAAGCACTGTCTTCTGGGGGTGCTGACGACTCTGTGGAGAGGTGGTTGGATGGCACATAGGTTCACCTTGTTGGGTTTGGTTTTGGCTAAGCAGCACATCACTTTCCAATGGATACGCCCTGGACCCCCAGTGTTGGACTGATGGAGGGTGATTTACTTGAGGGGGGTGTAGCTGAGGAGCACAAGTTGTGGATGGTCTGTACTGACAAAAATGCGAAGCGAGACCTGGAATTCTGGGGCAACATGTTGGAAGATCTGATAGCCGGCAAGTCACAGCCAGCCACCGCCTCTGAGCATACATCAGGCACTGCCTTGTGTGTCTCCTCGGGGACCACGTGGATGGGGACCCCAGATACTTAACAGATCTGTAGGTGTGGCTGAGTGGAGATGTTGAATTGTGCATTGATGTCAACACTGTAGACGTGCGTGTGGGTGGAGAAGTGGGGGGAGTGACAGCTCAGCTGCACATGCAGATGTGATGCTCCTGCTTGTAGAACAGGTCCCTTTTTTGGAGCTGGATTGTATGCATCCAAGGGCCCTCTTACTCCTGCCTCTCCTGCTCCCCCCACAACTCTGAGATGATAGGATCTCTCCCCCATTTCTCCTAAGCTTAACTTATTCTGAGTCCCTATCACAGGGGAAGGTTCTGAGGACAGTGCACACACTGCTTAGCTGCTGCCGATATGACTTATAGTATTCATCACTTACTGTTCTAAGAGGTTGCTTTTGTTCTTCTCTCATTGTTTTCTCTACATGGTCAATGCATACTTAACCTTTGTTGCTGAGTTGTAGATACTTTCGTACAGCACCACATGTGCGAACTGTATATGCTGTAACTGTGTTACTATGTCCTAGGTGGTTGTATCTGTATATCATCCTAGTACACAGTATGCTTTTTACCTGGAACAACAATAAAAACAAGTTTAAAAAAAAAACAGAAAAGGCCCAATTATGCTGCCGCCTGACACAGCCGAGAGGGTACTCACAATGGAAGGGCAAAGTGTCTATATGGGTGTTGCTTAGGAAACAAAGTCTGTCCAGGAAGCAAAGTTAAGTCACTGCCCAGAAATTGTAATAATATTAACAGATTAGGTCCCCCGTTATAGTAATGACTCATTGGGGGGTCTCTGGATTCCAATAATGATTCAGTGGGGGACCCCGGGTTCCAGTACTGATAAAGTAGGGGTACACAGAAGTTAAAAGGATGGGAACCACTGATCTAGGGTATCTTCACATCCTTCCACTTTCCAAACTCATTATCACTGACAGAGGTAAGACCCATCCATTCATTCATTCATTCTGACATGTCAAGTAGGACACAAAAACAGCTGGGTGTTCTCTGAATGAATAGTCATGTGTATACCATTATCTTCATATTTGCACAAGAAAAATAATCTGATTTACATTTGCCCTCATTGCCTTTTTTAAGGGTGGCAGAGAAACTGATTAATGAAAGACTTACCATACTGCGTTGAATAGATATAATCACCTCTAGGCGCTGTTTACCTGTTCTATAAATGTATAAGTTTGTTGCGGCTGAATGACAGGAACACTGACAAAGAAAGGACCTAGTTGGATCTACAAACAGTTAGGGAGTGACACCTGATGACTCAATGGTCCATTTGGACGGTCAGTGAAGGATTTAAATCTGAAGATAATTTTGTTCCAAGCGCCTCAGACATTTAGAAGTTAGGCTACCATGAAAAGTAACTAAGCTTATAACAGCAAAAAAAAAACTTCAAGCTGGTGTGGCATGAACTTGTGTTTGAAACTTCTACACCAACCACACCGCAGCATTCTACACAGAGTCCTGCTCATAGTGTATGAGTGAAGGGATGGGTACCAGCAGAACATAAGAGTATTACAGTGACGTTTCTAATTCAGCAACAAATCGTTACTCTTACCATGAGAGAAAAGGGCAACGCACTCTTCAAAACCCCCTACATTTTTCAGCTGCAGCAGGTGGCGATGTTGGTTCTTTAATGTCCACTGCCCAGAAGAAAACCAAGGGCTCGGAGTGAAGTTTGAAAGAAGATAAAATGATCAAAGGAGCTGGGCAGCTGATCTGTATTGAGCTAAGAGACTGGTCTGTGGCTGGCCACAAACAGATAAACCTCTGACTTAGTCAGCTGATGTGATCTATTGCCCAGCCAAGACATTCAGAAGCATAGGACAAACAATTTCTCTTGAAGGAGACCTAAAAATAGATATGGATGCCTCATAAGACTAATAGCACTGAAGCCTCCGATCAAAACCAGTGATGAAAGAAAATAAAATATTATTACAATTTCTGCCAACGCATGGTGGTTACAGCCACAAGAAAGCAGAGTTGCTGCGATGCCAAAATTATCATCAGGGAATGGAACAGGCAGGTCATCTCAAAGCGACTAAGGGCAATCCCACCTCAGCTGTGGTATCCCCAGATTTGTAATTGGATTTCCGTGAAGCGATAGGTTCCGGCCTCTCCTGGGGGTCTGAGGTCTGTTAATCTGACCTCAGATCCTCTATTCACACTATCTTGACACATAGAACACCAGGTAGACACTGAGAGATGTAAGGTATTAATAGCTCTTCTAATATAGGGCAGCAGGAGGGGCAGAGACTCTCCTGACGATTGCATTGGTAACAGTGCGGGACTAGAGAGGTGATGATGTGTCCTAAATAGCCTACAAGCTGTGTAAGGCAGTCACAGCAGTGACACTATTTTTCAGTCATAAGGGATAATAAAAGACAAACCAAAATCAGCAGGCTCGAAGCAGGATGGCAACTAACACAGTGCTGCATGAAGAGTATCATGAAAGATGGATTGAAACATTTTTGCTATGAAGAGAGGATGCCCTCACTTTGTCTTTCGTTGAACTTCCACTGCCATAAATGACAAAACTTCAAAACGGATTAGATTCCTGCGTGGGTGAGGGGATGAATCAAAGAACCTTTTGTTGGAAACTTGGTTCTTAAGAAATATTTTTGTAGACACAGAAAGAGAATGGTAGAGGAATCCATGTGGGTGCAGGAGCTGTAAGTTGGAGGGGACAGGGGTGGGCCTTGCTTCATAGGATTTCAGCCACTATGCTTGGAAGAGATGAGATTGAGCTTTGGAAGCTGGAGAGGGAGATTGGGTCACTGGCATCCAGGGGAAATGTCTCTGGCCTCTACCTAATCCTCACTTCAAAGTACTTCACATGACTACTAGTCATACCAGTTCCCTGGACAATGCAGCGTATAGTGGTGAATAAGGTAGCCTGCTAAACAGAGACCCTGACAGTGAAGATGCCAGAGGTGGTCTGTGAAGGGCTTGCACTTTCTGGACGTCCTACCAATTGATTCAGAGGTGACGGAGGTGCCGTTAACACTGGGCACTCTGTTACCAAGTGAATAGACCCAACTTTGGATATTAGAGGAGAACCTTTTAATAAAATGTGTAGACCCAGGCAGCAGCAGTCTACCTTGAAGAATATATGCCATCTGAAATGATCTTCTATGTCGTCTCCAAGCAGAGACTATTGGAAGTTTTGTGCCGCTGAAAGGGTATCTTGAGAACCTGTTCTGGAGAGCAAACTAAAGCAATACATAGGTAAGATAAATTTTACTTTGATAGGTAGTCTCCAATCCCAAAGACTGCCCATCTGCCCTCTTCTCCAGCCTGTGTGAGGGCTGTGCTTTCTGGCAGATGCTAACTAGCATGTTTGATGCAGTCTGCAGCCCTGGTCAACCCCGCCCCCTCTTTCCTCACCCTCCTTTGGTGATTTCAATGCTCCGATGCCTTTTGACTAGGTCTGTGCTATAGAAACACCAAATACATACATCAATAACAGACTTATTCTCTCCAAATTTGGTTCTTTTTTTTCAACTCCTATTATCTGCTAAAAGGGTAAATTCGATTCCATTCTGATGTTTCAATGCTTTTTTTAATAGGTCTGCATTCTTGCTCCAGTTGTCTTACTAACTATTTGCCTGCTACTCTAAATTAATTTCGCCCATGTAAGTTTTGGGATGGTCTTCTGAAGCACCTGCAAGGTAGCCTGCTGATACAAGCCACATATATTATATTCTTTGAACAAAGTAAAAGGTGACCAAAAGTGAGCAGAGGTACCTCTGAGGGCTTCCCTTGTCAGGTAGTGGGGGAGCCTTATCACAGCTCGCATCAATTATGTGACTTCTCTTGTCAGGCCCAACAAAGTGGCTATCTTTCTAAGATGCCGTGGGACATGTAAATTGCCTTTTGGACCCCTCATTAAAACGTATCCATAAACATCCAAAATGTTTTTAATATGTCGGAGGGAGTTATGGAGCAATTAACCTTCCCATATAACCATCAAATTCCCTTTAGAATTCATAATGTTTTGTCACCAGCGAGAGAACAGACATATCATAAAGGTTACACAACAAACAGAACAGGCTCCCGAACGAGAAGCATTGGAAAAGCCAATTTTGACCTTGAGGCCTAATAACGCTTTTTACTGATGCTGTTCAGCATTTCGCAACATGAAACAAAACAGTTGTATTTGCCAATGTGGACCATCCTTGGCAGAAACAAAACAAGCCAATGCAATGACATACGTGCGCATGAGTCACCAAGCATGCACAAGTAGGAGTCATGATACAGCATCCATTTTGTTTTTTGAGCTTTCAATTTACTATTCCAAGAAACTTCCAATTTACCGTTCAAAGATGGTAGATGACAAACATGGAATTGGAAGTTATTAAAAAAATATATGGAAAGTGCATCAAACATAAAAAGTGCTTGGGTGCAAACTGTCAGGCATTCCTATTCGTTTTTTAAATTACACAATGTTGAAAGGAGCAGGAACACTGATGGGGGACTGGAGGAGTGAGGTTGGAAATAGTTTGTGCTGTCCCGAGTAGCAACAAAGTTGCTTTGGAGGATTTTAAAAAAAGCAAGACGGGGGAAGTGGTGTGATAAACGGCTGCGGTGAAGGAGTAACACAAAGTGCTGTGAACTGAGGGGGAGGAAGAAGTAGACCAGCAGGAGAGCAGACAACACATGCACTTCCGTAGAGTGCTGACATAAATAGAAATAGTACGTCACTGAATGCGAACAGTGGAAGGAGACAAGTCATCACTTCATAAGAATTGTAGAGAAGCTGTGTGTAAACACAATTAGAGCAAGAAAGCCATCAAATAAGAAGCAAGCACTTGGGATTCAAAACAAAGCTAACAAATGGAAAGCAATGGGCTGATCCAAACCCCACTGTATATATTGGTATTGTCCTCAAAAGACCTTTGACAACAGGCAGCTAAAAGTTGTCCTAAGGCAAGACCTAAAAAAAGGCTGTTAGTTGTATACTACAAATAAGAAAGTCTGTTCACCACCAAAAGAGTGACCCAAAAAAGCAATTGGACCAACCACTAATGAGTAACAAGCTAAGAATCAAATTCACTATCACAATGTTGTTCAAAAGTTAGGAACGACCAGGCTCATACAAAAATATAAACAAATACAGCTCACTAACAGCATAGGACAACAAGGAACTCAGTAACGAGATGGAGTCAACAAAGTTACCTTACCAATGAGAATTGAAACAACCTCAATAGACAGAACCCCAACCAATTTACCTACAACCAGATTGCCAAGAGGTCATTCCAAATATCTTAACCAACCTATCAACTGACTGACCAAACATTACAGCTGCTGTTTGAGTTTGCAGCATTGAATAACCCATGCCCGGTACTACGAGAGCAGCATGCTAAGTATTTTGCACTTGGGGGGGTTGCAGAAGTAGAAACAGAGGAGCACCAAAATAGCAAGAATGGAAATGAGCCAGAATTGTGTAGCCAGTATATAAGCAGAAGGGTTAAGATAACCATGAAACACCTACTCTGCCACTAGCACGCGGGTTGCAGACATCTGGAGAGCCTGCAGGTGGTTTGTTGCGTAGGTTGATAGTCCACATAGTTCATCATTCACGTCGTCATAAAGACAATCTAGTCCCACTGATATGTACAAGCGAAGCATTCACATCAACAGGGCTGGGATTACCAAGGTATCATGTTCCCTGCGACAGCAGAATCTCAAGGCTGCGGGCACGTTTGCTTCTGCCGGGATGTCAAAGGCACGTGCTGCTGTTGGTGAGGTGCCAACCCAGCGACAACTGCTCCATGTTCAGTGGCGGTCCTGCTCCGATACAGAAAGAGAGGCAGTGACCTAAGCAATGGGCATCTCCAGACCAGACGGTGGAAAACCTTAGCCTGTTGGTGGTCTTCTAAGATTATAGAGACTAATAGATCATTTTTAAGATCTACCGACATATATTTAAGGTAGTTGCTGGCAAGTTGGCACGAGAAGAAACTATATACAGCTAAGGATCAAGGGAGAGTTTAACTTTGCTGACGAAGCCAATTTACAAAACGTTTGTCCTTCGCAGTGTTGCAATGTTTGTGTACTTTGCAAACCTTTGCAACCTCTTTAGAAGCGTTCCATTAAAATGTTTTCAGAGAGAATGTTGCCCCTAAATATTTTTTGTTGGACAGAACTCGTTCTAAAATGTGGCTGTGCAAGGCGTTTCGCCACAAAATAAACATTTGTTGAATTTCTGGCCCTATTTTATGCTTTGCCAACTTTCGGAATTCATAAACAATAAAAGTAAAAACAAAAAAAAAATGTTCATGAAAATCCTGGACCTTGTCCAACCGAGGTAAAAGCGCAGAGAGGTTCACGATGACCATTTCTAGGAGCTTACAAACTGCGGCAGAACCTCCTTGAAGGTCCCCTTGACTCATATTTATGGTTTATCCTACAAAGGTATGGATGATGTCTTGTTAATGTTATTTTTTTTTTAACTCTGGCTTTTTTCAGCACTCATCAGTGATGAAACATTTGTAAAGTGCACATAAGCTGTTCACAAGGCCTATCGGTTCCAGAGTTGTGGGAATATCCGGGTGATGTTCTCACGGAAAAGGTCTATGTTTTGGTGCCTTCCCAACATGTATGGATCCCCAACCAGTCAAACATGTAGGACGAGACAGTTGCTAAGTGTTAGTGACCTAAACAAATGCAACTCTTTCCTTCTGACATTCGTGAGCCTTGCAAGTAAAAGCTGGGATTTGTTCTAGAAAGAAGAATCAAATAGATTTTAAAAATGTGCAAATATTTTAAGCCATGAAAGCCCTCGTTTCATTTTGAAACTGACCCGCATGATCCTTAATTTCTGTGTGCTGGCATGGGCAGAAGAGTTATTGCCGTGTTACACACCAATTTGCCTTTAGGTTTCTCTGACAAACACTGTATTAGTAATTTAGACTTGCATGCGAAGTCCTAGGAGACTTAAAAAACATTTGCTAAAAAATCTCAAAAGTAACTAACATCACTCAGGATGTTAGTGAGTCAGTGTTATTCTATAGAGGGAGAAAGTTATGCAATGTTTCCCTCAATAGCTCACATACCCACAGGGGCCTTCACCAGGATGCTCTCTGTGGTTAGGTGTAAAGACACCGCCAAGTAAAAGGCATAATGGCATTTGATTTAGTCTTGCCAAATATGACAAGCCCCAGAACTAAAGCAATACAAATGTTTGTATGGTCTGCAACTCTAAAAAGATTTGCTAATGGCAAGGCAGATGAAAAAATAAAAATGAGAAACAATGACACAATAACATTGGCCAATGATTTTCTCTCTCAAATTTGTTTGTCACAACAAGGAGTGTTTTGCATATAAAAAAACAAACAAAACGGTGTGGAAATGTGCTAGGAATACCAAAACGGAAAGGAAAGATGGAATGAGGAAAGGCAAAACACGATAAAAAAATGAAAAAGAAAGACACATCCTAGAATCCAACATACTCTCATTGTAAGACACCCACAACAACAACAACGACCCTTCATCTATACCCTTCTCCTTCCTCTGTAAAGGCGCTATTTTTTGAAAACTCCAGATCAACAGTAGCCAATATCACTGATCTCTTTTTCTACGTCCCCAGTTACTGCTTCCCAGACATATGATGTAAGTACAAGTGTATGGAGGGCCCAGCCTCCCTTTTTTAAGACGATTAAAGGGGGGCAAAAGCTCTCCTCTCCTTTCACCATCAGTAACAGTGCCATACTGGTGACCTAAAAACAGCCTTGGATGACTTTGATATGTTGTACTGTTGTTATCACAGAAACAGCTGAGTTTTTACGCATCATTTGCAACTCAGTAAGAACATGAGGATATCCACCTCCTCTGTATCGAGTAAGTATCCGTTCCGCACTTCTTGTCCACAGATGCAAATGAGCTGCCCCTGTCACGCCCCACTCACTAGTTCTGGGTCTCCTCAGAGGCCAACAGTAGGCAGACCTAGGAGAACACGTGTCCCTGTGCTTGGGCCATTCCGTGAAGCTCAAGAAAGAACAAGTGTAATCACCAATATAAATCTAGAAGTTTTGTTTGACTTTCAGCTGATGCTGCCAGAAGGGAATGAAATACAAAAACAGATAATGGTTTTATGGGCACCTCTGGTGCAATGAAAACAAACATTGATTTACGGAAGCGCTACTGATATGCAAACAATGACCAAGGCCAGATCGCGGATTGCGTAACGGGCAGCTTTCAGAAAGTTCTTTTAAAATAACCTACTTAAGGAACAAAAAAAACAAACAAAAAAAAAAACAATGAAACTGGAAGGACTTACTCCATCTGAACCGCAAAGCCCACATAGTAGACAATACAGCGCCCAGAGCTCGGCGGGACAGTCCGCACGGTGTTTCTCTTGCGGGTGATGAGGCAGGAGGCTGCTTTCCGGGTGTGATGGACTTTCACTCTGGAGTCCTCCCAGCATCCAAGGATGCTCTCGCAGTAACCCCCTGCACATGGCTGCCCCTAGTGAGTGGCTGGCGCGCTCCCCTGGCTCACAGCTGTAGCTTTTTCAGTGGGCGTGTTCTTCAGTGCGTAGAAAACCTGCAAAGTAATCAACAGGGAATGCGCCTTTGCATCCAATGTGCTAGTAACTCCGGTGTAAACAGGGAGAAGTTGGGCCTTCCCAGCAAAAGCTAAAAATACACTGTGGAGGAAGAAGTAAGTACAGGCTTGCACAGGAAGAGGCGCTGCTGTCTGAACAAAGGACCACCCAGAGCGCGTGCTGCTGCTTGAACACAGGACCACCCAGAGCACGTGCTGCTGTGTGAACACAGGACCACCCAGAGCGCGTGCTGCTGTGTGAACACAAGACCACCCAGAGCGCGTGCTGCTGGGTGAACACAAGACCACCCAGAGCGCTGTGCTGCTGCATGAACACCCGACCACCCAGGGTGAAGTGCTGCTGCTTGAACACAGGACCACCCAGAGCGCGTGCTGCTGCTTGAACACAGGACCACCCAGAGCGCGTGCTGCTGCTTGAACACAGGACCACCCAGAGCGCGGTACTGCTGCTTGAACACAGGACCACCCAGAGCACGTGCTGCTGTGTGAACACAGGACCACCCAGAGCACGTGCTGCTGCGTGAACACAAGACCACCCAGAGCGCGTGCTGCTGTGTGAACACAAGACCACCCAGAGCGCTGTGCTGCTGCATGAACACGGGACCACCCAGGGTGAAGTGCTGCTGCTTGAACACAGGACCACCCAGAGCGCGTGCTGCTGCTTGAACACAGGACCACCCAGAGCGCGTGCTGCTGCTTGAACACAGGACCACCCAGAGCGCGGTACTGCTGCTTGAACACAGGACCACCCAGAGCGCGTGCTGCTGCTTGAACACAGGACCACTCAGAGCACGTGCTGCTGCTTAAACACAGGACCACCCAGGGTGAAGTGCTGCTGGTTGAACACAGGACCACCCAGAGCGCGCTGCTGCTGCTTGAACACAAGACCACCCAGAGCGCGGTGCTGCTGCTGCTGCTTGAACACAGGACCACCCAGGGTGAAGTGCTGCTGGTTGAACACAGGACCACCCAGAGCGCGTGCTGCTGCTTGAACACAAGACCACCCAGAGCGCAGTGCTGCTGCTGCTTGAACACAGGACCACCCAGAGCGCGTGCTGCTGCTTGAACACAGGACCACACAGGGTGAAGTGCTGCTGGTTGAACACAGGACCACCCAGAGCGCGCTGCTGCTGCTTGAACACAAGACCACCCAGAGCGCGGTGCTGCTGCTTGAACACAAGACCACCCAGAGCGCGGTGCTGCTGCTTGAACACAGGACCACCCAGAGCGCGTGCTGCTGCTTGAACACAGGACCACCCAGAGCACTGTGCTGCTGCTTGAACACAGGACCACCCAGAGCACTGTGCTGCTGCTTGAAGACACAGCAACACCCAGAGTGAAGTGCTGTTGCACGAGGTCGACCCTCAAGCGATAAGCAATAAAGTCGGCCAAGATAGTTTTGGTCACAGGAGTCTGGACTAGTAGGGTACAGTAGGTCTCCTTGAAGTCATTCAGGTAACTCATATCTCAAAGCCAATCAGAGTACATCTGGGCTAAGTTAGCCGCCTAGCATCTCCTAAGGGAGGGCTGCTCATCATAGATACCCAGCAACCAGACGCTAGGGCCCAGGGATAAGCATTTGTTAACCATCCCAGATAAAACCTTATTGATTTCTTTCCTGTAGACATTCATTGGCGAGGGCAAGACTAAGAATGTTGCTGGGAATTTTCCTTGATGTGGCCACAGCTAGGACTGTTGTCAAGAACTGTGAGAGCAAATTTATGCTGGGGAGATATAGACCTCATGGAGGAACTTAAAGTTCAAGAATTTATGTTTAGTAATTGAGTGAAACCTTTTTGGTTTGTGAACATAATCTAGCCTATTGATCATCTTTTAATGGGTGTCCCGAATCTTTCTCCCTTGAGGTGCTCACCATATGAGGTCCGGTCTCTGATAGAATCTTGTACATCTGAAGACCATATATTCTGCCCATATGTTCTTCAATGTGAAATGAGTCAATCTAGACTCCAGCGAAATCCTGGGGAAACATTTTGAATTTATCGTTTAGAGAACTGACAAAACAAAATTAATCAAACATGATAGATGATGAAACGCGAGCTGCCAAATGCATGTGGCCAAGTGTCGCGAAGACTACAGCCTACAAACAGACCACCCAATGACTGCAGCCGGAGAGAGATTTAAAGTCCTTGATAAACTTACTTTAGCATGTAAACTCAAGCCCATGACTATTAGAGGTATAGAAAAGGTGGAGCCGAATGTCGAGGAAGCAGCTGCAAGCAACAGTGTTTGTCTCCGTCCATTTACTGTTGGATGCACTGGCTGGATCTCATTTCTCACAGCGCTACGCGCAATAAGTAACAACCATGGGCGTCCGCAGACATTTTTTGAGGGGTGGGGCATTTTTTTTTGAGGGGGGGCATACATTTCATGGGGGCCGTAGCCCTACTAGTGCAGGCAGCGTAACACTATGGTGGCCGTAGTGTTGTGTTGCACTGTGAGCCTACACACCAGGCTGTACCTAATTCGGGGGAGGGGGGAGTCCCCACCCTTGGCCCCCCCAGCGGGTGCCCATGGTAACAACATACGTCAAGGCATAGTTCCAACCACACACTGTCAATGTAAAAATAAGGAAGCTGACCCACTAGAGGATAGAAATTACCTGACAATATACTGTAAAAACTCTGAGTGAATTATTTAGTGTTGCAGCTCACCCTTATCCACCCAAACACTAAATATATAATGATGGAAAGTCTGCCTACCAGTACACTTCCCCTAATCTTCAATCCATTTTGCGCTTGTGTTTTGGATTTGACCACTCCAGATTCAGTGACATAAAAGTTGAAAATCAAAGGGAAATCAAAATCAATTGGTGAATAAACCCAAAATAATTGTCTAGATTCTTTGCTTTAGAATTAAAATTTGTCATTGAATGTCCCAGCAGCTATAAAAAGTATGGAAGACACTTTCAGTATACATCATGTGGAACTCTACATTCAGTGATTGGAGAGTTCCCGTCCGAGCAGTATCCAGCTGCCTGGGGCTAGGGCTTCTGCACCGCGGGGGATGGCCTCCTCCGTGACCCTGGCTACCCCACCAGCTCCCAAAGTGCCCACCGGCTACAGTGTGAGGGCTTTCATCAGCGTCAACCATGAAGGTCAGGGAGGGAGTGGGAAAGCTGGCATCTGTGGGGCCAAGGAGAGGATACTCTGCAGCCTGTGAATAGAATAAGGAATCCTGGCGTTTAAACATGGCTTCTCTTCCTTCTGCAAGCCTGTGGTCCAGGGTATCTTAATGTTCTTGTGCCTCGGTTCCGATGTCCGCCCACCCTTAATGCGCTTCAAGCCTTTCCGTTAAGAGTCAGTACAGCTGGCCCCTGGGGCTCTCCAGCGCTTGACGTGTCTCTCTGCTGCCCTCTCCCTACCTGTGCCGGTAAAGCAAGCAGTGCCGCCTTGCACAGAACACGTGCACCCAGGCCCGTCGTGCTCCTGCTGGGAGGTACGGTTCAAACAGTACTTCCGGCAGCTCTTCCGTGTTGTGAGTGGTGGTGTTTTTCAGAAGGTGCCATTGGACAATCTGTGCCGGTACTTCTGCTGTGGGGACTTGTGCGAGGATTATGTCTGGACTTCGGAATCAATTTCCCAATATTCTAGGGTGTTTGCAGACTGCTTTTGGCAGCTAGGGAGAAGTTTAGTGTACTTCCGAGCAGTGTCCAGGAATATTGATCCCGTCTCCCGCTCACACCTTCATACCTGCTCTGGTTGAAAAATTGAGACAAGCTTTGTTCTGGGCATTAGGAATTGTTTCTTCGGCTTCCGTGTTTGACATACTGACCTTGTATTGTGTCATTGGCGGGCAGCCTGGCTGTTGGCGCCCCCTGTCTGTGGACAGCGGAGATGAAGAGCAGGAAATGGTGCATTGCCGCGGAGGCGGCGGGGGCTGGAACCCGATGTTCTAACTCTGGAGCTCTCTCTTTCTCGTACATCTGCATTCCCCCAGAAACGCTCTGCGACAGGGGGAGAAGTACCCTTGCAAACAACCGGCCAGATGCGCCCTCTGTTAGAGAGAGAAATGGCTTTGCAAATAATTATTGTAGCTAATTCTTTGTCTCCAACCCTCTCCGCCCCATTATATGACCGAACATTCTGTCTATTGTTCAAAAACAGACTTTTTGCTTAACTCAGGCCGCAGATGCATCCATGTCTCGCGCAGCAGGATCGCTTCGGAATGTCCTTCCCATGCTGCTCTCCAGACAGACCCGGTGTAGCCATGCTTCTTCCAGCGGGACTGTCTCTAGCCTGCGCTCTCACACCACAGGCACGAAGAGTTAGAGGTCTCCGCACTTTTACCATCAGCACAACCGAAAGTGCGACCAAGAACGACAACAGGACGGGCCTCCCTCTCACTTTGCATAACAGAATCCACAGTTCCACCCTTCACCCCACAATTTACCAAGGGGCAGAGATTCTGGAAGTCTAATCCTAGTCCATTGATAACAAAGTCTTCACTGAATGTCTAAAGGGAGCCCCGACACCGTCCTTCTCACCCCACTGTCTGCATCTCCGCCTGCCTGCAACAGGAAAGCGTTCAATACATTTCCACTGTTGGGAGAAGCTGACATAGGCCCTTTATCTGCTTCCATGGCAACCTGAAGCATCCTAAATGGACCCCACTTTGCTTTTTGTAGTTAATACTGAGAGCCTTTTCAATGTTTGCATTTGTTACCCACATATTGTATCAGAATGCTATGCTCGAGGATGCTACTACTTTGGGCACAGCCTGTGCTCTCACTATTTCCCTCCAGACATTACTTGTCCTTCCAACCCTTAGGGTCATTAGCTGGCCCGGCTGGACGGAGGTGTAGCAACAGCCTAGCACAGTGGCATAAAACTTAAGGGCCCCCGCTCACTCTGTGAAGTCCATGAGGGGCCCCCTACCCCCTGGACCCAGTCAGGGGCCTGCCACTAGTACACAGTGCACTGTGCTGAGGGCCCCCCCGCACAACGGGAGCTGCGGGGGCCTTTGTTACACCACTAGCCTAGCACTGAACACATTGTTCGCCTAATTTTTGTGGCCATCAAAAATATGTAACATAATACTATAGTCACATACAAATAGTGTTTTTTTCTAAAGTCTTGTTTCTTCAACTTTCATGGTGTCTCAAAAAAATCCTCTTTGTCCCATAAATCGGGCATGAAAAACGGACTGTTACTTCATACATCTTACAGTCGCCTCTTCTTTTTTGCCCCTCAAGTTGTCCTATCTCTCCCTTCCATCACAACCTATGTCTTTTCCCTAATACCTGATAATGTACTTCTGTACATTGGCCTCGATTCATGTACAACATCACAACCCCTTTGAAAGTCATATACCTGCAACCTAAAAATATCTAACCTCCTCTAGCTGATCGAATAATCCCACCAACAATGGGCAGGGGTCACATTCACCCTCCAACTAATTATCACAGATAGCGCCTACGAATTTAATCCAGCAGAAGGGAAACAGGAGTGAATGCATAAAGTGGTTTGCCTCTGGCACGCAGGAGCAAGCCATCAGCAAACAATAACCAATAAAACTCCTAACTGCGGTTTAAGGAGTAGCATCCTGACTGGGGTAAAGGGCTTCAATGCCTCATCAGGGGTAGTAAGCGCTATATAAATGCAATTACAATTGCAACTCCCAAAATATTTTGAAGGATGTGTATAGATGAAGAAATTGTGATAATAAATGTAGGGCGACTTCCCGAAACATAAAATAGAATGGTATGAGGCAAATGAAATGTCAATAGATAAATGCACAATTTCATCAAATACATAAGAAGTAAGAACTTTCCCCAACTACGAACAAGAAAATGTCCAACTCCATGACTAGTGAATTAGTCATTGACAAGCAGGGCAACAAACTAAAGGAACTCACTCCCGGCCTATGGTATCCCTCAACAGCCTCCTTTCTTTCAAGAAATCCTTAAAAACACTTCTTGCAGCCTCACCTGAGATGCACCTAATGTCACGCTATAAACGTGACAGTAGTGTCAGTTCACTAAATACAGCCCAAGCACCCTCTAGCTCTTTCAGTGTCCTCTTTTACATTTACACGTTTTTTGACTTTCCCCCCTCAAAAATAAGTACATTAAGTGGTTCAGAATATAAACTAGAGCCGTGCATAAAAAATAGGCATGAAGCTAGTTTATATTTGCTCGATTTAATATTATGTTATCATTCGTTTGTACTTTTTCAATACAATCTGATAATTACGACTGAATAGTTGTAATGAAAACAAGCATGCCGAAGATTTCAGGCCTGCAAATGTCAAAGGATTTATTTGGATAAAATGCTGCATTTCCCATTTATATTGAATACAATAATCAAAATAAAAAATAAATGATGCAATCTTTACACTATCCATTATCTGCAGGTTAAATGTTTCTAGCTATAAATATATGCTCCCGCCATATGCCCAGAATGTTCCCTCGTAGGGCGACCACACATTTCTCCCTGCAGGCATATAACATGCCTATTTCCTAGGTGGAGTGGTCCCAATGATCTAAAGACAGATTTTACTACTAGTTTGGAAACCGATCCCTGCCATGTACTTTACCCTGTACTTATTTTAGATAAATAAATAAATAAAAAGTGTAGGGATCAAAAGTTATTCTTAGGAACGTGCTTGGTTATTTAAAGTATGTTGTAGCCTCAAATG
This sequence comes from Pleurodeles waltl, assembly GCF_031143425.1. NCBI lineage: Eukaryota > Metazoa > Chordata > Amphibia > Caudata > Salamandridae > Pleurodeles > Pleurodeles waltl. Next base: position 90,571,910 of record NC_090451.1, read on the forward strand.
TGAGTGCCACCGGCACAAATTAAGCACTAGGTGTGCAGGACTTTCTCAAAGCTTTAAGGCTCATTGCTGGAATTTGTCACTGGTGTAAAAGGTGCCTTCACAGTTGCCCTGGCTGTAGCCAGTTGCAAACCCAACATTACTTGGCACGAGATCACATGTGCTCGTGCTCGGTTCAGAGGGGTTCAGAAAAGGACACGTTTAATAACCAAACTAAACCTTGCACTTTCCTTTGACTTTTATTCTGAGCTTCCAGAAACACGAAGGACATTAACAAACCATACATCTATGGCTTTGCTGGCAATGATTTAATTCACTGCAGTGCAGGGCTCGCGATACAGATGCACAGCATTGCCTTGTTGACAAATGAATAGAATTTACAAACAGTGTTTCAAAAAAGGCGAAAATCCTATTTTGACAGCCAGGCCCATTTTATTTTTACATTGATGGTTTACATGCTCTACATTCATGATTACAGGACACCAGATCTGAACATGTGGCTGGTCATCCCTTATAATGTGAAACACTTTGATGTTATAACCCTTCAGATCCATCATTTGTATATGATGTAAGAGTCACATAGAGCACTTTACTTCTGGACCATCACGCATAGTGCAGGAAACCCCTATTCATAAATCTGAACCCGGAACTCTCATTCATAAATCTGCACCCGGAACCCCCATTCATAAATCGTCACCCGGAACCCCCATTCATAAATCTGAACCCGGAACTCACATTCATAAATCTGAACCCGGAACTTACATTCATAAATCTGCACCCGGAACCCCCATTCATAAATCTGCACCCGGAACCCCCATTCATAAATCTGCACCCGGAACTCCCATTCATAAATCTGCACCCGGAACCCCCATTCATAAATCTGCACCCGGAACCCCCATTCATAAATCTGAACCCGGAACCCCCATTCATAAATCTGCACCGGGATACCTGACACTGAATTGGTCGGTAGCTCCGGAATGCCTAATTACCACACTTTTACAACTTTTACAGTGAGTAATGAGGAATTACCATGGTAGTCCGCTTTCCCAAATTCAGTGCAGTTTTACATGAACCAGCATGGGATTTTACATCAGATTTTACCTGATAAAACGTGCTGGTGGAAAATCCTTTTAGAGCAGTATTTCCTGCAAACTCCTATCTCTCCCAGGCTGGTATTTAACCAACCAAGCCTGGGCTAAAGGCTGCCATATTCTGAACTGGCCTAACTGCATTCAACAGAAACAGTCATCTTGCTACGTAGGAGGGTGTTTTCGATAAACTCCAAGATAAAACCATTTACCTCTCCTATCACTCGTTGACTTTACGCTGGTCTTTAAGAATGTTAAATTCCCTTTTGGCTAGGTTCCTGCTATAGAAATACCACATAACTACACACGTAGTCTAATCCAATGGTGCTTATCAGCAGAACATGATGATAGATATTGACAAAGCAAACAGATCTAGTGCCATCCATAGATAACGAGTAGCCTGATAACACAGGCCTAATCTGTTGTGCTAGCAGACCCTGCACAGCTCGTTGTGTACTGGATGACTGGCCTACATGGAAACCCGAAGTTATCCTAAGAGACTGGACCACCAAAGGGCGGTACAACCAGTGAACTCCCAGTGCGGCTGAGGGTGTAAGCCACCTGCCTAAAGTCTTAATTATTAGTGGTGCTAAAATAATGGGAAAAGCCTGGCGTTTTCAAAGTCACCCTTTGCAGATAAACTCCTATTTTTACCAAAGTGATGAAATTCATTGAAGGGCTCCGGAGAATGTTTTACAGGTCACACTATGCAGCCACCATATGCCAGTGGGAAAACCCAACCACCACATAGTGTTTGCAAATAGCTCTCATGTTGGAGGTTCGGGAACCATTCTTATCACAGGAAAAGACAAGGAGGCGAAACTACAAGTCCCAGAATGCAAAGTCAATTGGTTGCAGTTCATCTTGGTTAGAGCACTAAACAAGCATCCTTCAAGAGGGAAGCGGGAAAGGGAAAATCACATGTGTAGGGGATTCAAGGAAGCAAACATGGCAGCTACTTTGCATTCTGGGTAAATGTCTCTACGTTTTTAAGTATGTAGAACTATGCACGAATAAGTGATATATATTTAGGATTTTGTAGGATGATACGGCCGTGCAGAGGTCTCAGATGAGAGTGAAGAAACCCTGCAGTAACCACCTACTAAAGATGGGCCAAGCCAGCAGTCCTTTACTGAAAGTTAACATTTACTTTCAGAAAGTCGTCACTTTACAGATGCCACTCAGTGCAGTAGTAAAATCGAATACTCTGAATTTACAGAGTTGAAAATCCATTTTTTTTTTTACAACCGCTTGACTTGTATTTGGGTCCTAAGGCATCTGTAAAGTTAAGACTTTCTGAAAGTAAATGTTAACTTTCAGTAAAGGACGCCCTCTTTCCCACAATGCCTTGATGACTTTGCAATAACTGAGTCAACACAGCAAAGTACAGCATAAACATATCTAACAAAACTAAAACATATAGGTACTTAGTCATTATTTACATATTTAAACATAAATAAAGAGAAATTTACGGTGTGTATGTTGTGTTTGTCTGTAAGGATCTCTGCATTTGTCTGTAGACATCAGTACATTTGGAAAGCCGTGACACCTAAATGTGATGCAGTAAAGTACGAAGATTAAATAGGGATCGTGGTATTTTCTATGATACGACATTAAGTAAAAGGCAGATCAATCTATGTAAATAATGCAATGAAAGCTCTCTGTAACTTAACACTCAGAAACGTCAGAGGCCCAACAACTTAATAACGATAACTAAATACACAGCAAACAATGAGATGAGTTGCCTGTGCGACCTGCTCTCGGATTGCAACCTCCAGGGCACATGCACAGAGAAAGGACAGGGCACACTGCTTCCGTATAAGAGCCTTGCATTGCTTTACAGCCTGCCTTTGCAAAAATTATAAAATAATGCGACTGTGCATTTCCCACTCTCTGTTCTTTTGTGAGACGGGACAAGTGGGTTTTTCAAAAGAGCAAATTTGGTGAAAACTCCAAATTTGGTTACAAAGACTGATACTGACCACACTATTCACTTTTAAGCCAGATTTTGTCAATGGGACATCTACTTTCCACACCTTGCCGGTACTTTTACAATTCGCTATTACACAGTGTGTTAGTCAATGTGGATCAACTTAAGCACACCGACTATGATTCCCGGAATGCCTGATGTGTTACTTGAAAGCCAAGGAGCGGAAACTGTGGTCCAGTACAGGCATGAAGCAATCTGGGACATTTACTGATGAATAAGAACCTCCTGTCTTTATTGGATATGTTACATTTGCACGGTTCTCCCTAAGTGCCATCAGAATAACATTTACGGTAAGTGATATAACTGCTCATGCACAGTTCTTCTATGTAAGAAACATTAAATGGATTTGATCCCAGTGCCACATCAGGCAGCTGGCACAATGCCATTCGAGGGGGTTTCCACCCTTTCTGGTTCTTAAACCAATAGCACTTAGGAGATTGGGATATGTAATTTCAATTTTCCCATTAGCAGATGGGTGTAACAAGAGGCACTGACACCACTGTAAGTCTCCACACGGCCCCCGCAGTAGATGGCGAGCAGACTTAGAGACCTGGGCGATGGCAGAGGATGCAGACAACACAGGAGGTTGTGCAGACAGCCCCTGGCTGATCAGTGGGCAGAAGTGGTCACCAGCTTCCTAGAGAATGAGACTTGAGCTGAGACAAAGTCTTGTGAGGGGAGTCCTTGCCAGTGCTTAATTTGTAAATAAAAAGGTGCCGGTGCTCCAAGCCCTCCTCGTAAACACGTGGCTGCTGCAATTAAATGTGTGAACATGGAATACTGAAGCGGCATAATCCTGAAGCCACCTCGGACTCTTCAATCCATATAAAGCCACTCCCTGCCCTTCGGCTTAGTTGCAGCTTTCTACTTTCTCCCTATGTGATGCTTTTTAGTTTTTCCCTTCATCCATCTTTCCCATATGTGTCTTTTGCTCGCAGAAAATGCTTGAAGCAGAAGAATAAGCCCGGCCCTCATGGACATTTGGATGACATACGGCAGGGCTGAGCATTTGGGCCACTCACCAAGGACCACTCCATTTCCCTCCCTCAGGCTCCCTCTCCCACCCACACAAAGTGGACTCTAATTCAGCACTGATAATGCTACGCCTAGTGTTCACATCAGCAACTGAACCTGGGCAATCACCACGTTATATGTTATCAAGTTTTTTAATGTTATTTCTGTATGCAGCTAGGACTTAGGCAAGTCCATACCCCTCGGTACTTTTAACCATTACAACACGCTCAAAATTATCCACCTCAGTGCTTAATTTGAGTCAGTGATTTCCGGTGCAGGGCACCAGCACCTATTTTTGAAGGTGGCCACTTATTTTTCTGCCTCAAACATTTCCTCCGAGCAAAAGACACATATAGGAAAGACGGAAGAAGAAAAAAAATAAAAAAGCGTCAAAAAGGTGAGAAAGCAGAAAGCTGCAAGAGTGAGCTGAATGGGCAGGAAGTGGCTGTAAATAAATTAGAGGCCCGAGATAGCTTCAGGATTACGCTACCTCAGCATTCAGTGCTCACACACTTAATTGCAGCAGCCGCGCATTTCAGAGGCAAGCTTAGGGCACCAGTATGTTTTTATTTACAAATTAAGCACTGATCCACCTGTTTGACCACCACAGTTTCCTTGAGGATGCATGATACCACTGTTGTATGCAATACTTGGTGTGCCACGTGATTTGCGACCCCTACTCAAGCCCAACAGAGACGCTGGTTTAATCTAGCATTTGTGTTGTGCATACCCCTGAACCGCCTAATAATTGAAAACTAATAAAGTATGAAAAAGCAGTATAATAACAATTCCATAATTCATCACATATGTGCAGGATCTATGTCTGAAAGTATGTACGCAAATCAGCATTTGCCTAAAGTCACATACAGCTATAATGCACAGATCCAGAGTTGTCAACATAGCCACATTATAAATTCCCATACAAATAATCTTGATGAAACTCATTCACATAGCTCGTGATAATACTGAAAGTCTGCTACGGTCAAGACCATCCTGAACCTAAAGCAACACCTCGAGGATGAACAGATACTTTGGTGTTGCAGTTTCATGGTCCAGCAAATCAGGTAGCATGGAGAAAACAGTAAATAGTAAACAGTGAAGAGGTAACATATCAAATATCTTACTTTTCAAAGACAAAACGAACACCAGTGAAGATGAAGGCACAAGGAATTGCCAGCAGCAGGTCTCTGGGCTTTGGATAACGCACCTCGTCCGTCTCCTTCATGTCTTCCCATGACACACCTGGCGGGAGCCAGTACTCCTGGCGCCACAGCCACCTATCCAGGACTGACTCCATCCTAAGGGAAAGAAGCAAAAGAGCTCACGACTCAAGGAAGTGTATTCAACTCAATGTTGCTATAAAACTGGTCATGCTGTTGGGGTACCATGAACCGATGACTCCAGCACACCAGGATACAATGGTTCCGGACCCCAGACTGTCTCTCACTCATGCACTTAGAGTAGCCGTTCAATGTAACTTCAAATGAAAGCTAACATCCTCCATACGCAACACTGGCACAATGAGCATCAAACACTTTGAGTTAGTCCATTACAACTACCCTGACCAAATTAACCTTACAGGTAGCACATGGTCACCCCATTACACCACCAGTTTGTGTTGTATGAATGTGGGCTAGGCGCTCAACCCTGCTGGAAGGTTGCATGTTGACATGGAAAAATGGATATTTGCTATTTAGGAAGAGAGACAGGTCCACCACCACCACCACCTGAACATGACATAGGAGAACAAGGTGATGTTTATCAGTTAGTTGAGGTTGCTTGCACTGTGGGATTTGATCGGGATCTCCACCAGCTCTAGTGCCACAACTAAGTAGCGCCGGTGATGAGCCTCATGGAAGCGTTGGATGCTGTGAACTAAGAGGTCACCGGGTGATGTACAAATAGTGGGTACAGGGCAGTGAACATCATGCGAGTACAGGACAGTGAACATCATGCGAGTACAGGACAGTGAACATCATGCGAGTACATTACAGTGTACATTATGGCGGCACATGACAATGCACAGTAGGTGGTGAATGATGATATGCAGCAGTGGGTACAGGATTATATGAAACAAGGGTTAACATATTGAATTTCCCGGGTTATGCGCTGACACCATCAGATAACACTGGGGTTTTTCAGTGGAAGGCTTTGATCCACTCAGATTTTTAACCTCTACTTATAATGATTAAACTCAAACCAGAACTTTCACAAAAAGAAGTTCAAAGACCCAGTGGCGTAACAAAACTTGAGGGGGGCCAAAGTACATGGAGCCACCCCCAGACTTATTCAGGAGCTCTTAGACCCAGGTATTGTGCTGAGGGGGCCCCCTGGAGCTCAGGCCCCCTCACACAATGGGGTCTGCAGGAGCCTTTGTTACACCAGTGCAAAGACCAGCTCAAAGTGTCATACATGGCCCCATCGGCGTGTTGGTGTTGACATGTTTTTGTTTTACTTTTTTTTTTTTTTAATGGAGTGCTGCTTTCTCCATTTCAGCGTCTTGCATTTGGAATAAAAGAAAAATATGTCTTGTGCAATGTGTTATGGGCGCTACTGCCATGGTGAAACACAGTAAGCACACGAAGGTGCAAAGTTTGTGGCAGCTCTCGGACCAAACTGTTAAGCAAGGAAATGTAACCCTTTCCTAGAAAATATTCTGAGGTTCTCGTAGGTGAGCATTTCCCCCTTATGCTCTCGAGTGGTAAAATCCAGAACCCTTTCTAAAGATAAAAAAAACACTATAACGTTACATACCAAGATGACTCCCCACATATCTATCAGTGTGGCACATCACCAAACATTGCTAACGGTGAATGAACTTTGAACCCAGATTATTTCATTTTTGTTGATATTTTATTGTGGCACGGGATATGAAGAGAACTACCTACATCCAAACTTTGGCCAGTGTGATTTTCCCACTTTTAGAATTCTCACAATCGCTTTTACATATGCTGCTTGAAACTCTGAACAATTAACTCGCTGCGTGTATTGGTGACAAACTCTCAGCATGTGTGGTTAGCTGTCTCACAGATCACCATATTGGTTACAAAAGCAGAAAAGGGCACAGTGGCAACAGCAGGAAACCCTCACAGTGATCACCCTTCATTAGTTACTGCACTGCAAAGTTCCTGCCCATCGCTCACATGCTGGCTTTGGTATGACAGGTTTTTGCACATGACCACCAGTGTCACTGCTCTGCCAGGGACCAGAGGCACTAGAGATGTCTTATCTAAAACTGTATCTTATGAGCTACACAGGCTGTCAAACGAACCAATCAAGAAATCTCTAAGTGTTGAAGGCATGTGCTATATTAAGGCCAGTTTATGCAGGTGCCTTATGCCAAGCTCACAACATTGGTCACATACTGCAACAGACTCAAAAAACAAATGCTGCTTCTGCACAAGGGAGTGTTCGAACAGGAAAATGGACTTTTGCATTAGAATCCAATTTTTGCTTTGTGGTGAGCAGCCAGTAAAGATGTTACTGTCCACCAGTTCCCAATGCTAAATGGTGAGATAATGATACCACCCAGGGAAATTTGGAATACGTTTAGTGATGTTTGGAGCATTATGATGCCACCAAGATCTAAAGATAAAGTTTCAAGTTGTGCTAGCACCTGGTTGAATCCAGCTGAAGCCCATCCACACCAGGATCCTTGGCAGCGGCTATGGAGTGCACCACAAAACACATTTCATTCATCTCGATGGGGTTGTATGATCAGAAAGTCATGGGCAAAGGTTGGACTCAACTCTAAAGTCTAAGGGATGAAGGTAGGAAAGTCTAAAGTAGAAAACCCTCATCTGTGGTTTTTGAGAGAGAATACGAGAATGCAGAATATGACTATGACTAATGTCAGTTCCGTGCTGAGTTAAGATGCCTGACTGAACAGTATGAGAACAGAAGTCATATAAACCAGTGAAGGAGGGAGAAAGAAGCTGTCTCTAACGTTCACTCAGCTTCCTTTGTCCAAACCCTAATAACCAAAAAGAGGTGAACCCTCATACCATATCATCACAGGTCCTCTGAGATCTTTCTCAACAGACCCTCAAACACTATTTCTATCCTTAGCGGTGAATGGTACCACCGTGGGGTGATCGCGTGGGTAGCATCATCACGGGGTCTCCCTTCACTACAGTATCCCGTTTTCCAAATGAACTGAATGATATCTCAGTGAGAATGTGAGTGAAACATTGAGAGTTAAAATTACCTAATTTCCTAAATTCCTATTTATTAGTGTCCATAAAAAGGATAAACCTTTGGGCACCAGCATGTATTCTTTTACAAATTAAACACTGGTCAGATGTGCTTTGATAAACAATCACCCTGGAAAAAAATGTTGTTGCCTGAATTCAGAACCACCATGGGAGAAGTGCTGCTGTTTGTACATAGGCCGGCCCTAAGGTTATTGCTGCTACCTTGAGGTCAGAAGACTACCCAGCGGTAGTGTTGCTGCCTGGACACATACCAACTAAAGGAGGAGTGCTGCACAGACACACAAGACCTGGGGGAACCAGGATCATTTCTGGGACATTACTGCAGGCTAGAGGACACATGAACACTCAGTGGAGGTTGATGCTGCTTGAACACAGGACCACACTGGAAGGAGTGCTGCTGCCTGGAGGACACATGACCACTCAGGGTGGACTGCTGCAACAGGAACACATGACCATCCGGAGATAAATACTGATGCCTCATCACAGGGCCACCCAAGGAGCAGGGCTGCTGCCTGAGAACAGGATCACCCAGAAAGGAGCGGTGGTGCCTGAACAAAGGACCACCCAGGAAGGAGTACTGGTGCCTGAACAAAAGGATCCCCCAGGAATAAGAGCTGCTCCACGAGCACAAGATCACCCAAATAGGAAAGCTGCTGCCTGAACAAAGGATCCCCAGGAATAGGAGCTGCTGCCTGAACCCAGGATCACCCAGGAAGGAGAGCTGCTGAGGGAGGGCACATGACCACTCAGGGTAGACTACTGCAACAGGAACACATGACCACCCATCGAGAAGTACTAATGCCTCAACACAGAATCACCCAGGAAGGAAAGCTGGTGCCTGAACACAGGATCACCCAGGAAGGAAAGCTGGTGCCTGAACACAGGATCACCCAGGAAGGAAAGCTGGTGCTTGAACACAGGATCACCCCCAGAAGGAGAGTTGCTGTCTGATTACAGGGTCACCAAGGAAGGAGATCCTCTGCCTAAACACAGGACCACCCAGGGAAAAGTGCTAATGATGGAACACAGACCCACCCAGTGAGGAGTTCTGTGGCCAGGACGCATGGCCAGTGCACCTACAGGAACACACAATCAATCATGATGGCATACCACTGCTGAACACAAGACCACCTAGACCACGGGATGAACCAGGAAGAAGTGCAGTCACATGAACACTACATCACCCAGGGAGAAATGTACCTGCATAAAATAGGCTAACGCGTGAGACCAGAGCTGTCACAGGGAAGGGCCATCACGCCCAGGTCCACCATCCCGCTTTAGAATATATGTGTAGATTTACAAAGTAAATCAGACTTTTTTTTAAATTAATGCTGATGAGCCAGCAAATACGGAATTGCAACTAGAAAGTGCCAAAGCACTTCGAAATACCCGTTTCTTCCCCGGGAGTACATTTATTGTACACTTAAAATCAGGAACTCGAACTTCCTGGAACAAACGGAAGAAGGGCCACACCATACTGTTTTTTTTTTTTTTTTTTACAATGGCCCCATATTATATGATGATAGTGGCGGCTGCTGCATGGACAATGCATCTTACAGTAAAGAGTGCAGCTATGAGAATAATAGATGGCCGTCACTCGCGGGCACGCAGGCTCCGCAGCCATCTTGGAATGGTTTTAATCTTATTTTGAAGAAAAATCCTACAAAGAAGGCCTTTGCTGCAGCTATCTTTGATCGTTTTTCTTAAACCTAAAGAAACCTACTCAAAAGTGGCTGCGGCAAATACACACACAGGATGGTAATTGTAGTGTTTTTTTTTTTCTTTTAAGAAAACCCCTTTACAAGAATGACGCCATGCTAGCATAGCACGTTTGAAGGCTTTTTCTTAAAACAAAAACAAAACCATTCCAAATATGATGAGCAGCCCACTGATACAGGAGCGTCCATCTTTGACAGGGTGATGGGGCTGGAGTTGGCAAGGGTGCTCTGGTGGGGCTATCACAGTATAACAAGAGTTGGGGCAAAGAAAGGGGAGGAGGAGATGGAGACATGCTGAAGGCGAGAAAATAGCTCATCAAGCAGTAAATTAAATGATGCAACAGCAGAGGCAGGCTCCAACTCATCACATCAAAAGATGGCGAGTCTGATATGCTGCTTGGGTGAGACAAACAGAAGAACAGTGAGGAAAGCTACCCAACCTAGAACTTGGAACTCAACAAGATGAGAAAGCCTTTGTATCATGAGTAAAGGGAAGGCAGAAAGCCTTACTATACTGAATACAATAAGTCAGTTTGCTATCGGAATTTAGGCAGATTAAAAAGTAGGTGTGGCTGAATCTTGTGTAATTTCGCACCACAGAATTCCAGACTTACATAAAAACTCAGCGAGATTTTGTGAAGTTCCGCCAATGGGCAGAAATAGGCATGTTGCACTGCTTGCACTGTGATTTAGTGGCGGTAGCACCTACTGTACTGAAAAATCAGTGGGAACGACATCACATGGCGCTCAAGAGCGTGCAGCAAGTAGAAAAGATTCTTGAGAAGCAGCCCTCTGACTGTGACTGCTTGTGACCACTGAAGTTAGAAAAGGTAGCAGAAAGTCCTGATAGGGGACTCCAAATCTTGCTTGCGCTCGCCAGTAGAGCCTTGCGGGAGAAAGAATTCCACCACGCTGCAAAATTTGCCTGGACCTTCATGTTACACGAGTAATGTGGAGTCACAAAATTCTGCCAATCCTGCGAGCAGAATTAAACTTTCCGCCTGGGCCCAGTAGACAATCATACATGAAAGAATGATGTTGCTGCATGTACACATGACCACAGTAAAGGACTACCGTTGTAATAACACAGGAGCGTCCAGGGAGGCCATATGTTGCAGCATAATACCATGATTAGCCACAATGGACTGATAATACCAGTAGGGCTCCGAGATTCATCAATTATATATATAAAAGCCGCCTTGAAGAGAAACTTCTATGAGATCCCTAATAACAAGAACACTGAGCTGCAAATACTAAATTGTGCCACACACTGAATTATGGACCATGAAACAAAGCTGAGTCCAGAGACCGCTGATTTTGCTAATGACAGGCAATTGCATTTCTCTCAATCTGTTGTTTGTCTTCCAATCATGGGGCATGTAATTGCCCAGCCCTTTAATAAGGTGGGACTACAAATACCAGAATGCAAAGGGGCAATAAGTGGTGGATGAGCTGTTCACAGATGACACGGTACAAGTTGAACTCATTGTGATCTTCACTGCTTATAATTTGCATTGCAACCCTTGTGCTACACCCAGCTGGAATTAGCTCCAAGGCCACAGAAAAGAAATCTTTGTGCCATGTTGGCCTGGACGCCTGCTGGAGCACGCAAGAATTCCGAACAGCAGCCTGCCAAAACACAGCTCATTTGTTGCAGGAATAAAGAACTACTGTTCGAAGTGGAAGGAGGATCCGAGAGGCACTGGACATCCATTAATATTGGTTCAGGTGCTCCCCGGGAAGAAACAAGCACTGGCAAAGTCATAAGCCTTACTGTATTTGATTTCCAACTACAAAAATACTGCTAAAATGCACAAAATAAAAAAACGATTGCTTTCTGAATACAAAGAATCTACTGTTTCTGTGGACTGGGACTTTTTTTTTTTTAATCAAACTGACCGAGCCAGAGAGAGAAAGGCAGAAAAGGGAGAAGGAAGGAGGACATAAAAGATAGAAAAGCATTGATAAAGGGAGAAAGCAAGGATGAAGAAGTGAGATTCAGGGACAGTCAGTGTAGGAAAGTGGAAGAAAGAGGCACGAAGTGCCATCAGCATGAAGCAGCTTTGGTAAGGCAGCCCAGGCTTTCAGCAGCGGAAGGTTACTGAGAAGAGCCTTAACCCCGGCACTTATTCATTTCACAAGCTATGCACAGCCACCTTATGGATATAGACCCAAATCAAACAGCGGTGCTGCCTTGTCTTCACAAGCACATTTTATTTTAACAGACTGGCAGAAGCGACACATTAATATCGCTAGTCGTGCACCGAGAGTCCGCCAAAAAAAGTTCTGCCCTTAAAAGATGTCTTTAAAAACAAAAAAGAAAAGAAAAAAAAAAAAAAGCATATCTTTTCATAATACAGATTTTTTTTTTTTTAAATCCCAGGAGAAACTTGACCTCCCAAGGGCAGAAGGGCAAAATAATGAATATACATTTGGAGTCACAACTAATTACTTCAATAAAACCATTTTTTCTTGCACGTAGCTCGCCAGCGTTAAGTTGGTGAGTTGGTGAGCACAAACAAGCATGTGCATCCCCTAGTGTAATTTTCAGGCACAAGAATGCCTCTATGCATGATTATTCCACACGGGTGTCGCGGCAGGTCGCTACTGCACGCGTTGAGAAAGCTGCTGCTTGAGTAGAAAATCTATTCCCGCTGCAGGAAGAAGTAGCTTGTGCTTTGCGTGGTGCCGTTTGCACTCATTGTGTTGCCTGGGGCAAGCTCCCGGTGCTAAAAATCAGCATGAGCAGTGTGATGTACCAAAATTCCGCCACTCGCAGAACTCCCTTGAATCTCACAGAGCTTTTAGGTAACTTTGCGGAATTCCTCGGAGTGAAACTTTGCGAGCTCCGCCCAGGTTAACACAACTGCAGTAGAATTGGGGAACATGTTGGAATAAGACAATGTAGCAACACCTTCTAACAGTATTGCAGACATTGTTTAGTTAAGCACTATCCGATAGGAGTCACCTCTGAGCAAGAGGAAACACAGCATCATCAGCCAATCCCCACTAACAAGGTCCAGAGGACCAAAAAGGAAGCCCTAATTTCAAAAACACTTCAGGACCATATCAATTGTGAGAATCAACTTTACATATACTCTTAATGTAACATTGATGTGACCAACTTCAGAATAACTAGTTTCTTTACCATTACTATTTTTTAAATGGTAAGTATCAGGAGGAAGGAAATCCATTGAAGGAGATGCAAGAAAATAAGAGTGACGTTAAAGACAACCAATGGAAGCAATGGGCAGGCTCTAAAACCACTGCAATGTTTTGATATAGTCCACAAAAGGTTTACGCTCCTCAAAACGAGCCACAAGACTTTTCCAACTATGTAAATAGAAGTTGGCACAACATTCTCTGATCCCTCAGGAGCACCCAGACCCTGTTCCATTTTAGTAAAAGATTTTAAAGAACTCCAAATCACAATGCAGCAACAGTCTACTTCACCCTGAAAATTGTTCGTTGGCTGTGTCTTTGCAATTAACCCTGTACAGTTGTACAGTACCGCTCTTTGCCTCTGACTTTGTACAACATAGAGACATATATGGGAACACAATCTTATTATCTTCCATTGTGCTCTAAAGGATCAAGATATAATTTGCTCTTCTACACATAAATGCTTCACACAATTGCTACAGAAGCAGAAAGACATGCACTACAGCTGACTACCGTGAAGTCCCAGAACTTAAAATTCTAGGTTATATGCCTGACTTTGGTACAGCAATAAAATATAATGGGAATCTGGGCCAAATAATGGATAGTGGCTCAAATTGTAAATAAAATATGGAAAAACAACAACTATGTACTGTCTGGCGGTGGTCAAATAAAATATTTCAACCCTCCCTTCTCTCTTCATCTGTGGTTTCTATAATGTTTCCCTTAACCAGATCCCACATAGCATCCTGCTCCGTTTACAAACCCCACGATTGAAATGGCGCTGCTGCAATTAAATGAATGTTCCCCATGAAGAGTTCTGCTGTTGTTTTAGAGCCAAGTCTGAAGGAAGCCAAAAATATATAATGAAATACAACTCATTCTAATGAACGTTCTCTTTTCAAAATAATGTCCTGAAGAAGATCACAGCATTTTAGTATAAAATCACACTAACCGAAACAGTATTATACGGGGCAGATACGACCAGATGTATAATGAGGAGATTTCAAGGTACCGAAGCCATATAGACTTCTTATGTCACTTGTGCATTTTTAGTTATTTTTTTACATTTTTTTCATAAGACAAACCTGTCCCAAGGACATTAGAGTGGTTTACAACAGAAACAGACTAGTTACAGTTTTATAGACACAAGTAGATTAAGCAATTTGCTAAGAATCTCTGGATGTTGAGTCGAGTCCAGGATTTGAACCCGTTTCTGCGATTGCCATGTGCGACCTCACTAGCCCATAGAACACATCTTTTTTCTTTATTTTGCATAACCCATTTCATTACTATGCATAACCCTTACAATATATTATATCAAAATGAAGAAATAAAGAAATATAAAAATGTGATTATGATTTTCTAGGGGCTTTTTAAAAAGTCCAGCCTTTCCAAAAAAAGCAATAGCAGAATTATAGTTTCTGAGCGTTATACTAAAAGCTTCTGCACAGCTTTATTTTGAGTTTAAGACCCGGAAGTCGGTTTGTTGTTGATCGCTTACCCTGTTTATATATCAGACACAAGACATTTCAACTCCTGGGCATCCTGGAGCCTGAAGTGTGATGTGTCATCAAGTGACTTTAGGGAACATATGACAGGATACGGATCACGCTGCTGTGCAGTTTTACATCAGACTGTCTAACACAAGATCGTCAATTATTATAACAGCATTTTATTCTGTTTCTATAAACTGTAATTCTAACTGGAATAATGTGAGAGTTTTTTAAAGTGAAAGTCAAGCAACCCAGAGGAGAAGCGATTTTTCTAATTATTACTGAATTCTGACATTGAAATTTGATTTTAAGACTAAAAATGCACAGTATTTTCATTATTGTGAGCTTACACTATTACATTTAGAAATCACCAGTTTCAGGTTCGTGACTCAAAGTTGAAAGAAAACATTTTGGATGAAATAGTTTCACCTGGCGTTCAAGTCAAGGTACAAATATTTGTATTATGATAAAGGAGTTTAAAATCCACCATGTGTCCAGAAATAAATACACAGCCACCCTAAGATTTCACATAATACAAAAAAGCCTTGCTGGGCTGTTTTATGGGTACCTGAAATTCAGTGGAGTCAATGTCGGTCTGCCAAGTGATTTTTTTTTTCAAAACCCGCAGATTACTAACCAGAAAAAGACACCAGCTATACAGAGAGTGAGAAACAACAGGTAGAGGAGACCCGCTTGACTGCATCTGTTAGGGTGAGCATAGCGCCTTTTGGTCTGCAAATGAGGGGGGCTTGCACATGACGGGGGCTTCCGAAAAGTAGAAATGGTGTATGGTACACTGTACTTGTTTCACCTCCATCAGTAAGAGCGTCATGGTGCCACATTTCGGGTATGGATCGCCCTTCAAGTCTCTAGGAACTTTGGGCCTCATTACAGTTTCGGCAGTCCTTTCACCGGACCGCCGAAGCTGCGGCAGCCAAAAGACCGCCAGTAATGGAGGTCTTTTGTCCGCCATATTATGAGTTTTCCACTGGGCCAGCGGGCGAAAACAGCATTTCCGCCTGCTGGCCCAGCGGAAAACTCACCACAACATTGTTGTGGCAATGTTGTGGTGCGTTGGGTGCTATGGCACCCGTCGCACATTTCACTGCCCGTAATTCGAGCAGTGAAATGTGCGACGGGCTGTCCATGGGGGCCCCTGCACTGCCCATGACAAGTGCATGGGCAGTGTAGGGGCCCCCATGGGGCCCGATGCCCCCTTTCCGCCAGCCTTTGCATGGGGTGAAACCACCATGCAAAGGCTGGTAGAAAGGGGGCTTGTAATCCCCAGGGCAGCGCTGCTTGCGCTGCCCTGGCGGACTGTGACTGCTGAGACCGCCAGGCTGTCGACAAGCGGCGACCTGGCTGTGCCGGCGGTCGGACCGTGGCCCATCTGCCACAGTCATAATAGGGCAGTCGGACCGCCCAGTCTGCGGAGGTCCGACCGCCATTGGCGAGTGTGGTGGTCTTAAGACCGCCACACTCGTAATGAGGGCGTCAGTCTCAGAAGAAATTCAATTTTTCACATGTTAGAACAAGGAAGTATACATACAATTAATACATCAACTGCAAAGATGTCTGGGGCACTTAATTTTCACCAAAACTTTCACTACTTTCATGTCTATGAGGCCCATTTGTTAATGGTTTTGTTAAAAAAAAAAAAAAAAAATTGTCAAGTTAAGATGATTACCTTCTAACATTCTCTAAGATCACAGACTTTAGGCCATATTACGACCTGGCAGAGGGGTTTCCTCCATCACAAACATGGTGGATATCCTGTCCGCCATACAATGATCTCATTATATTCGATGGCGATCGCAATAAGGTAGACGGCCTATCCATCACATTTGTGATGGCGGAAACCCCTCCGTCAAGGCCGTAATTAAGCCCTATGTGTGACTGGCCATAGACATTGACTTCTGATGAAGAGCACCAGACAAACCATGCACACGTTGAGATACCAGAAAAATGTGAGGCAAGAAATTCCTCTCTTCAGCAATGCATTGGCTGTGATCCCTATTTAAAATGTGCTATTCCTTGTTCTCATTTATTGTTTTTGAACAGCAATAATCATTTGTGCATTCACCCAGTATTCACCATCAGAGCTGAAACATGTTGATGCTTCAGGACAACTTATAGCTCAAAGTCAGGGCAGAATAGGTCAAAAAATATTTCATTTCGATGTCATGTCATTAAAAAAAGCATATTCAGAATCACACTCATACGCAGAGATCACTTTAAAATGTAATATATATGAAAGAAAAGGAACAAACTTTAGCACAGATGATCATATGCACAAAAAGACAGTTTTGAAACCGTTTTATACTCCCTGCAATCAATAAACTGCTGACCTTTATACTGCTGTAAATATGGGGGTCATTCTGGCCAAAGTCCCGCCGTCAGAATACCGCTGCGCGGTCAAAAGACCGCCGCGGTAATTCTGAGCTTCCCGCTGGGCGGGCGGGCGACCGCCAGAAGGCCGCCCGCCCGCCCAGCGGGAAACCCCCTTCCACGAGGATGCCGGCTCCGAATGGAGCCGGCGGAGTGGAAAGGGTGCGACGGGTGCAGTTGCACCCGTCGCGATTTTCAGTGTCTGCTACGCAGACACTGAAAATCTTGGTGGGGCCCTGTTAGGGGGCCCCTGCAGTGCCCATGCCACTGGCATGGGCACTGCAGGGGCCCACAGGGGCCCCACGACACCCGTTACCGCCAGCCAGGTTCTGGCGGTCAAAACCGCCAGAACCAGGCTGGCGGTAAGGGGGTCGGAATCCCCATGGTGGCGCTGCCTGCAGCGCCGCCATGGAGGATTCCTCAGGCCAGGGGAAAACCGGCGGGAAACCGCTGGTTTCCCTTTTCTGACCGCGGCTTTACCGCCGCGGTCAGAATTGGCCTGGATGCACCGCCAGCCTGTTGGCGGTGCATCCGCGGTCCCCGGCCCTGGCGGTCCATGACCGCCAGGGTTGGAATGACCCCCTATGTGTCTTGATTATTGATCGATTCAGCATTAGGTTGTCACCTCTCTCGCGCTACATGCACTTAGTGTACTGCTGGCATTATTCCTCTTGTTGAACTAGTTACTGTTTGATTCACGATATTATAATTTTGTTTAAAGTTTCTGAATTTGTATTGTATCTACTGAATTGTACTAAGAATTTAAGGTCTCTACTAGGACTTCAAGGTTGTAATTTGTATTTGTAATTCTAGGACTATGTATTCTTAAAGCTTGGTGGTTACTTCTGGTCGTTCTGAGAAAAGCAAATGTATTTCTGCCTTGTAAGAGAGGCCTCGATGGAGGGCCCGGCTCTGGCCAGTCCTTGTGCTGGGATGCACAGAGCACTGAACAGTGAGAGGTCAGCACATCAGATGGCACTCATTGGATTAACCTTAGATACGGTTTACAGTCCATGTGGCATCTGCATTTTCAAATACCCCCTGCCGCCCTCTGCATATCCCTTCAAAACACCTGGCTAAATCTTTCCATCTGCATTACCATTAGCTTGATTTGTTTTTAATAACAATCCTGAAAATACCAATTGTCAATTTACATTTAAAATGAATATTTCTTTATTATAACACATTTAAACATGTATATGGTGTTCAGGTACTGAGATACTTGCACATAAATATGGGGCCACCTGCCTTCCACGAGAGTGCCAGGGGCGTGGCTTCAGAAGGGCTGTTTTGGGGTGTTTCACCCTCCTAATAAATGTATTTTATAAGAAAAAGTTGAGCACAGGTGCTTTCAGTCGGGTCTGGTGCGATGTCTGCCAGATTTCACCAGGATTTTTTTTACATACACACAGACAAAAACGCACACACACTCTCCCTTTCTCTGGTTTGAAGTCTTAAAAAATGTTGTTACGTTTACAAAATACTGTATTTTCCCTCACTTAGTCACCCCACCAACCAGCAGTCTTCTCCCTCTCCACCGCCCTGAAGTCCCTCTCACGGGCCCTGCCCCGTATAATGTATTATTACAATATATGGCGGCATGATTGTTGGAATATCCGGGGCTCACCCCCGCCAAGCCTTATTGAACAAGCTACACCCCTGGTCTTTGCCCTGCTGATGCTCCAGCAAAAGCATCCCAGAGCTTCTTCCAAAGAAACAGCAGATGCTGCGGCACCAATGTGGAGAATAATTTAGCAGCATTTTTTTTCTACTAGTGACAGGCCAACCGGGGTGGGAAATATTTTTATAGTGTGAGGATTAGGAGGAGGTAGGGGGTCTTTTGGGAGGGGTCCGCCATGGGGAGGGAGTCTTAGAGCCTGGTACAACCTCAAAAGACCCTCCTACGCCCCCTTTAAAATGCAAACAAAAGCTTCTGGGACTTTGGTTGTCTCAGGGAGGTGGCAAGACCCGTGAAGGACACTGGCTGTGCAGAGCCAGAACCACAAACATAATATCTTCACCAATGTAGACAACTGTGAAATAGTTAAATCCACCCCACCCCCCTTCCACACAAAGTTCCTGTTGGCTGCTGATGTAGTTGTGGATCTATGTTTGCTCTATATCCAATCAACTTGAATGTAACTATTCAAGTAAATACACTATAAAATTCTACCAAGGTACTGTCAAGACTATTCATGCAATGTAGCAGTTCGTGGCAATATTCTATATTATTTAGTAACAATGTGTTTATCGGTGTTTTTTCATCTTCTGTTAGTCTTTATTTCATGTTTAAACGTCTATAAAAATGTTAATACATTTCCTGCTGACAAGTGTTTCCTTCCAGGACAACCATTTCTAAGAACTTCATCAGGGCCTTCTGTCGCACGTTTTTCTTTGTATTTGAATAAATCATGATAACTATGTTTTCAGAAAGAATAAACAAACCTCAAAATAGCCCTACGTCAATCAGTGGCGTTACAAAACATGAGGGGCCCCCTGCGAGACATACTGAAGGAGGCCCCCACACTCACATCAATAGGGGCTGAGGGGGGCCCCTTCAGTATGGGTAAGCCCGGCACCTCCCCACACTTCGCTGGGGCTTCAGGGGCCTCTGTTACACCCCTGACGTCGATCACAAAAATTGCAAATGTCAGAGGCGCCAATGTCGAGGTGTGTGGAATACTGCTTGGAGGATCAGTCGACACAGGGGCCTTGCTAGTTTAGGTTAAATTGTGCCAGATTAATTTCCCCTATTACACCAAGCTCTTCTTGCTGAGGACATCTGGCTCCATCAGAAATAATTTCTACCTGGAGATAGGGCTACTCAAATGCCTTTGTTTTAAGGGATGTACTCTAGCAACAACCAATTGCCAATAGTTTTTCTTACGTGAATGCAAGGCTTTTTGAGTCCAGTTTAATGACGGGACATCAGCTCCTGTGTGACTGAACCTAGATAAGCAGCAATCTAATCAAAATGCTAGACGAGGAGCTACTGAAGAGATTACCTAAGGGCGAACTCTGGGGACATCGGTTGTACAGAAGGAACCAGGTAACTCTGGAATGCAAAAAAAACAAAACAAGCATTTTCAATGCAGTGGGTCTCGCATTTGCTCGAGTTAGAGCTATTAGCGTTGTAAAGAGAAATAAACCGAGCGCGATTGCGCTATGTAAAATGCAACGCGATCACTCCGAGTGGAAAATAAACAGATAAAGGAGTCCGGACACCATGCTGAAAACATTGAGCCTCACATGTTTTTAGTAGTTTACCGGTGCTGTGTAGGTGGGCTAAACACCGGAAAAGGCATGACGTATGCATGACTTTCACAAATGAAATCAAGCGTATTTTAAAAGGCAAGCCCACGAACCAATGTAAGTGACTGACATGACATGGGCGTGGTTTGAAGCCCAAAGAGAGATTGCAGAATGGACGGAGCGATTTGCGCTCGCCCATAAAAAAACTAAAAAAAAAAAAAACAGGAAAGCGGTTCACTGGGTTGCTAGTCGTATTCCGGTGAAGCAGTGTGAAGGTCATTCAAATCCCACATCAAGCATCCTCCTTAGAAAACACAATGGGATGCAAATAAGTTCTGTTGTATGTTTTACTGCAAGGTGAAAGCAGATGCTCTCTGGAATGGAGATGAAGTGGCAGAAGTAAGATGGAGAACCAATTGATTGTTCAGTACAAATCATTGTTTTTTAACCAAGTTTTAATGAGTTTCATCTTAGCATCACAAAGACATATGATAACCATTCGGATCTGTGCTACAAATTATTGTTAACAATGCTGAACAAAGGAAGGAGTTAAAGGAAGAGGATGCTAAGACCAAAGGTCCTTCCATCTAGAAGTTGAGAGGAAGACCTTGAGAGGTCACTCAAAAAAAACAAAAAAAACATTCCTGATATCTTCAATAGACAAATGGGTTCTCTCTTTGGACATTGAATACCGAGAACTCGTTTTCTGCCCTTTCAAGAAAAATGGATGAGAAGCGAGAAAATGCTAAGTACCTAGAAACGTCAGATGTTGGTCCCAGAGACCATAATTACTTTTAATTCATGTGTCATTGAATAGATGTGACCGTACACTTCGCTTTATTCCTGGTTGTTGCTGCGATGTCAATCATTCTTCGTACACTGCAATAATGGGTGGAGTCAAGTTTATGTCTGAACTTGTTACACATTGTCATAACCACTGACTTTATAAGGTTTTTTTTAATGTGCCGCTGTGCTTAAAATCCATGAGAGATGTGTTGAGTGGCACATGACCCTAATGTCTGCCTTCGAGTGGCTTATTAGCACATTGCCACCAAATGGCATCTCTAAAGAGGTCACCCCCTTATACTGTCTGCGACAAGGCCCTTAAAGGACTGCATACCTGGTTCCAACATCATGAGACAGAGGCCACCGTAGCGTACCTATCACTAAGCAGCTCGGCTTTCATTAAGATTCTCAGAACAACATTAATCACAGAAACTCAACGTTTCTTCAAATGCACCATATGGTTGTGGTTATTGAGGGCTTCTTGGAGTCTGTCCACATCAAAGGAATCAAGTGCCGCAGTTTCCTGCTGGTGGGACAGAACTTTCAGGCATTTCAGTACGCTTTGGAAGCTTAAGAGCTGCTTCCTGGAGCCTGTCCATAGCAGATGGGCTCTTTCCTCACACACCGTGCGGCAGCGTGAGGCAGCGTGAAGCAGCGTGAGGCAGCGTGAAGCAGCGTGAGGCAGCATGAAGCAGCGTCAGGCAGCGTCAGGCAGCGTGAAGCAGCGTCAGGCAGCATGAAAGAGCATGGTCCTTCAGCCTCCCTCCTTCATGCCGTTGAACTAGAACTTTCGGTTACCTGTGGTCAGATGAAGACCTGAGTTGAAAGACTCATGAGCACGCTGCATGCCTGGTGCTTGCTACACGGTCATTATTTCCGGTAACATCTCAACCATTGCAGGAAGCGGAGTAATTCACTCCCACATGCTGCTGCATTCTGGTTTAGTTGACGATGCTAATTGGGTAATGTAAGGAAGTGAACAATGTTTGGGCTGGACTATTCCCACCGAAGCAGAATCTAGAGGTACTTGTTGAGACTGTGATCCTCCTCTGCGGTGGCAAAGAAACTACAACAATTGACTTGTATTCACCCAGCATGGTTACTAGTGGCTGATATTACATCCAGCATTTCAATCTACCACTTTTTCCCTAAAGATTTCTGCAGAGCACAGCAAATCATTAAAAGGAGGTACTGATACCCAGTGACTCATTTATCAACTGAGAGCAATCATTGCAGTCTCTAATTCACTGGTACCATAAGAGGGGGTGGTGGAGGAGTGGTGTTCGATAGCGCTACACTCATGGATGTCATTTAGGGGTTGCAGCGGGTCGAAGCTGCAACCCATGGCGTGCCTTTTGAGACCCCTGGCATTGTCTTTGCGACTCCTGGCCTCAGCGGTGGCAAAATCAGTGTAAGGAATAGTGTAAAACAGCTCATTCTTATGGGCGTTGGCTGGGGCTCCAGTTTCCTTGTTTTCTCTCAATTTTTATAGCTCTAATAATGAATAATGTTTTAATCTTCACCAATAGTGTAATAAAGAATGGAGTACAATAGGCTGGATTAAGACCCTTGCTGTCAGCTGGGGTAGGTCAGTTTAAATGTTTATTGTGTGCACGCTTTTGGGTGACAGCTTGTTTATGCGAGAGAGCGCGTGCATGTGTAAAGTTGAATTGGCGGGTGATCACTTTCGCTACCCCGGGCAATTGGATTAATTGACTTTCATGGCTACACTTGCTGCACAGACTATTTCTAAACTTTGATACTCAGAGAATTGCAAAGACATTCAATGCAAAACATAATTAGGATTAAATCCTAAAGCCCATGGAATCATGTACAATATACAATAAATTGTACCATAGACATACCTGGACTTATCTTCTCTATAAACTAGATAAATTTAAAAGGGCTGTCCAACCTTTTTCTTACATAAAAGAAACAATAAAAGGTGACATCTAACTTCATGGATTGGTTAAAATAAAATCAATGAAGTGGGAGTAGAAGAAGAAAACGTGAGCAAACTCTAGAGTGCTGACCCTGCTTTTCAGCAGAGTTAATCTTGTTTTTCAGAAACAGCTACCTGAATGCAAGAATGCAATAATCAGCAGAAGTAGAAAACTGAGCCTGTGCCTCTCTCAGATCTTCTTCCAGTACAACAAGGAACACAAAGCACAAACAGCAGCTTTAAAAATAAATAAAAACAGGTTTGTGCCTGCCAAAACACCAGTGCTTATTAGGTTACAAAAAAAGAATTCTAAGTTGTTCTTAGGAGCCCTCCAGCGGAGAAGATGAACATCAAGATGCTGAATACCAAGGCGGATTGCTGTGCCATAGAATCCAAGCTGTACCTCACTGACGAGGCCTAATAGGGCCGAGTCCTATTTGGGGCTCCTTGTGCTCCCTTCTGGAGGAGGCGTTGCCTAGCACTTAGGGGTGGGTTGTTCCTAAGAGGAACAGGGCAAGTACTGATTTGCATCAGGCAGACCTGTGCTACAGTCACAATGGGTGAAAACTGATGTGATGGAACGCTACCTAGAGTGGTTGCCAGTGGTTAGACTATTTGCAAGCATTCCTCCCATCACCTTTCGTCTGCTTGATACCAAGCTGTGAAGTCTTCATTCCATGTCATGTTTCTTCCTTCCAGAAATCTACACTTCCTGTACCTTTATCTCACCCTTACGGGTTCCTTTAGGTTCCCTCTCTCTCCCATTGGCACTGATTTCCTTTCCTTTGCTTCCCTCTTTCTCTGCCGTCCACTCCTACCTAGGTTAATGATCTGATGATCAAAAATAAGCCCTGGTCCATAAAAATGAGTGGTGATGCCTACCACCAACAGGCACCGACCCGAATAACACTGCAAACAACCTAACATCCTTCTCACAAGCAATACAATCAAAAGAGAGACACCCGTCTGAGCCCTTAATGGAAATAATTAACACCACTACAGAAAGTCAGAGTGTGTTAAATGTTGAAAATATATCTCAAAGTTATTGAAGCTATTAACTATTCAGAATAATTTTGCCTTTCAAATTATTTCGATGACTCCAAACTATAAGCCAAGAAGCAGCTGTGGTAAGTGGGGATTTTCTTAGAGACTTGGTGCACTCTATGAAGTCACCTTCTCTGAGCTTGCGGTGATGTCAGAGCAATAGTACAATCCCCTGAATGATTAAACACAACAGCGACAAAAATGGGTTATGGTCTTATTACGTTTGGAGACGGATACAATGTGTTTTTTTTTGTTTGGGGTGCAACTTGAATTTTTTTTTACCCCATACGTGGCATTTATCAGACTACTAAAAGTATGCACAGCTGGACCTATGGAACTTATATACACATAAGCCCATAAATACTGCATATCCTAACATCCATAAGCCTTGAAATCCTTTGTTTTATTCATAAACCTTCTCCTAGTCAGCAACCCCTCCTGTCACCAACCATTGCCTAGTCTTTTCCACGCCTCGCCTCATTCACAATATAAGGTCTCTTCTCCAATCGACCCACATCCTTCACGAAACAATACCCGATTCCTCTCTAGCCCCCACCCAACTATGTTCTTCCAGTCAGTAGCAACCCAGGGCTCATCTCAAACTGAGCTTTATCACCCATTCTTAGACGAATTGACCAGTTACAAGTACATTTAGAGTTTAGTTAAAATAGAGAACAGAATGGTATATCTATCTGGATATTACAATACTAACAATAGGCTAAAAGAAAGAGAAAGTTCCCCAGAATCACGTAAAATAAAAAGAAGAAAACAGCTGTCATGTACATTTTATCTCTGGAATGGAGTAAATAGGTGGTGGAGTGGCTGGTGCCTTGGAGTCTGCAGATGAGGAATATCTTATTGCATTTACAGTTGAGGGATCTGCGGCATCGAGGAACCAAATGAAAATGGTTTCACTGAAGTTGCCAGAGGGTAACATCTCAGAATATAGCAGTCAAAATTTCAACTAATCGATATAGCATTTCCACACAAATTATAAAAATATTGTAAAGTACGTACAGATTACAACACTGTATCAATATGTGAGTGGTCAATGTATTTGTCACAATATATCTTTAGGTTGACTTTTACCTGTGATTTTGGAGTTCATTACTATTGTCCATTGTAATGAGATCTCAGTCGTCTGTTTCCTTCAGCAGGTCCCACCTGCCTTAAACAAACTCTCTGGTTATAAGGTTGACTCTGAGCTTGGCAGTAGACATTTGATTAGGGTTCCATTTCTGGTGTGGTTCTTTAAGTATTGTTTTAGAATAGCGGTATTCTGGATCTATGTCCAATTTCCACTTAGAACACATTTACTTACAATTAATCTGTCAAACACATTTACAGAGGCGGGCATCATCCTGGCAATCAGACATCATTCTGATCTACCTGGTTTACACCTCTAGGGTATGACATAACCTCAGAGCTGTTAAAAGGGTCCACCTGATGACCTCAGTGATGGTATATTAATGATGGAATTAGTCTGTCACTCAACCTTCTGTGTTGAGTCTCCAGGAAATGAACACTAATGTCCACCATTCAGTAAGACAGTCCTGGAACAGTGGTGGAGGAAAACTCATGGTCCTCTTACAAGATGTGCAAATATCATTTATTATTACACTTTCTAGAATTAGACACTCCAGCAATTATGGTGTATGAACATTGCATAACTTGCTTTTTCTTTGACAAAATTATCCGAATGTATGTGTTATTATGGGAACTGCAAATCCCTATGTTATCGGAGAGAATCCTAATGTCAATTTGTGACACAAGGACATTTTTCGAGCTAAATAAAAATGCTAAAAAACAAAAACACAGTTTAGAACAAGTTCTGCTGCTCTTGAGGTAACATTTTACAGACAATGGTAGGTTTGCGGTAAATTTTTACCCAAATGTTACGTAATGACGCAAAGTGGCATAACTGCATACTTTTGAGAATTTCATGTGAGAAGCGTAATGGGGAATTTTTCAAATTACACAACGTAACTTAAATTTCACCCCTATCAAAAACATTTGGCATGTTGCAAAGGTCTGGAAGAATTTTACCTTAATACTAGATGCATGCAACCTTCTTTGACCGAATAGTCTATTAATTTCTACTCGTGAAGTTAACCTTACAAGTCCAAACACTCTCCCTATCCTTGATCAGGGCTAATTCTTTACCCACGCAGATTCAGACGTTTACCTAAGGCAGCAGAAGATAAAGGTGGCCAAGTCCTTTCAGACACTGAAACCCAATCTCAGCCTCATTGTTTTAATGCCAAGACGTGTGTTCCATATAAACACATGCTGGCACTAAGTAAATACATTGAGCTGACTGCTTTTCATTAAAATAGGGATTGGCTTTGTCTGGCATCTCACACTCTTGAAAAGATACATCTATTTTCTTTAAAAAAAAAATTAAGCAGTCCATTTTAGTTATTCAGTGCTTGTCAGAAGTGCACGCTTTAAAAGTGGAAAGTAGGGTACATTTTGGTGCGTTTGAAAATATTTGCACTTTGAGTGCTACAGAGACGTGATCTACAAATTGTGAAAATGCCTGTGGATTTACTTATGTGTGTTGTGCATGTGCGGGAGTGTCCTGGTAGGGTGGAGGTGTAATGGCACATCTGGGCAGGCCCTTATCATGGTGTTTCAATCACCATTTCTCCCCTTTCTTTTTTAGGAGTTTCCTAACCAGGCAGTGGCGTAGCCTGGGTTGTCAGTACCCGGGGCAAGGCAAGTAATTTGCGCCCCCTAACCCGGGGCAAGGCAAGTAATTTGCGCCCCCTAACCCGTGGATTTTAGCACTCGAGTCTCTTCCAAGATGTTGCGCCCAGTGCGGCCGGCCCCCCCCCTACCCCACCCCCACGCTACGCCACTGTAACTAGGAGACAACGGATTTAACACAGGGCCCCCCCCCTACCCCTCCCCCCACGCTACGCCACTGTAACCAGGAGACAACGGATTTAACACAGGGTGGAGAGTCCCAGGATGGGAATCAAGTTTCAGAAGGGAGGGTGGGCCAAACTGCTGTCGACCTTCTTCAGGGACCACAACATTGTGTGATTTTAAAGCCTCTCTCCGCTGAGATTAATTCCCTTAAAGGCTAGCATGTGTTGAATAAAACACAGCTTTTGTGCTATTCTGTGCTGGAGTTGAGATGAATCCCAGTATTATGGGCCATGCAAACTTGCGTGTTTGTGGGGGTTCATATTCTTAGGAAGGCATAATCTATTGAATGCCTGCTCAGCATCTCCCGAGCAGATTTTCTAACACTTACAAGTATTCTGAAACAGTGATCGTTTTACCGATGAGTGTACAAGTACCCGTGAATCACATCTAAAGTTTAGTTAGGTGAATCTGGTCCGCATCTCTCATCCTTGCATGTTACTCCCTTTCTCTAATCCTCCTTCCCCCACTTTTTTCCATATTTATCTTCTCCCGTCCAATTTTCTTAATTTTTATTTGTTTTTCCTTCTGCTACCTTTTGTTATGTCCTCTAGTTCTTTCTGTCTTTTCACTTATACAGACTCCCTGCGCCTTTCCCCCCCCCATTTCCTCAAAGGGCCTTATTTGGTGGAGGTGGGGTCACATTTTGAACCCTACTTTACTCCCTTCACCTGTGGCAGATATGAAATGGACATTGCTGTACTCCAATCTAAAAAACTTTATGAAGACTAGATATTACTAGAAATATCAGTACAAACTATCTCCTAACAGTTGGGAGAGCTGGTGTGAAGTCTGTCTTTTGTTGGACAACTGTAGAGTGAGTGACCCTGAAAAGTATTTCTGGGGTAATGCACCTGCTCTCATATACCAGACCCTTTTATAAAAAAGTATCGGATGTCCCTGCGAAGAAGTTCCACCACCCCAATGGCACTCGCTAGTCCTACCAAACACTTCACCTATGGCGCCTGCAGTGCCTCGCTCACTATGCCCTTACAACAGCTCAGGGACTAGAAAGCTCACATCATCCTACATGACACACTTCACCTGTAGTACCTTCAGGGACAGAGATGAAAAAGACCCCGTGAGTGAAATAAAGAGACAGGAGGTGTAGGGTGGTGGAAGAAAAAGGCATGAGGTGGAATCATGTCTAGGCAGCCTTGCGATTGATCATTTGGCATCACCAAGCAAACAAGAAAAAGTTAGGATCCCTACAGATTTAATTATTTAACAAATAAAACACTATTTTACTGCCTAATGTGGGGTTGCAGGAGCACTTTTGTGAGGTTTGGGTTTTGTCAGTGCATATCTATTTCTAATCAAATATACAAAGAGGGCTTTCGATTTTCCCCATTTACCACTGTATTTCCTTGACAGGCCTCATTCAGCCAATGGCATGAGGCATTGTCAAACACATCTTGGCTTAGCCCAGTGGAATATGCACCTCTGATGAAATGCTATCAGCTATGCGGGTGAATACTTCCAAATTCACTCAAGTGCTTGCATTGAACTGCATGAGGGACAGCTTTACAACTGCAGCCCACTTCCTCCATTCCTGCTTGTGCATCCTAATTTGGTAACGCTGCACGAGTTACCCAATTAAGCTCAAACACATTGCCTTTCTCCAGTTCCTGTGTTGCTTACAACAGAATCAGTGGCAACTTATGATTACACTACTGTTGTCCTCACACATGTCTCACCCTTCCCAGGGCTTCTTGTCAACACCAAGCCTCTACTTGGGCATTGGGCACCCTGATAGCCTTTGAAATCAGAACAAGGACATAAGGTACAATACTTTGAGAACAGCCTACACTATTATACAAACCAATTATTAAACTCCGTGAACACTGCTAATGGAGAGCTCTCTGAACAGAAGCAGAAACTCTGATTTCCAGCTAGACACCCTCATTCCTCACTCCTCATCCCTGCTTCTCATCATTCATACCTACTTCTCTTCCATCATCCCTGCTTCTCATCCATTGTACATCATCCCTACTTCTCATCCATCAGACAGCATCCCTACTTCTCATCCATAATACAGAATTCCTACATCTCATCCATCATCCCTACTTCTCTTCCATCATTTCTATTTCTCATCCCCCACCCCTGCTTGTGTGTGTGAAGGGAGTGATCCTCAGACTCCTCGAAGAGTTGCGATGTAATGTGGTCTGCTATCTGATACCCAGTCTTCGAGAGGTGAGGGGGCATCACCTGAAGTCTTCACTTTCTGCTGAAGAAAACGGTCTGCCTGTTACCTAGAAGTCTGCTTTTTTGTTGACAGGTGGAAGGAGTAGCTCTTGATCTGCAGAAGGACAGGCTGCCAAAGAAGTGAGTCCCAGTATGTTCCCGGCAGGAGTAGAACCAGAAAGTGCATAGCCAGGAGCAACCAATATCATGAGTTCCAAAATGAGAACCACCCAAAAGACTACACTAAAACAAGCCTGTCCGTAGATGCTCTTAGACCCTCAAGGCTATGAACTAACATGGACACCATGGGCAGCAGAAGACCAAGAAATCACTTCACAGCTATGGGCCTCACTGACCTGGAAAGCTGCAATTGCCCATGATGGCTGTAAGACTAATTGGAGAGGGAAGCTGCAGCTGCCCAGTACTGCTGTAAGCCAGATCAGCCTATGAGGTGGCAATGTCAGAACCAAAGTGAAGCAACCTCAAACACAGATTGGGGAGGCAGCGCCCAATTCCCCACCTACTATGCTAGAACCAGTGCGCAGGTGCCACAAAGCTTTATCCGTGACCAGAGCAAATGGCTGAGGCATGAACCAAGGAAGCCAAGCCTGAGTACTAGATTTTCTGTCAAAAGTTAACCAAAGCTAAGAATGATTGACTGAGTTTAGCTTCTAAACCCAGCGTGGGTAACAGTGATATAATCTACATCAGTGCCCATTTCATGCTGCTGCCACCAGATTTCAAAGACTGTAGTTCCTAGGGATACCTGGGTGAGGAGAAGCTACTGGAGTGGGAGGGCGTAGCACGTTCTGGGAATGCAACTTTGGGTACAACCTTGCACTTGCTTAACACAACTGAATTGTGTAGTACTGTGTTTATTGTGTGATTATTGCACTTGCTTTTTATGAAATACGAAAGCACTGAGCTGGACATTAAGTTACTGTGCCTGTTGTCTCACTGTTGATTTCGAACCTCTTGTCCTCTACGCCATATGCATGTGAAGCCTGCAACTGCTCTGCCTCGCCACCCCAAGAGCCAAGTGTAAGAAGTGTTGAACGTGGCCCAGTATGCAGAGCCGTAATAGGACAGAACTCAGGACAGCAGTGGAAAACAACCACAGCCACCACAGTTGCCCTTTCTGTCTGGTGGCCCGAGAATGGGGGATGACAGATTTAACTCTGATGTCATCAAATACATAAACAAGGAATATTACAAAAAAATAATATAAAATTAGAACCCAACAATAAATCACTAACATTAATACATTATGGTTTATAAAAAAAAGTAACTAGTTATACCCCCAGAAAACAGACACAAAACAAAGGACAAAGCTGTTGTTAATGCATCTAATTTATGGTTGTCTTCTACAATCTAGAGGGTAGCTAGGGCAACCTCTTGAGGTTGGAACACAACACAATTTTCATGCCACTCCCATATCACTCCACCAGTGTCATTAATTATCTCACTCCATAAGTAGATCAGCGCATGCACAAAGACCACGTCTTGCAATCTGCAGAAAGTTCACTTGAGGTCTACACAGAAAGCCATCACGGTCGTGTTTGCAGAAAGTCCACCCTAAGATGGTTGCAGAAATACAACACTAAAATGTCTAAAGAAGTCCACCTTAAGACATCTATAGAATGGGCAGCTGAAGGCGCCTGCAGAAAGCCAAAAATGACTGCATAAAGTGGCCATTTGATGTCTGTGGAACACCCAAAAGAGTAGCATAATGAAAGCTCACCTTTTAGATGGCTGCCGAAAGAGCACAGCTGAGAGCATGCCCCAAGATGGCTGCCTAGAGAGCTACCTGAGATGGCTGCTTAAAGCACCCACAACAAGTTCCTCAAAGACCACTCCAAGATGTCTGCTGAATGGACACCCCTATATGTTTGCTGAAAGAATATACCTAAACAAAAACAACAGATGATGGACGGAATGCTGAACAATACAAACATTCACCCCAGTCACAAAGATCTGGGTTCAATCCACTGTTTTTTTGCCCACCATGCCACCCCCATTTTGACCCAGCCATGTGCAAATCAGTCTTGATCCTGCTCCCCATGGGAACAGTCCAGCCTTAACTGCCAGGCCAGGTCCTCCCTGGATCTGAAACAAGCATCCTAGGACTGGTTTCGGGGTATCACTTCACATCAGCCAAGCTAGCTCAAATCCAGTGGTGCGGTGAGCACTAGACCCACATCTGGGCATACCCTTCCCACTTAGGGCGAGAAAAGCAAAAATAACAGATGATGGACGGAATGCTGAACAATGCAAACCTTCACCCCCAGTCACAGATCTGGGTTTACTCCATTGTTTTTTTGCCCACCATGCCACCTTAGTTTGGACCCAGCCATATGCAAATCAGTCTTGACCCTGCTACCCATGGGAACAGTCCAGCCTCAACTGCCAGACCAGGTCCTCCCTGGACTGGAAACAAGCTTCCCCCCCCCCCCCCCCCGCCCCTCATGGGGAACTGGGTCAAGACTCATTTGCATATACCTGGGTCCAAACTATTGGTATGTTGAGGAAATAAAATGACGGATTAAACCCAGAATCTGTGACTGGGGGGGAATGTTTGATTTGTTCCACATTCCGTCTCTCATCTGTTCTTTTACCTAGGCATTTGCAGAAAGGACGCCCCCAGATATCTGTAGAAGGAACACACCACAACATTTTTGCAGACAGGAAACCCAAAAATCTTTGCCAAAGTACATCCCAAGATGTCTGCCTAGGGCACTCTACAAGAAGTGTGCGTAGAGCGCACACCAAGATGTTTGCCTAGAGTGCACAGCAAGATGTTTCTAAAATCTCTCCACAAGTTTGCTCGAAGCACACCAAGGTTATCTGCCAAAAGAACAGGCAAGATGTGTGTTGAAAGAACAACCTAAGATGTTTACTGAAAGACACCCCAAGAAGTGATCCGAAAGCGTATCTGCGAGGCTTGCTAAGATTATTTTAAGTAATCTAGTCAAAGTCACTTATAGAAAGCCACCTCCAGTGGTGGCTGCTGAAAGAGCAGCAGAGAGGGTTCTGCATGTATGGAATGTAAACTGCGCCCTGCCTTCTGTAATATAACCCTGACCTTGTCTTTCCTGCCCCAGTGACAGGTGATGGCGTGTGAATGCCCGCTCTCGGCTGGCCTGTCCTCGGCATGCAGCCTGCCAGTCATGAAATGCCCCCAGCCTGCTCTGAGGCCCTCAAAGACATGCTCAGTTCACTTCAGAACTGAGAGGGATGGACAGAGCAGCCGCGTCTATCTCATCCGAGGCCAGAAGATGCCTTTAAGCTCTTAACTAGACCAGCCAAGAAGCTATTTTTAGCTGTGTGAGCTCATACAGTTCGGAAGACCGGGTGGGCGGCGGCAGCAATCTCGTAATGTCCCACTCAGGCAGGCGAAGGGCGTCTACTCTGTCCAGAGGGCAAATATGTGTCATAAACAGAGATCAAGCTAAGTGGTTCATCGAGGAAGGGAGGGATTCTTACCTTTATATATGATGTAAGCAACCGACTGGCCTCAGCCCACCTTCAGACTCCACCCCCTTTGTCTGCTGAACAATTTATGGCTAAACTAGAAACAGGAGGCACATTTGGGGTGGGATGAAGTCATCCATCCTTTGACCACTGATAGCCTCGAAGGGTCGAAAGCGTGTGCCAAGCTTCCTCTCTCAGGGGTCTCCCTTCTAGCCAAACCTACTGATTTATATTTATTTATTATTTTGAAGTGTTATAGCATGAACTCGACCCAAAGGTATTGGAGCAGTTTACTGGAGCGAAAGTAGCATTAACACGGGCATATTCATTTTAGGCTCAGTGAGATTAAGTGATCTGCCCATAGTCACAGGATGTTGAGTCGACTCTAGGAATCCAACCTGGTCACCCAGTTCTAAGGTCGGCAGCTCCGGCTGTAACACCACATCCTCTTCCCACAACACAGATATAGCAGTATTGTATTACTTTTTAAGATAGTGGCATCATATATATTTTCTGAGTCACCCTACTGTTTTTAGGGTGCTTCTGGATTGAATTTGTAAAGTCAAAGTGAGATCCCTAAGAAGGAACGGACAACAATGAACTCCACGATTCACAATTGTTGGTGCAGAGATGTGGTGGTGTGATTAAGGTTGGCCATAACGATCAAAAGTCACACATTTATGAGGTGTGACACAAGCCAAGACCATCTGATATTCACTAAAATGATGTATATAGTGTACATGAAGGGGCTTTCAGCCAACCCTCCTCATCCGTCCCGGGCCCAGCTCTCCCTGTGCTGCTGCATTGCTTTTGCTCCTCTCGTCTCCTTACTTTAGCCCTCTTTTGTGAGTACCTTCGCCTTGCTTTTCCCTCGTTGTCACTGCTTACTCCTTGCTTTTTCCTCTGTTTTTTGTGAGTCTTCTCCTTGGTTTTTTATTGCTTTCTCCTTGCTTTCCCCCTGTTATTTGTGTGCCTTCTCCTTGCTTTTCATGTGTTTTCACTGTTTCTTCTTGCTTTTTTCCTGGTTTTTCGTGTACCTTCTCCTTGATTTTCTCTAGTTTTCACTGCTTTCTCCTTACCTTCCCCCTTTTTTGTGTGCCTTCTCCTTGCTTTTCTTTCATTTTCACTGCTTTCTCTTTGCTTTTCCACCAGTTGTGTGCCTTCTCCTTGCTTTTCCCTCGTTTTCACTGATATGACCTTGTTTTTTCCCCTGTTTTGTGTACTTTCTCCTTGCTTTTCACTCATTTTCACTGCTTTCTCCTCATTTTTTTACCCCATTTTTGTGTGCCTTTACCTTGCTTTTTCCTCGTTTTCACTGCCTTCTACTTGCTTTTTCCCCCTCATTGCCGCTCCTGCATGTCATCCATTATTTCCCGACTAGTCCCACCTATGACCTATTTAATGGAGGCCGCAGAGCGACCCCATTGGGGCAGGTCCCAGGCCAGCTCTCCCTATGCTGCTGCATCGCTCTTGCTACTGTCTTCTTCTTGCTTCCCCCCATTTTGTGAGTGCTTTCTCCTTGCTTTTCACTCATTGTCACTGCTTTCTCCTTGCTTTTCCCCCTTTTTTAGGTCGCATGTGCAAGCGCTTTGACCTGTTGTAAGTATTGTGGGCTTTTTACCACACTCACTTCATGCCCATCACTTTCATTCATTTGTGGGCTTGCCCTTCAAAAATCACTTGATGTCATTGGTAAATACTTTGCGTTTGTCCCACCTTGGGGCAGTTTGGTTCCCGCCTTGGATACCGACCCGTTACAGGGACAATTACATGATTGCTGATATACTTCAGCATGGGCGAACTACTTTTTAGTTTGAGTGCGCAAGCGCTTTGACCTGTTGTAAGTATTGTGGGCTTTTAACCACGTCCACCTCATGACCATCACATTTATTCATTGTTGGGCTTACCTTTCAAAAATCACTTGTTGTCATTGGTAAATGCTTTATGTT
The DNA here is from genome assembly GCF_031143425.1 of Pleurodeles waltl. Classification (NCBI taxonomy): domain Eukaryota; kingdom Metazoa; phylum Chordata; class Amphibia; order Caudata; family Salamandridae; genus Pleurodeles; species Pleurodeles waltl. Next base: position 90,606,533 of record NC_090451.1, read on the forward strand.
TGTCCTGCCTTAGGGCGCTTTTGGCCTTGAAAGTTGACCCTGGAACATGGCTCATTGCACGATTGACGATATACTTCAGCATGGGCAAACTTTTTTTTGCTTTTGTCTGCACTCCATGGCTGCTATGGCACTCACAGCGCAAACTCCATCGGCGGTATTTGATCACTGCTCACATTGTTTACACGGTTACCTAATGAGTCATTTCATTTTTGCTTTTGGCTTTTAGTCGCGTGATCTGTAAGTTATCGGATTACCTTCTCGGATAATGCATGGTAAATATTTATGTTTTTTTTTTTATTAGTGCTAGCACGTCCAGGCACATTGGAAAGCATTTTCTGTCCAAGTCCTGAGGTGTATGAAAGCACCATCGCCCACCATTCCTGGGCATGCTTTAGACGGGTGTCATTGTGTCCAGTGTAGGAAATGAGGTCTTTGTGGAGTCAGAAGCAGGCGGTGGGGAGTGTGGACGAAATAAAGGATCACTAGGACACATAGCAGAGACCTCAAGAGACTTCATAGTCGAGATTTGACCCGGAGGCGGAAATACAAAGCTGTTCACTCTCCAGAAAGAACATTAATCGCCAGAGTTATTTTTAAATTATATGCACTCTGATCTGCTTAGTACACATTCTTTGCAGCAAGTGTATGTAGGAAGGTAGCCTCTTTCTAGCCTTGTTACCCCCACTTTTGGCCTGTTTGTGAATAGGTCAGGGTGTTTTTACTGTCTCACTGGGATCCTGTTAGCCAGGGCCCAGTGTTCATAGTGAAAACCCTATGTTGTCAGTATGTTTGATATGTGTCACTGGGATCCTGCTAGCCAGGACCCCAGTGCTCATAAATTTGTGGCCTATATGTGTTCCGTGTGGTGCCTAACTGTATCACTGAGGCTCTGCTAACCAAACCTCAGTGTTTATGCTCTCTCTGCTTTTAAAATTGTCACTGCAAGCTAGTGACTAATTTTACCAATTCTGATTGACACACTGGAACACCCTTATAATTCCCTAGTATATGGTACCTAGGTACCCAGGGTATTGGGGTTCCAGAAGATTCCTATGGGCTGCAGCATTTCTTTTGCCACTCATAGGGAGCTCAGACAATTCTTACACAGGACTGCCACTGCAGCCTGAGTAAAATAACGTCCACGTTATTTCACAGCCATTTTACACTGCACATAAGTAACTTATAAGTCACCTATATGTCTAACCCTCACTTAGTGAAGGTTGGGTGCCAAGTTACTTAGTGTGTGGGCACCCTGGCACTAGCCAAGGTGCCCCCACATTGTTCAGGGCAAATTCCCTGAACTTTGTGAGTGCGGGGACACCATTACATGCATGCATTACATATAGGTCACTACCTATGTGTAGCGTCACAATGGTACCTCCGAACATGGCCATGTAACATTTCTAGGATCATGGAATTGTCACCCCAATACCATTCTGGTATTGGGGGGACAATTCCATGCATCCCCGGGTCTCTAGCACAGAACCCGGGTACTGCCAAACTGCCTTTCCGCTGTCTTCACTGCAGCTACTGCAGCTGCCAACCCCTCAGACAGGTTTCTGCCCGCCTGGGTCCTGGGCAGCCTGGTCCCAGGAAGGCAGAACAAAGGATTTCCTCTGAGAGAGGGTGTTACACCCTCTCCCTTTGGAAATAGGTGTGAAGGGCTGGGGAGGAGTAGCCTCCCCCAGCCTCTGGAAATGCTTTGATGGGCACAGATGGTGCCCTCTCCACATAAGCCAGTCTACACTGGTTCAGGGATTCCCCCAGCCCTGCTCTGGCACGAAACTGGACAAAGGAAAGGGGAGTGGCCACTCCCCTGACCAGCACCTCCCAGGGGAGGTGCCCAGAGCTCCTCCAGTGTGTCCCAGACCTCTGCCATCTTGGATACAGAGGTGTTGGGGCACAATGGGCAGCTCTGAGTGGCCAGTGCCAGCAGGTGACATCAGAGACCCCTCCTGATAGGTGATTTCCTTTCTCAGTAGCTAATCCTCCTCTGTGGGCTATTTAGGGTCTCTCCTCTGGGCTATTCCTCAGATAACGAATGCAAGAGCTCACCAGAGTTCCTCTGCACTTCCCTCTTCGACTTCTGCCAAGTATCGACCGCTGACTGCTCACGGACCCCTGAAAAACCACAACAAAGTAGCAAGAAGACTACCAGCAACACTGTAGCGCCTCATCCTGCCGGCTTTCTCGACTGTTACCTGGTGATGCATGCTCTGAGGGGTGTCTGCCTTCACCCTGCACTGGAAGCCAAGAAGAAATCTCCAGTGGGTAAACGGAATCTTGCCCCTGCCAACGCAGGCACCAAACTTCTGCATCACCTGTCCTCTGGGTCCCCTGACGAACTTGGTCCCTGGAACACAGGAGCTGGGTCCAAGTGTCTCCCACAGTCCAGTGGCCCTTCTGTCCAAATTTGGTGGAGGTAAGTCCTTGCCTCCCCACGTCAGACAGTAATCCTGTGTACTGCGTGATCTGCAGCTGCTAGGGCTTCTGTGCACTTTTCCAAGACTTCCTTTGTGCACAGCCTAGCACAGGTCCCCAGCACTCCATCCTGCATTGCCCAACTCGCTGAGTTGGACTCCGACGTCGTGGGACCCTCCTTTGTGACTCTGAGTTGACCGCTGTCCTCAGGTCTTCTAAGTGCCTGTTCTGGTACTTCTGTGGGTGCTGCCTGCTTCTGCAGGGGCTCTCTGAGTTGCTGAGTGCCTCCTCTGTCTCCTCCTCTATGGGGCGACCTCCTGGTCCTTCCTGAGCCTTAGCAGCACCCAAAATCCTCAACTGCGACTCTTGCAGCTGGCAAGGCTTGTTTGCGGTCTTTCTGCGTGGAAACAACTCTCCATTCTCCAACACACCGTGGGACATCTTCTGACCAAAGGAGAGGTTCCTGGCACCTTCCGTTGTTGCAGAATCTTCGGCTTCTTCCACATGGAGGCAGCCCTTTTGCACCTTCATCCGGGATTTAGTGGGCTCCTGCCCCCCCTGGACACTTGCGTGACTCTTGGACTTGGTCCCCTTCCTTTACAGGTCCTCAGGTCCAGGAATCCGTCTTCAGTGTTTTGCTGGCAGTTGTTGTCGTTGCAGAATCCCCTATCTTGACTTTACTGTCTTTCTGGGGTGGTAGGGTAACCTTACTCCTACTTTTCACGGTCTTGTGGTGGGGTATCTTGGACAACCTTAGTGTTTTCTTACACTCCCAGCGACCCTCTACAACCTACACTAGGCCTGGGGTCCATTCGTGGTTCGCATTCCACTTTTGGAGTAAATGGTTTGTGCTGCCCCTAGGCCTATTCCTACCTATTGCATTTTATTGTTATTCTACATTGTTTGCACTACTTTTCCAACTATTACTTACCTGTTTTTGGTTTGTGTACATATAATTTGTGTATATTACTTACCTCCTAAGGGAGTATATCCTCTGAGATACTTTTGGCATAGTCACTAAAATAAAGTACCTTTATTTTTAGTAACTCTGAGTATTGTGTTTTCTTATGATATAGTGCTAAGTGATATAAGTGGTATAGTAGGAGCTTTACATGTCTCCTAGTTCAGCCTAAGCTGCTTTTCCATAGCTACCTCTATCAGCCTAAGCAGCTAGAACACCTCTATTCTACTAATAAGGGATAACTGGACCTGGCACAAGGTGTAGGTACCACAAGGTACCCACTATAAGCCAGGCCAGCCTCTTACCCTCTGCTCTACCTTATGATGATTGCAAGCTTCCACTAAACAAAAGTACATTCTATTTTCAGAAAGAACATTAATCACCAGAGGTATTTTGACATTTTGACATTACATGCACTTTATAATTTGCCTAGCACTCGTTCTTTGCAGCAGACCCATTAGCCCTCTGTGCTACCTTATGAATCCAAGCTTCCATTGGACAAAAGTACGCTCTCCCTCCAGAAAGAACATTAACCCTCTGCACTACATCATAATGAGTCCAAACTACCACTAGACAAAAGTACGTTCTCTCTCTAAAAAAAACATTGACATTTTTACATTATATGCAGTCTGATCTGATTAATACACATTCTTTGCAACACATATATTCATTCTGGGACATGAAGTTTTATTTTTATAATGTGATACAAGCTCGAAACCGTCACTTGGAGTGGTATTCGTAGAGTTGTCCAGCTCTGTAGTTCAATGCATGTTTCCCTCATTTAGTTTATGTTTCAGCTTTGCATTCTGGGACTTGTTGTTTTATTTTTATAACATGGTACAAGCTGTAAATACAAAGCAGAAATCTGACTAGATGAACTATACACGTTTGATTCTGAGAAACTTGAGCTGTGTGTGCGTGTAGAGCTTACAATCGATTACTCTGTACCATGGTCAATATTATATAATAATTCAGTTCAAGACTGACTGAGAATCATTAATACGTAAGGTGGCTCTCCTCAAGGGTGTGAAAAATCATGGGTGTTTTGTTTGACTTCCCAGACTGTAGCAAAGGGACAGTGATCCAAGTAAGCATGCATTCTTGGAGTACAATTATTTATTCACTGTCCCGCCGGCAATGTCGCCTGTACCAACTGACAAGTAAATATGGTTTGCACCTGGGAGTAGTTCGTGTTTTAAGGGCCTCTTTAAAAAAATATTCCAGTAGGTTTACTAGCCTGTTATATTCAAGACCACTGGAATTATATGGCAGGAAGGAGCAAAATATGTGGCAGGGTAGACCAATTAATGTGGCAAAAAAGGTCAAGTTATGCATTTGCAGTGCCAATAGCTCTAACTCAAGTAAATGCTAGACCTATTGCATTGCAAATGCTTGCCTTCTGGGCCTTCTCCTTGCTTTTCCTTTATTTTCATTACTTTCTCCTTGCTTTTCCCCCCATTTTTTTGTGTATCAGGCACTTGAGACCCTCACGGGTGAATTGCCAAGCCTTATAAATCCTTGATTGATTGATCAATTTGCCTATCATGTCATTTTTCTTCCAGCTGCTACACCATACAGCATGTGGAAGTGGGTCTGCCCACTAAGCCATTGGCTAACTTTGCTGCGAGTTCTGCCCTTTCACTAGGAGCACATCCTTCCCAAGGTACTTCCCTCCAGTGCAGGGACTACTACGACAATTTGTGCTGTCTGAGCACACTGCTTCCCCAACAATAACGATTTTTTAAAAACATAAGAAAACAAAACTTGTATTGACATGTCCAAAAGACTGGCTCCCATGCTGACCGAATTGCTTTGCTGGGGCTTGTTTCTCATGTATGAAGTTCTTCGAAACACTCCAAGTCATTTTGCATGATCTGGGCCCATGTGATCTGATTTCCTGTGATATAATCCCTCACTCCAAGGTCACGCGATGTGATTGCTGTTGATGTTTTCATTATATCAATTAGTTGTTTAAAACCTCCAAAAAAGCTTCCTCTTTTCACTCACTGAATGTTAGCAAGTATGGAAAAGTCGAGAAATAGAAATGACAGAAAGCGAAGATGGAGTCTGAAGTCTTGTTGCCCTTCAGGTCTAATGTTTTTAAAAGATGGGGTGGCTGGCGAGGAGCATCAGTGTAATTCCATCAGGAAAAGTGTGATATGATCATATTTCTACTGCCCCCGATGATCAGTGTCCAATGAGAAATGTGACACATGGAGGTTGGCTGGTGTGACTTTCACGAGGCTACCACGTGTCAGATACAGACATGTCTTGTGGAGTATGAAGATAGACACTGGTTCCAACTGGCCTCATGCCAAGTTCTACTGGTTCAATCAGTCTTTGTTTTTAAGCAAACAGCGGTTTGAATGTTGAAAGCTGTAAGGCCCAATGGAAAAAGCAAAACTACAAGTCCCAGAAGGCAGAGTGCTGCTGGATAAGACTGCCTGCCTGTCTCACACGTGGCATCAGTACTGATATATGCTATGGTATACATAGAACTCTCACATAGCAAAACTTGACGTCACGGCAACTGTGGGGTAACAAAGCTTGATGGTTCCCCTGCAAAGTACATGGAGGGCCCCCCAACACTGGACTCAGTCAGGAGCTCTCAGGCCTGGAAACTGTGCTGAGGGGGCCCCATGAAGCTCGGGGCACTCCACACAGTGGCAACTACAGGGGCTAATATTAAGCCACTTCACAGTAATCAAATTACAACAATTGCATTTTATGTGAGCAAAGCCCAGAGCTGGAATATAGTTCCTCTGCTAATGGCAATAATTTGACAATGGATTTTTGAATGATTCCTACAGCGCCTAATAATGCCACACTCCTTTTGACAAAACTGGGCAATGTACTAATGATGTCAAATATATATTTTTTCCGAATGTTATTCCTCTCAATAGACAAAGTTTAATTTTCTCTTGTCGCTTTCACGTCTGTTACCAGTTGACTAGATGAGACGAGGCACCGTTCCCAGCTCAAAGTGTTTAACAGTGAAGTGCATTTTGGGATTTGTAGTCCTGGGTATTAAAACTGAAACTAATGACTAATTTGCCTGAAACAATGTTTTATAAAAGAATCGTTCATGAATGGAACATGTTGGGACCAGTGACTTGAAGATGTGTGATGAGCCTCTCTACACCTCTCACAGTGCAAGATAAAAGGCATAAATAGAACTCCCATGGACGTCATTTGGAGGTCGCCAGGGGTTGCAGCTGCGACCCCTGGCACTGTCTTTGCGACCCCTGGCCTCAGAGGTGGCAAAAGAAGTTCCAGAAACACCGTGGCAGCTCTTCCTTATGGACGTGGATCGGGGCTCCTTCCTCTTTGTTTTCGCTCATTTTTTTATTACACGGATAGTGAATAATGTATAATTTATTCACTATTAACGGAATTAAAAAAATGAGTACAATTAGCTAGATTAGATCCCCCCTTCACAGCTGAGGTAAATAAAAAATGCTTTTAAATGTATGTTGTGTGCGTGCTTGAGGGTGTGTGTTTAGATGAGCGAGTGTGTGTGTGCACCTGAATGTGTATATGTGTAAGCATGTGTGTGTGAGCGGAATTGAAGGTAAAAATGGTTGTGCGACGTCACTTCCGCTACCCCTGGCATTTTGGTGAAGTGACGTTCATGAGAACACCTCATAAAATATCATAATAATGTCAAAATGTAACAACAAAGTCACATTTATCTATGTTGATCAGTTATTACAAGCACCTTCAACAACCATAGACATATTTCACTCTGTGGTTGGTCATTATGATGGGGCTGGTATGCACTCAGAATAATTAATCTCGAATTACCAGAATTCACAAAAAAACAAGTAATGAAAAGAACATTCTCTTTAGAGTGCTGTACAAAAATGAAAATTCGGCATGAATACCAATAAACTACAGCCTTCATGCAGCCCTTTGTTAAAGCACGTGAACTGCAGTGCACTGAATACACCCCTCTGCTCCCACACAACAAAAGAGCAGACAATGATTTGCAAACTCAATAAGCAGTGGAAAGTCTGAGGCCCCGCCCACTTCATTTCAAGAGAACTCACCAGACAAAACCACAAACCAGACAAACTGGATCATAAGCAAAAGTTAAATCACTAGCACCCAGGGCAAAGAAGAGAAATGGTTATTTCAGTAGAAAGAGCAACAAGCAGGATTTGTCTTTTCAGTAGAAAGAGCAACAAGCAGGATTGCCAAAGACACAGAACACAAGTCTCCCAAAAAGTCAAAATGGCGTAACCAGTCTCATGACCCATACACAGACCAGGGCTCACACAAGGCCAACAGCTACGACTCTTTCAGTCTCCAAGAACACCCTTTATAACATAGCATTATTGAAGTGTATTCATTCTCTCTTTAGATCACACCTGAAAACACCCTTTATAACATAGCATTATTGAAGTGTATTCATTCTCTCTTTAGATCACACCTGAAAACACCCTTTATAACATAGCATTATTGAAGTGTATTCATTCTCTCTTTATATCACACCTGAAAACACCCTTTATAACATAGCATTATTGAAGTGTATTCATTCTCTCTTTATATCACACCTGAAAACACCCTTTATAACATAGCATTATTGAAGTGCATTCATGCATTCTTTATATCACACCTGAAAACACCCTTTATAACATAGCATTATTGAAGTGTATTCATTCTCTCTTTAGATCACACCTGAAAACACCCTTTATAACATAGCATTATTGAAGTGTATTCATGCATTCTTTATATCACACCTGAAAACACCCTTTATAACATAGCATTATTGAAGTGTATTCATTCTCTCTTTAGATCACACCTGAAAACACCCTTTATAACATAGCATTATTGAAGTGCATTCATTCTCTCTTTAGATCACACCTGAAAACACCCTTTATAACATAGCATTATTGAAGTGTATTCATTCTCTCTTTATATCACACCTGCAAACACCCTTTTATAACATAGCACTATTGAAGTGCATTCATGCATTCTTTAATTCACACCTGCAAACACCCCCTTATAACCTATCACCATTGAAGGGTATTCATTCACTCTTTAATTCACCTCTGCAAACACCCTTTTATAGCACAGTGCCATTGTAACAAAGCGCCATTGGAGTGCATTCATTCACTCTTTAATTCACACCTGCAAACACCCTTTTATAAGATAGCGCTATTGAAGAGTAGTCATTCACTCATTAATTCATTCGCTGACCACCTTTGAATTTTTCACCATAGCATGCACTAAGCCACATATGGCGGTATGCTGAATTAAAGTAACAGAAATCAAATAAACCGAAAAGTTATTTTTTGCACTCACATTCATGCGCTGGATGCTCCATACAGATCTCTATCTGTTGAAAAAAGCTGAAAACCTGGCTATTCCAACCCATTTAATATCATTGTGTCCATTTCAGCATCCCTCCTACTTACATAGCGCCAGGACCCCTCTGCTGTGCAGTTGTTGCCCTAAATGCATTAATGTGTTCATTCTTTCTATAACAGGATCTGATCAAGCACTATCCCATAATATCCAGCTGCTAGGCACTATCTAGAGAGCTTCGTTATTCAGAATAAACATCCTTTCACATCCACCACCCAAAATTGTAATGAGACCTCCCTGCAGCCTCAGCAATGACCTCGCTTAATAAACTTAGGTTCACACCCATCAGGCACCTAAACCCGCCTCTTTCCCAGCACTGGAAGGAGCTCTGCAGCTGCCCCTTGGAAACACTCGGGAGGGTCCGATAAACAACTGCACTGACGAGGTGCACATCTGCAGCTCAGCATCTCTCTGGCGTCTTGTAGGAACCACAGACAGAGCTTCAAATGGAAACACAGCAGCGATGGCCCCCACTCTTTAGAGCACCCGCTTGCCCTCAGAGGTGCAGGTACTCTCCAGTTAAATTAAGTGCAGCAGTGCTGAGAAGAGCCGGTACTCTCACCCTCAAATTAAAGAAGTACAGGTACTCAGCCCCGGACAATACCTGCCCATTTAAAGCGCTGACTACAGACGGCAAAGCTCGGAAACGAAGCGAGGCAATTCACTCTTTCTGACTTGTGCTGTCTGCAGCTCATGCATTAACGCGGAAAAACTCTGGGTTGTAACACATTTAAGCACTTTACATGGTGCAAACACATGCAAATAGGCGCTCGGAGCTGCTTTGAGCCAGCACAGCTGTTCATGATACCAGTGGCGTAGCGTGGGTTGTCAGCACCCGGGGCAAGGCAAGTAATTTGCGCCCCCTAAGAGCTGCGAGTGCGGGGCAAGGCAAGTAATTTGCGCCCCCTTAGAGCTGCGAGTGCGAGCGCGCCCCCCCCCCCCCCCCCCCCAGATGTTGCGCCCGGTGCAGCCGGCCCCCCCTGCACCCCCCACGCTACGCCACTGCATGATACAGTCCTTGGTTTGCCTACGTGTTTTACTGCTCACAGCATGGCACCCAAAATAAGTATAGCCTACGTGAAGTATTGTGTGTACATCAAACTAATACAGAATTTGTATGGGTGTAGTATACTGATATTATTACATGCTGGTACAGAGCAATGGACATATGATTATAGAATGTGTAAAAAATTATTATACTGATATTATTACATTCTGGTACAGAGCAATGCACATATGATTATAGAATGTGTATGGGTGTAGTATATTGATATTATTACATGCTGGTGCAGAGCAATGCACATATGAATATAGAATGTGTAAAAATGTATTATACTGACATTATTACATGCTGGTACAGAGCAATGCACATATGAATTATGGCATGTGTACGGATGTATTATATTGATATTACGTGCTTGTACAGAGCAATACACGAGTTATACAATGTGTACAGATGCATTATTTTGATATTGCATGCTGCTACAGAGAGCACTGCCCATACGAATTATAGAATGTGTACGGATGTACTATATTGATATTACATGCTGGTACAAAACAATGCACATATTTTATAGAATGTATAAGCATGTATCATATTGATATTATAACATGCGGCTACAGAGAGCACAGTACATATGATTATAGAATGTGTATGGATGTATTATATTAATATTACATGCTGATACAGAGCAATGCACATATGTATTATGGAATGTGCATGGGTGTAGTATATTGATATTATTACATGCTGGTACAGAGCAATGCACATATGAATTATAGAATGTGTATGGGTGTAGTATACTGATTTTATTACATGCAAGTACAGAACAATGCACATATGATTATAGAATGTGTAAGACTGTATTATACTGATATTACATGCTGGTACAAAGCAATGCACAGATGAATTATGGAATGTGTATATGTTTAGTATAATGATATTACATGCTGGTACAGGGCAATGCACCTATGATTATAGAATGTGTACAAATGTATTATATTGATTATTACATGACGGTTCAGAGCAATTCACATATGAGTTATACAATGTGTACGGATGCATTATTTTGATATTATTACATGCTGCTACAGAGAGCACTGCACATATGATTAGAGAATGTGCACGGATGCATTATTTTGATATTATTACATGCTGCTACAGAGAGCACTGAACATATGATTATAGAATGTGTACGGATATATTATATTGATATTATTACATGCTGTTACAGAGCAATGCACATATACATTATAGAATGTGTACAAATGTATTGCATTGATTACTACATGCTGGTACTGAGCAATGCACATATGAGTTATTCAATGTGTGTGGATGCATTATTTTGATATTATTACATGCTGGTACAGAGCAATGTACATGATTATAGAATGTGTATGGATGCATTATTTTTATATCACATGCTGCTACAGAGAGCACTGCTCATATGAGTTATAGAATGTGTACGGATAAATTACATTGATATTATTACATGCTGCTACAGAGAGTACTGCACATATGAGTTATAAAATGTGTACAGATGTATTATATTGATATTATTGCATGCTGGTACAGAGCAATGCACATATGATTGTACAATGTGTATGGATGCATTATTTTGATATTGCATGCTGCTACAGACAGCACTGCTGATACGAGTTATAGAATGTGTACAGATGAATTATATTGATATTATTACATGCTGGTACATAACAATGCACATGTGAATTATGGAATGTGTATGACTTCAGTATATTGATATTATTACATGCTGGTACAGAGCAATGCACATATGAACTATAGAATGTGTAGAAATGCATTATTATTACATGCTGCTACAGAGAGCACCGCTCATATGAGTTATAGAATGTGCACGGATGTACTATATTGATATTACATGCTGGTACAGAACAATGCACATATTTTATAGAATGTATAAGCATGTATCATATTGATATTATAACATGCGGCTACAGAGAGCACAGTACATATGATTATAGAATGTGTATGGATGTATTATATTGATATTACATGCTGATACAGAGCAATGCACATATGTATTATGGAATGTGCATGGGTGTAGTATATTGATATTATTACATGCTGGTACAGAGCAATGCACATATGAATTATAGAATGTGTATGGGTGTAGTATACTGATTTTATTACATGCAAGTACAGAACAATGCACATATGATTATATAATGTGTAAGACTGTATTATACTGATATTACATGCTGGTACAAAGCAATGCACAGATGAATTATGGAATGTGTATATGTTTAGTATAATGATATTACATGCTGGTACAGGGCAATGCACATATGATTATAGAATGTGTACAAATGTATTATATTGATTATTACATGACGGTACAGAGCAATTCACATATGAGTTATACAATGTGTACGGATGCATTATTTTGATATTATTACATGTTGCTACAGAGAGCACTGCACATATGATTATAGAATGTGTATGGATGCACTATTTTGATATTATTACATGCTGCTACAGAGAGCACTGCACATATGATTAGAGAATGTGCACGGATGCATTATTTTGATATTATTACATGCTGCTACAGAGAGCACTGAACATATGATTATAGAATGTGTACGGATATATTATATTGATATTATTACATGCTGTTACAGAGCAATGCACATATACATTATAGAATGTGTACAAATGTATTGCATTGATTACTACATGCTGGTACTGAGCAATGCACATATGAGTTATTCAATGTGTGTGGATGCATTATTTTGATATTATTACATGCTGGTACAGAGCAATGTACTTGATTATAGAATGTGTATGGATGCATTATTTTTATATCACATGCTGCTACAGAGAGCACTGCTCATATGAGTTATAGAATGTGTACGGATGTATTACATTGATATTATTACATGCTGCTACAGAGAGTACTGCACATATGAGTTATAAAATGTGTACAGATGTATTATATTGATATTATTGCATGCTGGTACAGAGCAATGCACATATGATTGTACAATTTGTATGGATGCATTATTTTGATATTGCATGCTGCTACAGACAGCACTGCTGATACGAGTTATAGAATGTGTACAGATGAATTATATTGATATTATTACATGCTGGTACATAACAATGCACATGTGAATTATGGAATGTGTATGACTTCAGTATATTGATATTATTACATGCTGGTACAGAGCAATGCACATATGAACTATAGAATGTGTAGGAATGCATTATTATTACATGCTGCTACAGAGAGCACCGCTCATATGAGTTATAGAATGTGCATGGATGTATTATATTGATATTACATGCTGGTACAGAGAGCACTGCACATATGATTATAGATTGTGTATAGATGCATTATTTTGATATTTTTACATGCCTGTACAGAGCAATGCACATGTGAATTATAGAATGTGTATGGATGTATTATATTGAGTGAAGCTTAGAATGTGTGAAGTTGCAATGGTTCCTATTATTACCTGCTAGAATGGGGCACTACAATTGTCAAGTATTTAACATGTGTGGTTCCGTTGTATACCTTTCCACAGCATCATGGTCATGCATAATGAAGAAGTGTAATGTGTGATGGTGTTTTGTACTCACACTTCCAGGCACTGGCAGAGTGTAATGCACATGCGAAGTGTAGAATGTACAAGGCTGTAATGAACCTCCTTCATTACAAGATGGCACAGAATAATGCAGATAAAGCAGGAGGTGTGTTGTATTGTACTTGCACTTCCTGGTGATGGTACATTCTAATGCAGATGTAAAACGTAGAACGTACAAAGCTGCAATGAACCTCCTTTATTACGTGGTGGTGCAGAATAATGCAGACAGAGTAAAGCGTGTGATGCTACATTGGACTCACACATCAAGATGCTGGTGCAGAGTAATGAAGATGTTAAGTGCAGGCCACCAAGGCTCTGCTGTGGTACCTCTCCTGCTTGCTATTATAGAATGATAAAGTGTGACCTGAGGAAGCACTGAGAATGCACTGTCTGAGTATTAATGCATTCTCCCAGGTACAGAATATGGCCCATGGAACTGTAGCAGAGAGAAATCGTATTACACTTCTTTAATTCTGTCAGTTCTATAATAAAAATGCCCATGTCTCACATATAATGACCTGTGATCCAGGAAACTTGTTTTCCGAAACAAGTTGGGTTCTGTTGCCTAATGGAATACATCTTCACCTTTCAAGGACTTCAGTGGCCGGGCCATTTCTTGTCCTCTTGAAGGTTTGTCCAATGAAGGTCCAGCCATGAGAGATTCGGGTGTAGTGGGGCCTGCCGCGCTGTGGCAGAGGTCATAGCGACACAAGGTGTATTATATATATATATATATATATATATATATATATATATATATATATATATATATATATATATATATATGGAAAATGTCACTGACTCAGTGTACATCTGTTCGTGGTATGTTCCGCTGCAGATTCACATGCTGTGCACTGTTCCTGCCATCTAGTGTTGGGCTCAGAGTGTTACAAGTTGTTTTTCTTCGAAGAAGTCTTTGAGTCACAGGACCGAGTGACTCCTCCCTTTCGGCTCCATTGCGCATGGGCATCGACTCCATCTTAGATTGTTTTCCCACAGAGGATGAGGTAGGAGTGGTAGAGTGATAATAAAGATGTCCATGCAATGGAATAGATATGTATGCACATAGTTTGAGGTAAAAGAATATTTATTTACATATATACAATTTCTAATTGCAACTTAAACGGCTACAGGCTCCCGGGGAGGTGGGAGGGTGCATGTGAATCTGCAGCGGAACATTCCACGAACAGATGTACACTGGGTAAGTGACATTTGGCGTTCGGTGGCATGTGTAGCTGCAGATACACATGCTGTGCATAGACTACAAAGCAGTAATCCTCCCGAAAGCAGTGGTCAGCCTGTAGGAGTTGAAGTTGTTTGGAATAATGTTCTTAGTACAGCCTGTCCTACTGTGGCTTGTGTTGCTAACACATCTACACAGTAGTGCTTGGCAAAAGTATGAGGTGTGGACCAAGTGGCTGCCTTACAAATCTCTTTAATTGGTATGTTACCTAGAAAGGCCATGGTTGCTCCTTTCTTTCTAGTGGAGTGTGCCTTTGGTGTAATGAATAGTTTTCTTTTAGCTTTTAGGTAACAAGTTTGTATGCATTTAACTATCCATCTGGCTATGCCTTGTTTGGATATAGGGTTACCAGCATGGGGTTTCTGGAATGCGACAAACAATTGTTTAGTTTTACGAAATGGTTTTGTTCTGTCTATATAGTACATTAGAGCTCTTTTTATGTCTAATGTATGCAGTGCTCTTTCTGCCACTGAGTCTGGCTGTGGGAAGAAGACTGGGAGTTCCACTGTTTGGTTTAAATGAAACGGTAATATGACTTTTGGTAGAAATTTTGGATTTGTGCAGAGAACAACTTTATGTTTGTGTACTTGTATAAAGGGTTCCTCAATAGTGAAATCCTGTATTTCACTAACTCTTCGTAACGAGGTGATATCTACTAGAAATGCCACTTTCCAAGTTAAGAATTGGATTTGACAAGAATGCATGGGTTCAAAAGGTGGACCCATGAGTCGTGTAAGTACAATTTTAAGATTCGATGAGGGTACTGGTGGAGTCCTTGGAGGTATGATCCGCTTTAGTGTTTCCATGAAGGCTTTAATGACTGGTATTCTAAATAGTGATTTTGTGTGTTTAATTTGCAAGTAAGCCGAAATTGCAGTGAGGTGTATTTTGATGGATGAAAAGGCAAGATTTGCTTTCTGTAAGTGTAGTAAATAGCCTACAATGTCCTGTATGGACACATCCAACGGTGTGATGTGTTTTGCTCATTTATTAGCATAGCAATGCCTGGTGGTAGGTTTTCTTGCCTGTTTAATGACTTCTATGCACTCGTTTGGAAGATTTAGATAGCCAAACTCTAAGACTTCAGGAGCCAGATTGCTAGATTCAGCATTGCTGGATTGGGGTGTCTGATCTATTGTTGGTGTTGTGTTAACAGGTCTGGTCTGTTTGGCAGTTTGATGTGAGGTACTACTGAGAGGTCCAACAGTGTTGTGTACCACGGTTGGCGTGCCCACGTTGGTGCTATGAGTATTAGTTTGAGTTTGTTTTGATGCAGTTTGTTGACTAGAAAAGGAATGAGTGGGAGAGGGGGAAAAGCGTAAGCAAATATCTCTGACCAATTCATCCATAGAGCATTGCCCTTGGACTGAGGGTGTGGGTACCTGGACGTTAAGTTTTGGCATTTTGCATTTTGGTTTGTGGCGAACAGATCTATGTCTGGTGTCCCCCACTGGTGAAATTATTTTTGTAGTACCTGAGGATGTATTTCCCACTCTTGAGTTTGCTGATGATCCCGACTGAGATTGTCCGCTAATTGATTGTGAATGCCTGGGATGTATTGCGCTATTAGGTGAATATTGTTGTGAGTTGCCCAATGCCAAATCTTTTGTGCTAGGAGGCAAAGTTGTGATGAGTGCGTTCCACCCTGTTTGTTTGAGTAGTACATTGTTATCATATTGTCTGTTTTGACAAGAATGGGTTTGTGAGCTAGAAGAGGTTGAAAAGCTTTTAGTGCCAGAAAAACTGCTAGTAGCTCTAAGTGGTTTACGTGTGGCTGTTTTTGCTGGTTGTCCCATGGTCCTTGTATACTGTGATTGTTGAGGTGTGCTCCCCACCCAATCATTGATGCGTCTGTTGTGAGAATGGCGTGAGGCACAGGGTCTTGAAAAAGCCCGCCCTTTGTTTAAATTTAATCGGGTTCCACCATTGAAGTGAATAGTGTGTTTGGCGGTCTATCAACACTAGATCTTGGAGGTGACCCTGTGCCTGCGACCATTGTTTTGCAAGGCACTGCTGTTAGGGCTGCATGTGTAACCGTGCGTTTGGGACAATTGTGATGCATGATGCCATCATGCCTAGGAGTCTCATCACAAATCTGACTGTGTAATGTTGATTTGGTTGTATTTTTGGTACCATGGTGTGGAATGATTGTACCCTTTGTGGGCTTGGACTTGCAATCCCTCTGAGTGTTGAGTGTAGCTCTGAAGTATTGCTGAGTTTGGGATGGTTGCAAGTGTGATTTTTGGTAATTTATAGAAAACCCTAGTGTGTGTGTAGGGTATCTATTACGTAATGTGTGTGTGTGATTTTGACACTGCTGTTGAGTGTTGGCCTTTATTAGCCAATCGTCGAGATATGGGAATACATGCATGCGTTGTCTCCTTATGTATGCCGCTACCACGGCAAGGCATTTTGTAAATACTCTGGGGGCTGTTGTTATCCCGAAGGGTAATACCTTGAATTGGTAATGTTTTCCTTGTATAACAAACCTGAGGTATTTTCTGTGAGATGGATGGATGGGTATGTAAAAATACGCATCTTTTAAGACCAGTGTTGACATGTATTCTCCCTGTTTTGGTAATGGGACTACATCTTGTAGTGTCACCATGTGGAAGTGTTCTGATTTGATGTATAGGTTGAGGGTCCTGAGATCTAAAATTGGTCTTAATGTTTTGTCCTTTTTGGGAATAAGGAAGTACAGGGAATAGACCCATGTTCCTTTTTGTAGATGAGGTACTAGTTCTATTGCCTGTTTTGTTAAAAGTGTTTGCACCTCTGTTTGTAACAAAGTTAGATGTTGCGGTGATAGTTTGTGTGCTTTTGGGGGAATATCTGGAGGAAACTGTGTGAATTCTATGCAGTAACCATGTTGGATAATTGATAGTACCCATGTGTCCGTTGTTATGTTTGACCATTGATTGTGGAACATTTCCAGTCTTCCTCCCACAGGGGATGTGTGTTGGGGGAAGGTGATGGCAAAGTCACTGTTTGGTGTTAGTGGCCTGCTTTGTGCTTTGGAATTTTCCCCTGGACCTTGGGAATTGTCCTCTGAAGGACCCGCGAAACCCCCCTCTCTGATACTGTGATTGGTATGAGGGTTTTGGTTGAGAGGTGGATGGTTCTGATGACTGTGGTCTAAAATCTCCCCTATAATGCGTTTTTCTGAATGTTCCCTCTGTATTGAGATGAGTAAAGCGCTCCCATCGCTTTGGCTGTATTGGTGTTCTTTTTCATTTTTTCAGTGGCTGTGTCCACTTGTGTGCCAAATAGCTGTTGCTGGTTGAATGGCATATTGAGGACAGCCTGTTGAATCTCTGGTTTGAAATCTGAGGATCTAAGCCATGCATGGCGTCTAATTGTCACTGCAGTGTTCACTGTTCTTGCGGCAGTATCGGCGGAATCTAATGCAGATTTTATTAGATTATTAGTTAACGCCTGCCCCTCCTCTACCACTTGCTGAGTTCTTTTCTGGTATTCCTTGGGGAGATGTTGGATAATGTCGCTCATCTCGTCCCAATGAGCTCGGTCATATCTTGCGAGGAGGGCCTGAGAGTTTGCTATGCGCCACTGATTGGCAGCTTCTGACGCTATCCTCTTTCCTGCTGCGTCAAACTTCTTACTCTCCTTATCTGGAAGGGGTGCATCTCCAGATGACTGCGAGTTGGCTCTCTTCCTCGCAGCGCTGACCACTACCGAGTCTGGGAGCAGCTGCTGGGTGATAAATACAGGGTCTGACAGTGGTGGCTTGTATTTCTTTTCCACTCTTGGTGTTATGGGTCTTCCCTTCACGGGCTCCTGAAAAATCTGTTGGGCATGTTTTAGCATGTCTGGAAGCATGGGCAGACTTTGGTAGGAAGCATGCGTTGAGGACAAGGTATTAAAGAGAAAGTCTTCCTCTAATGGTTCTGTGTGCATGCTCACATTGCGGAATGCAGCAGCCCTAGCCAAGACCTGAGTGTAGGAGGTGCTATCTTCAGGTGGAAGGATAGCACTCCGGGCTATTGTCCGACACAGGGTCATCATAGAGGTCCCATGGGTCTGTATCTTGTTGCGACTGCACAGTGTGTGTGGGCGACTGTGCAGTGGGTGCTCGGTACTCTTCAACGCCATTTGCAGTCGTCTCGCCATTCGATCCCTCAAGGTCTTCTTCAATCGGAAGGACCTGCAGGCCTCACAAGTATCCTCTCGGTGGTCCGGTGACAAACACAGATTACAGACCCGGTGTTGATCTGTGTAGGGATACTTGGCCTGGCACTGTGGACAGAATCGGAACGGGGTCCGGTCCATGAAGCTTCAATGCTTCCTGCGGTCGGGCCGACCAGGCCCTGGATGGGCGCGGGAGCCCCGAAGGGCAACCGAAGGTGTGTTTCGCCAGTGTCGATGCGAAATGTTTTGCGATCGAAAACTATACCGACGTTTTTCGGTGAATTTAGTCTTTTTTCCGAATCGAATAACCGGAGCGAAGAGGAACACATCCGAATCCGATGGCAGAAAGAAAACAATCTAAGATGGAGTCGATGCCCATGCGCAATGGAGCCGAAAGGGAGGAGTCACTCGGTCCCGTGACTCAAAAAGACTTCTTCGAAGAAAAACACCTTGTAACACTCCAAGCCCAACACTAGATGGCAGGAACAGTGTACAGCGTGTGTATCTGCAGCTACACATGCCACCGAACACACATATATATATATATATATATATATATATTAATTTGCTTCCATTAGAACATGCTGGTATGGAAAATGTCCATTTACGTGTGGAAATGTATGATGGCACTGTTATCTTGCACGCACCGGACTTAGTTACACGCTAGTGCAGTATGTATAGAGTGTGTGAGGCTGTGTGTGTGTGAGAGAGAGAGATTTCAGAGGTCACTACATGCTGCAACAAGTAAATAAGGGTTACCACATGTAGTAATGCCAGGCAGCAAACAGGCTTGCATTACTACACGCTGCTAAAGATGAACACCCCTCAGAAGTGTGAGATATGCAACACCATATCATATGGCTATTATTTCACGCTGTTACTGAGTGATACGCAAAACCATGTTGTATTGTTGCCATTTATTGCTATTACAGAGTGATATTCGTGTAATCCCTGCAATCGTCTCAGCCGGTCTCACCCATTGCTTCGGTGTCAGACCCTGTGACCAGGACGGGGGATTTGTTTGAACCAGAGAGTGTTCAGGGACAAGGGCTGGCAATATTTACACCTGGGTGTCGTTATATCTCAACCAACCTGTCCATTTAACCCGGGAAGGCCCAAAAACAACAGTACTCCTGAAGTTAAGGAAGTAAAATTCGGTGGTTTAACTCCGGAGTCACTGGGCGCAGAGTTCTGGGATGGATGCAACAGACACCCAGACATGGGGAAAATAAAGAAAAATGTAAAATCCGAAGGAAACTCCTTAAAACCTAATTTCTCTGTAAGCACTAAGTTACCAGTTCATATTTGTCTCCTACCGACTGTAAGGCCACTATACCCCGTCTGCGATGGAATCCTTAGAGATGCAACCAACGCTGCATAAATATCCCGAAGCAAACATATGACAAAGTTATATCACCCCACAAAAACATTTAAAGGCGAAGTCTCTTGGTACTTAGGCTTTTTACTATGAGGATGGGCAACATGACCGAACCCACAAGACCCTAACATTAAAGAGTTTGGGTCCCTGGGATTTGAAATGCCACTTTTGAGCTCAGAATGATCTGCATCAGGTTCCCACAATAATGGCTCTTGCGTTTGTCTCTCAGTTTTATTATCTGCATTAAAACGCTTTCAGAGTACAGAAGCTCCACGTCACTATTCACACCATGTAAACAAGGCGACCTTGAGATCTTGCCTTCAGTTGTACCTTGAGGTCAGCAAGGAAGGATAACCTATTCTAAAGTCTTCTGTAAACATTTCAAGAGGCTTACTTACCATCTTGACTCCAGTCTTGGAAGATTTGAAAAAAGTTAAGAATTCTCCACATTTCGTAAAGCCGTGTTGAAATGCTGTACTTCAGCAACTCTACACAACTGTGGCACCTGCTGGTGTGAGGACTCAACTGAAGGCAAAAAAAACTGGAGAACCACAGCCAAGCTCAGTCCCCGCCAGCATCAATGACTACATGGATTGCATTTGCTGCTCTCACAAATGTTTAATGTGAGCAGATGGAAAGCTGGATGGATACAAGGTAAATGTCCTTCCACTGCAGAGGTTCACGAAGGAAATAGAGTAAAGCAGATCACAGCTACCAACCTAAAGACTGACTTTCTCCTCCAGAGGGTTCAATTCATGTTTTGATAAAAAAAAAAAAAAAAACTGCCCTATGGAGGTAGGGCACGGTGTTGTGATACAAACAAAATGTACAACAACACTGCGCTTCACCTGACTTCACATGATCACAGATCCTTTCCTCTTGGTGTTTGCTAGTTAATCTTCAGTTGGGGTTTCAGTGTGGATATCATTTGTTGAATAGTTTGCACACTGGGGGTTCTATGATGGATATTTGTTCTAGTGTTTTGCACTAATCTCTCGCTTTCTCTCAAACCACCTCTATGAGATGTGTCCTGCTTGGGTGTTGGACTGTTACATTGGTATAGAACACCAGACCCCTTAAAAAAGCAAAAGTCTTTATTTTTTAGGAAAAATCACACCACATCATTCACTGCATTTGGTTGTAGGAGGGTGACTTTGTAGTGTTGCCTTCGCAGGAAAAGTTTTGGTGGTGTGTGTAAGAACCAGATGTTTGTTTGCAGGAAATGGGTAGGTTGCCCTGCCATGGAGTGAGCCAAAAGGGAGTAAGTGGTAGTGTTCATATATTTTAAATGAGTATTTCAGTGAAAAGTAAAAATGTTGTCCTCTTACACCATGTTATATCTATAACAATCACCAACAATAAATATTTTCGGAATTCACCTTTGAGGACATCTGGTTGGGTTGTAAAACCTATTGTGAGATCATTAAAGAACAGATACAAAAACAACAGATGATGGATGGAATGCAGAACAAATCAAATATTCTACTGCAGTCACAGATCTGGGTTTAATCCATCCATTTGTTTTTACTTGCCATGCCATTCCTGTTTGGACCCAGCTATATGCAAATCAGTCTTGACCCTGTTCCCCATGGGAACAATCCAGCCCGAACTGCCAGGCCAGGACCTTCCTGGACGGGAAACAGGCATCCTGGGACCAATTTCAGGGTATCACACTTCATCAGCCAGGCTAGCTTGAATCTGGTGGCATAACAAGCATGGGACCCACGTCTGGGCATACCCTTCCCACTTAGGGCTGGGTCCAAACTGGGGTGCCGTGGAAAGCAAAAAATGATGGATTAAACCCAGATCTTTGTGACTGGGGTGAATGTTTGCATTGTTCAGCACTACGTCCATCATCTGTTGTTTTTGCACCATTAAAGAACCATCAATAAGAACCATCTTTTTGTGGGTAGCCAATTCTCTGTTTGAGGGGGGGAGAGGAGTGTACTTACTGAATTTTTTATTTGAAGGGTAGTCATGATTTGACACTCATTTACCTTGTTTATGATAAAGGTGCCTGGTTTCGTAATAACCAGGTTTTCACCACCTCCTAAGTTCCAGGTGATATATGTTGCTTCTAATGAATTGTACTTATAGATGGTTCTTACAAGATCTTGAAGCAATGTCTGGGTGCAGGCAAATCCTCTATAAATAAACAAACCAAACATGAGATTGTTCCAAGCTCAGTGAATAGTATCCTCAGAACCTCCTCTAGTTTGTTTTTCATCCAGTTCCTTTAACTGAGGTTATCTGCAGTAGTTTTTTCATTGGGCCAAAAAACAAACTGCCAGTTCTGAGAAATTATCCCCAGGGCAAAACCCCTATGGAGGAAGTATAGGTGGACAACAGTGTTGTGCAATGCTCGCTGCATATTTTATACCAGTGCTTTACAAAGCTATTCTAGTGGTTTGATGGCAGGGGTGTACAATTGTTTGCTCATGGTTTGATGGTGGTGAAATAAGAAGGTATCTTTATGGTTTGATGGAATTAATCTACAATAGTAGCATGATGGTTAGGTGGCAGAGATGCACAGTGACTAATGGTTTGATTTAAGTAATGTACAATGATGGACTCATGGTTTCATGGAAGCGATGTACAGTTATAGGCTCATGGTTCGATGGCAGTGAAGTACATCGATGGGCTCATTGTTTGATGGCAGTGATGTGCAATGATTAGCTCATGGTTTCATGGCAGTGAAGTACAGTGATAGGCTCATGGTTTGATGGCAGTGATGTACAATGATAGGCTCAGTTTTATGGCAGTGATGTGCAATGATTAGTTCATTGTTTGATGGCAGTGATGGACAATGATAGGCTCATGGTTTTTTGGTAGTGATGTGCAATGACTGGCTCATGGTTTGATGGCAGTGATGTACAACAATGGGCGTGTGCTTGATGGCAGTGATGTGCAATGATTGGCTCATAGGTTTATGGCAGTGATGTTCGATGACAGGCTCCTGGTTTGATTGCAGTGGTGTGCAATGATTGGCTCAAGGGTTGATGGCAGTGGTGTGCAATTATTGGCTCATGGTTGATGGCAATGGTTGATGGCAGTGATGTACAATGATTGGCTCATGATTTGATGGTAGTTATATGCAATGATTGGCTCGTGGTTTGATGGCAGTGATGTGCAATGATTGGCTCATGGTTGAATGACAGTGATGTGCAACGACTGGTCATGGTTTGATGTCAGTAGTAGTGTGCAACAATTGGCTCATGGTTGATGACGGTGGTTGATGGCAAGGAAGTCCAACGATTGACTCATGGTTTTATGGCAGTGATGCTCAATGAAAGGCTCATGGTTTGATGGTGGTGATGTACAGTGATATGCTTATGGTTTCAATGCAGTGATGTGCAATAATTGGCTCATGATTTAATGGCAGTGATGTGCAACAAATGGCTTATAGTTTTTTGGCAGTGATGTGCAATGATAGGATCATGGTTTGATGGCGGTGAAGTACAGTGATAGTTTTATGGTTTCATGGCAATGATGTGTAATAATAGACTCATGGTTTCATGCCGGTGAGGTACAGTGACAGGCTCATGGTTTGATGGCAGTGATGTATAATGCTAGTCTAGTGGTTTGATGGGGTTGATGTACTGCACTAGCCCATGGCTTGATGTCAGAGCTGTGCAAACCTAGATTTAGGGTATGATGGTAATGCTGACAAACCTAGCCCCAGATATACAACACTAGCATCAGGATTTAATTCCAGTGATATATTATGCTAGCCATGTAGTTTAAACGCAGAGCTGGAGAACCCTAAATTCATGGTTTTGATGGCAGAACCGTAAAATGCCAGTGGCACAGTTTGAAGGTAAACGTGTGCAAACCTAGATTCGAAGGTGGGTGGCAATGGTCACAACGAGACCATACAGTTTGGTGGTTGTGTTGTACAGTACTAGCTTTGTGGTTTGAAGGCAGAGAGGTGCATGCCAGTCTTCTGGTTTTATGACATTAATCTACAGTGGTGGACTCAAGATTAGATGGCAGTGAAGCACAATGCTAATTTCACAATAAAGTGCCAAAGAGCAATGATGTCACGTGTCATTATGCTAAGGAAGTTATAGTGTGAGAACATATATACGTCCATGCATGAGTGTATATACATCAACACACCACAGCCATATTGTTTTTTAAATACATAAATAAATAAATACAGAACTAAATAAATAAATAAGTAAATAAAAGTAAATGTAAACAATGAATGAATGAGGTCATGGAAGTAAGTGACCACTTCGAGGACCAGCAGAAATGAGCATGGAGGATCAGGGGGAACAACAAAGTTGTGGTGGCAATAAAAAAATATAAAAAACAGAGCTTGATATGGAGGGTTTGTGAAGGTAATGGACGTGCATGTGGGGTAGGGGTGTGAGTGTAGAGGCAGCAAATAGCAAAGACTGCGAGACACCATAAAATCACGTGCAAGCCCAATGAGTGCTAAATGCACCAGGAAAAGTAGTTAATATTAGCAGAGAAAATATACATGTTGTCCAATCGAAAAGATGCAAAGAAGCAATGCACAACAGAAGGGCAAACCCCAAGAAGAAGAAACAAATCATTGAATAAGAAGCAAGCACATTAGATGGACATGAAAGGCAACCACTGATAAAAATAGGCTGACCCAAATCCACCTGTAAATATTGTATGGTCCACAATAGGTTCTTCATCAACAGACAGCGAAAGCGGTTTACAGGTGAGACCTAATCTGTTATCACAGGATTCCACAAGAACTGACATCTAAAATGAATCAGAGGTAAAAGAGTCTTGGTGATGCACTCTAAAGTGATAAGCTCAGTCAACTTCAACCTCTTCACTACGCCTTGTCTGACTTTGCTACCTCCTAAAATCCTCCAACATACTGCTAGCAGACGGTTCTTCCACAGAGAGGTAAGGGCAACAGCACACAACTCTTGCATCAGTGCGCTAGTATAAGAGCGCACAGGGCATTCCGCACATAGTATTGTCACCAAAGTAGAGCCCCACCACCACGCTGCTTCAACTAAGAGGTGCTGGGAAAACAGCACAGCGCTCTACTATCATGATACTGAGCACACATTTCTGTAATCACTAAGCACACAGCTCTCCTATCATGATACTGAGCCCATGGGTCTACTAGCGTGATTCTGAGCATACAACATGATATTGAGCATACGGCTCTACTATCATAACCTTGAGCACACAGGATCTAGCTCTACTATTGTGATACTGACCACACAGCTCTACTATTATAAATCTGAGCACACAGCTCTACTGTCATAATACTGAGAACATCACACAGCTCTACTATCATGATACTGAGCAGACATTTCTGTAATCACTAAGCACACAGCTCTCCTGTCAAGATACTGAGCCAATGGCTCTGCTATCCTGATACTGAGCATACTTCATGATACTGAGCACACAGCTCTACTATCATAATATTGAGCACACAGGATCTAGCTTTACTATCGTGATACTGAGCACACAGCTCTACTATTATAAATCTGAGCACACTGCTCTACTGTCATAATACTGAGCACATCATACAGCTCTACTGTCATGATACTGAGCAGACATTTCCATCTGCTTACACCTGTATCCTTCAGGTATACTGCTAGAAGCACACAGCACTATCTACCTGCCCAAGGCGTGATAGCAGAGCGCAGTCTACTGTAGTGCCACAAGGCTGGTCGTGCCCAGGTCGGCCATTGTATCAAGACACGAGGCCAGCTCTGCATAAGTGTAGCCACTTGTCAGCACGACAACAAGTAAGAAGGCTTAATCCACATGCAAACAACATCAGAGCACTTGCCACAGAGAACATGCAACATTCATGCATTTTGTCTTCATCCACACATCTTACAAGCCCAGGCACCAGACCTACTGCTCCCTCAAGTCAAGGCGCTCCATTCGAAGGATGATAGGTTTAGGACTCTGGCCCTCAAGACATCACAACACTAGCCACAATGGCCACATCAAAAACACACACACAGCACTCTGACCTACGTATGCTCGTGAAGTAGCGGGCTACCCGTCCACAAGGGCACATGACACAACAATGTCATGCAAGAGAAAGGTGCGGCTCCTCCCTCGAGGGCCACGGTGCCACAGTGCCACAGTGCCACGGTGCCACAGCCAGATGCGATGCTCTGGATGGCGTCTCCCTCTGTTTCCAAGTTATCCTTATTAGCGCCTTGTCCCTAACCGTGCAGGGAGCTAGAGGTCCAGCTCGCCGTAGGTGTATGCTCAGCAGCCTGCTTGCCTTTCGGTAGGAGTCTTGGGGAAATCAATGACTAGTCTAACCATCAAAACAAGGAATAAGTGAAATATGCATAAACCATTTTAGGTCTGGCTTAACAGTGCAGCTATCTGGAAGACATATTGTTACCACTCTTTAAAATACACATAGAGTGGTCGTTGACAACACCCGAAGGAGTATTTCCCTCTGGGGTCATCCTATTTGATATTTGGGGTATCCATTTGCCTTCTGTGGAGGGCTGGCATTCCAATGCATGGTGAACGATTTTACATCAGTACACTTAATCAGCATGCGACTTTTCACATTGAAATCTTAATCTCTTGTATGCACTTTATGCACTTTTTTGAATTTGATAAACAGCATTTGTGCAGGCAATACATGTAAACAGAATTTGTAATGCGTTTGCTTCTACAGCTAGTCTTGTTAAAGCTGTATTGTGGGCTTTGCCAATGCTTGTTTCAACAAGCAGCATCTCAAGGCTGTTGAACATCATAGCAAGTACAACTAACTGTCTTACGTCATCACTATGAATACAATAAAACGGTGCCATATTGCAACAAATAGTTAAAAAGTGCTTTGCTACTGGGGTGAAACACAGCGCACAAACAGCAAAGTATCAACATGGCGGAGTAACAATAACTCCTCTCAAGAGCTGCTGCGTCCCCCAAGAAGGCCCATCCGGGTGGGGTTGGGGGGTCTGATTGCCTTCCGAATGGCAATGACAGGTTGTTTAAGTGCCCATCTGTTATGTTACCCGGCTAAGGGGCGTGACTCAACACCAGCTTTGATGAGATCAAAGCGCTTGTAATTCAGGTGTAACTCGCTTCTAAATACAGATCCATCGTCTGTGGTCCACTTAGTGCGGTAATGTCGCTTTCATCACAGGAGCTTACCACAGGCTAACAGGCAATCACCCGGGCGGGGAAACCAAGTCCTGGGCTAGAAAGAAGCTCAGCGTGGGTCACCATCATCAGG
This sequence comes from Pleurodeles waltl, assembly GCF_031143425.1. NCBI lineage: Eukaryota > Metazoa > Chordata > Amphibia > Caudata > Salamandridae > Pleurodeles > Pleurodeles waltl. The sequence goes on from NC_090451.1 coordinate 90,633,891, forward strand.
AAAGAAACTCACTGAAACTACCTTTCTCGGGTCCTTCTAAACCAGGAAATGTTTACCTTACACATAGGCGTGCTCATACACCCCTGAACTGCACCCGTTTCTATACATATCTCCTTACTCAATGAATGGGATCCATTCCCACCTGTGCATGATTTACATACCTAACGTGTTACTACACCCACTAGACCGAACTCGCGTCTCTCCATTTGTCCTTTGCACTGTAATTTCTAATTGGTTTGAAAAAGGAGGGAATCTACCCTACAACACTGACAACGCTACGATCATTGGATGCAGCAGTGGGCACACAAACCTGCCAGAAAATGCCCCACTTACTGCCACAGCACAAAAGCACCACCAAGAAAATGAAATGATCCATAGCAAACTTCTGCATCAATTACCAACAATAGCACCTCAATTCTTCTAAACTATAAACTGCATCCAAGAAATCAGTCTAGGAATCTTTACAAGTGTGACTTTAATATTAGTAGGAAACATACTACATCTAGTACTGGAAAATAACTCTGGTTTGCACTAAGAAATGTGCTACCACACCTCATCAGGGGAAACAAGTGCTACAAAGCTCACAGTGGATTGCAATACCTGAATACCACTTTTACGGCATTTTACAGGTGGGGGAACCGTATCAATACCTCCAACCAAAGAGCCAAATAGTTCACACTGGTTCCCATCTATGATCCTCTCCTTGGAGGAGCGTACTTAATTTTTACAGTAAACAAAGCAGACTGAAACCTTCCTGCGATAGAGAATATAACAATTCTCAGGCCGTATTTATTCACAACCATATAAACACGACATAAAAAACATCACATTTAATGTATTTTCTTTCATCCTTAAATTTCAATATTTATTTACAATATGCATCTCAAGTCATAGTTTAGGTTCTTTAAAAGGAGTCATAGTTGTCCAACCACCGGGCACCTGTGGCATTGACTGTAGACTGGGGACCCTGTTTCCACCAAAACCAATTACGCTTCACAAGGCAAGACTCACCAGTCCTCTGGAGGTGTGCACACGATCGTCAGGGGCAGCCAGGGTCAAGTAAACAACCTGACCTTCGAGGGACTGGAGTCCCCTTTTAAGCCAGTTCTGGCTGCCCCTTGCCGGTCGCCCTAGGAGCCCCCACCACACCCCCTTCAACCAATCGGCTCACCCATTAGGGTGAGCGCAATTTTCAAATTTTGCGCGGCGGCCACCGTTAAAGCTGCCGCCCGGAACCTGTCCGATCCGGCTCACACCTGTCCTGGGGGCGCGCTATGCCTTGGTGCGCGCCCCCTGCCCACAATGTCTCAAGTGCTGTGAAGCATCAGTAAAACTGTATCTTAGCGCTATATGTAATAACTACACAAACAAACTACTCATCACAAAGAAAAGTGTATTGTTCAGAGCAGGAAGGATAAGCATTAAGCACTTTCTCCTCATATTTGGGCGTGAATTGGTTTAACGGGCAGTTTTTAATGTTAATGTATTGTAATTGCTTCTATATAGCGCTTTCTATCCCAGGTGAGTAGTTGAAGCACTTTACACTGAGCAGCACGCTATTCTGAAACCGATGACTAGTGGTTAATCTAGTGGTTAATGTTAGTTATAGGGTATAGCTCCTGGGGAGGTACTAGATAACTGAAATTGACTGTGGGAAAGTGTTGGGATTTCTGTTCATACATTAACTATTATCCACCTGTAAATAAGTCTTGTTTGTTCATCCAACAAGGAACGGACTTCAGCCTCCAAACTGGTTAGTTGAAGGGATGAAAGAAAGTCAGGAATACAGTGTTCTTGTGCATGCTTCAGTACATCTAAGCGCTTTAATATAACCTTAGCTGTGAATAAAGATGACATGTTCAGAAGATGCACCTTTTCCCGGCCACACCAGCCTCTCATCATCATTTAACTTTATTTTGGTTATAGAAAACCATAAAAGTACACATAAAAAAACATCAATATAAAACATAGCAATTAAATCAATTCAATACAATAAAAACACTAAAACAAGATTACATTTTTAAATTCCCAAAGAGACAGCAGCTTAATAGGGCCTTTAAACAAAGTCCTGTTGCCTACCTGTTATACTTAGTGATCATTCAGAAAAGACATTGACCCAATTAAAGTTAAAATACATTGAGGACTTATAACTTATTTTCGTAAGATGCCATACAGAGTAAAAGTAGCATACGACCAAGTAACTTAAAAATCATTCAAAAACAGTATCCCAATTAAAGTTAAAGTGCATGGTGCACAGGAAACGTATTACTTCTTTTCCTGAGATGCCACACAGAGTTTAAGTAACTGGCACCCGAGTAAAGGACACAGCTCTTAGTGTCTGTCCTACATATTCACAGGGCAGTATGCCTATCATCAAGCCCCAAGAGGCAGCACAAAGGGATGATCCAGCAAGCACGCTGTTTGGCATAAGCACCGCAAAAAAACAGGAGGTGCTGGTCGTTCTCCACTGTCAGACACCCCATAGGGCAGAGGTTGGATGAGGTAACGTAACTCCTCCAGGGCACAGGCCTCTCACTTCTCCACTCACCCACTCTTGCCCCAGTCCCCCAACACCAGCGGACCCAGTTCCACTACTCCAAACAGACGGCTCAATAAACACCACCGCGCTCCCCGCTTGTGCACTGGTTCACCTTTAACTGGGTGACCCAGCGCAAATGGGGACAGTGACCCCTACTACAGTAAATGTGCTCTCCTCACAGCAGCTGCAAACTCACATCTGCACCGGGGGCAGCGCATTGGTTAAAGGATCCACCCGCTGTCTGAAGCAGCCGCCCCGCTTTGCACTGTGCATGCGGAGGTCATCACCCCTTCAGGGCGACCCCTCATGGGCCTGCATGACAGTGGGCCATCCCGCCCCATGCAAATGAGGTAATGCCCCCTTGTGATTGCACGGGCAGAAAATGTGCATTCTTTCTATCAGTATTATGGAGGGCGGCGCACAAGCATCTGTGGCCGATTATGTAATACCAAAGTGCCACAGGTGCGCAAGAAGCGTGCAAAGACACCCTGCTCCGACAGGCACTTACTGTAATATGACCTCAGATCTAATACTATGCTGGGGTATCACTAGGAGAGGGGAAGGTTAGCTTACAGGAATGGGCTGCACATTTATTTATTTAATGATTTGTTTTTTGCACTGTGGTCTCCTCCTAGCTACTTCACAGCGCTGTACAGTTTGGAGCCAAGGATTCTGGTGTTTTTTTATTCACAGAGACAGCTTTTCTTCCAATATACTTCATAAACAATACAGAGTTTTAAACTTGATCTTTCCTTCAATCAGCAATCAATTAAGTATTTTTAATCTTAGTTTAATGTTTTCATGCACTCTATAGCTATATCATTCTGACATTGCTGCATCTTTTGTGTCCTAAGAATCTTTACTACAGCCCAGGGTGAACTGATTCTCCACAGGGTGGTCCCCAAGGCTGCTTGTGGGGCATGTGAATGGACCAGGCATGGGTGTTTGTGATATGAGGACCCTTAGACCGAAGTTGAAGATGTCTCAAGTCACATGTAGGTAACATACTATTAGAAACTGGCTGTCGGGCCCGATCAGGGGTCATCAGGACAGATTCAAGGATCCCCAGGGATTAAAGAAAGTCATCTCTTCCCCCGCCCAATGTTTGAGGCTCACTTTTTTTGGTGAGTTTTGCGTTTCTGCAATTTTACAATATCCTAGAGCTCTTTGACATATAAACACTAACAGAGATGCAGGTTAGGATCATGCAGGACTCTTGGATGATGGGAAGGCCCAGAGTCATTCCAAGATGGAACAGATCAACTGGCATCCTATTGGTCACTGCCGCAAAATTTAACAAGCTATATAGCATCAAGAACTGGCCGACCATTGCCCATATCACCTAGTCCCTATGGCCATAAACACAGCTGGGGTCGGTACTTTGCTTGTATGGTGGGGGGTAAGGAGTAGCCTCGCAACCAAAGTCAAGGTCATCGCCCATTGGAACCAAATACTAGGTCACATGACAAGACGTTTTTATCAACATAATTATACGTCAACCTTAACTTCACCTGAGACTTTAGTAGAATAGGAAATATCTGGCTGGCACAATAAGCTCGCAAGAGAGAGACATTTTCTATTTGCACCATTCTCCTGAGGTATCTTGTTTGTCTTGTGCACAAGGTTTCACTTGCGTAAATAAGTCAAACAAAATACGGGTGAACCACACTGTGTCTATTTTTCCAGAATTTTCGTAGAATTTTGTAATTTTATGGGGAATAATTAAGCAACTTCATTCACACAACAAATCTGGAAAGGAATATCAGAGAAGAACCGGGAGATGCAAAAATTTATTTTTCCAACAATTTAAGAAATCAGCACATGCAGCATTTTTTGGACCACATGGTTTTTTGCTTTGAGGGACTTGAATCCCACACATCAGGAAGTGCTTACTCTGGATAGTACACTTAAGGTCATGTTAGCGAGGGGCAGGATGCTCAGGCAGGAAGCATGTGGAGGAAGCAGGAAGTGGCCCTTAGCAACAACCCTCCAAATCCCCATCAGCCCTCGTGTATCTGATAAAGCATCGCCATACGTTTCACAGTAGATTCTTAATGTGCAATGCAATCATTCCGAGTTCGAGGTTTGCTGTGCAAAACGTTATAAAATCAGAGTGCTTGAGGGCTTTAATTATTTATAAAAAACAGATACTCTGAAACTAGACAGACAACTATTATCTAATATAGGTTTATACTAACAGCACTGATTTAATATAAAACAATATATGTATGGAGTAATCATATGCTAAGCACTTTACATAGATAATATATTATATTTATATAATTGCCCAGATGAAATGGGATATTCAGCTTGTCATACTTGAAAGAGTTAATGTTGATTTAAACTTGTGATCTGCAGAGCTCAATGGTGATAGTTTATCCTTTCATATCACCATCCAGGATTCAATCCTGTGTGTAACCAGTTGTGAACCTGGGTGCACACTCAACCATGTAACACTACAAACCCAGGCACTATTAAGTGCAATCTTGCAACCTGAGATTAGAAACTGGCTGGGATTTGAGATGCACAAATTCAAAGCAATTGCCGGCAAAGTTGAGGAACTTCCCCCTCCTTAAAGAACAGCAACGTTTCCCCAACATCGCACAAGGCAAAGTTTCACTTTACCGCACCAACTTTCTGCAACCAGATATCCTACCAAGATGGGTGGAACTTCAGGCTGAAAGGAATTGTGTTTCCTTGTCTGAGTTGTTACAGGGCCCCGCAATATCTACTGCTTGGCAGCCGAGTACTTCAGTTCTGCATATCTTATAAAGTCCAGAATGAGGCCATCCGACACAAAGGAACAGAAGCTTTGCCATTCTTCCATCAGGCGGATGGTACTTAGTGGTTGAACAACATGCTCGAGCCCCGCTCTGCAACGTTCCCGGTTGCAAGGTGCAATGAGTGAAGAAGGCCGTACTGTCTCTACTCTCCAAGATAAGATACTGTTGGTGGGATAGCCATCAGTGGTGTTAGCACAATCAGGATGGAGGTCACAGATCCGTGTTAGATTAAGCATACAGCAATAGTCATTACTGTACAGTACGCCTGCACCAAACACAGCTTATTTTCTGATCTCCTTTCTACATCCAATCCCGTGCATCACTTGTCATGTGTGATCAAATTATTTTGAGTTTTGTGTTCCTACAAACCGATTTTGCCTCAAACACGCATGCATATTTCACAGTTAAAGAAGGACATGTATTTATCCATTTTTTAAGATGTAAACTGCAAAAAATAATGTGAAGTCAATTTACTCCACCATCATCACTGGTTCACCTCTGTCATATTACACAGCCATGAGGCCATGAAAATTCATTTGCACTGTTTTCGCACAAGTGTGCATCTTTCTGTGATATGGCACTAGGGCCATTTTTAGATGGTTTACAAATACCTATTGCCACTTACTAAGATCTTTTAGTGAGCTTAAAGCACATACATTGCTTACTATTGGTTGGCTTTATTGTAACTCTCGTTTGCTTGCTTCTTATTCAGTGGCTTGACTTGCACAAACTCAAGATGGACCTCTCCTGGAGCACAGCCTCTTTACTTGTGTCCTGCCACTGCTCTCTTTCAGGGAAGTACTTTTTTCCTTTTTGTTTGAGCAGTCCATGAGAGTGCATGTATTTTCAAAGTGTCTCCCATGTAGACGTCTCTCCTCCCTCCCGCTACGTGTAGCTCTCTCCAGTCCTGTGCTTTTCGCCCACTGGTGTCGTTCTTGCTCACGTCTGTGCTTTTCTCCCACTACCTTGCGCCTCTGTTTGCTTCCGGGGTGTTCTCTCACTCTGATGCTTCTCCTGCCCCCTCTCTGTGTCCTGTTTTCCCTCATCCCCATCCGCTCCTACATTATCCCCCACACTCCCAACATCTGCAGTTTTTTGGTGGCGGTGGGGGGTGCTTGGAGGCTAAAAAAAAACCTTTTTTTGTTTTTATTTTTATTTATTGATTTAAGTGTTTCTGCTGTTTTCCTAACTAAAACATTTAAAGCAGCCGGTGCCCGCGTCACAGCACTGGCACTTGCTTGAGTTCTGTGTATCAATGGAATGATGCGACCTCCATTGCAACGTTTTTTTAATTATATATTTTGATGACAATGTACACCACCACCAATGGCAATTAGCAAAGCCAATAGGTCCCAAGGGTGAGACCTACTGCCTTTGACAGTGCTCGCTCTGTAAAGATTGGTGATTTTACAGCCCATGGAAAATGTGAATTTCTACAGGTATTAAGCTCCCACACTTCCAAGGAGGGAAGACACAACACACCGGCAACACCACTACACTGGAATATTGCCAAAATATCACCACATACCTGCTCCCGGGATAATTACTACCTACCAAATGGGTAATCTTGGTAATGTAGTAATTTATCACATGTTATATTTCTTCCAGCGTAACATCATATGTCAAACTCTAGCATCCATTTAACAAATCAGTGCATCCTGGGAGCTGTGGTGTTTGTTGCTTCAATGGTAAAATTGGACCAACATAGCTGATAACAGTGATTTGTTAGCGGAAAGCCAGAACAGGAAACACGGTGTCCTGCCAGCACTGGGAGACTGCCAGCTCTAGATATGTGACGGAGGAGGCCGGCTCTCATCTGAAGGTGTTTCCAGCGCGCGCCACCAGCCTGAGGGGAATCCGCCTTAATTGGCACCTGCGCTAATTGTAAGACTGATCCCACAAGTGGGGGGGGGTACCATCTGCCTTATGAGCAGAGGGGGCTCCTGGGGACAATTCATCCTGGGGGGATATTCTAGGGACGCTTAGAAGCGTTTTCACTCAGCAGGTGGGGAATTCCTCGCTCCCTGCTGCACACGTGGGCCATTTCTCACGTGCAATTATACATTTCACATAAAGTCCATATGTCGTTGTTTTATATACGTTTCTTGGAACAGTGGTTTCCTCTTCGATTTACTGATTTTGTTTTCCATGAGGAGGTTTTTCTCTCCACCCTCTGGTGGGACATAGAGTGGTGAGATGTCTTGAGTTTAGTGATTGATGTATTTTTTTTTTAGACATGCACACTTGCATTAAGCATGTAAAGGTACCGTTAACATTGAATGACTACACCTGGTAAACATATTGTGAGAGATAGGTAGAAGAAACGGTCTGTACTAAACCACTCAATGCCCAAAGGAAAATCCAGAATAGATGTGGGGGTGGAGGGTGGAGGGGACAGGGTGCTGTCCAAACACTGGCAGCTCTTGTTAATTCAACTCCCAACATAGCACTTGGTGCATCAAAGGGTTTTACCCCATTCTATATAAACAGGAAACTGCATTCATATGTAAAGAGCTTACGGTCTTTATGTTTCAGCAGGAAACTTCCGTATATGGATAAAAACCTGCATTTCCAGGCTTCTTTCAGTGTGTATGTTTTGGTTTTCATATAGCATGAACCTAGCTAGGGAGTAATAAACTACTGTACATTATCTTGAGTTTTGGAAGACAATGAGGAGTGTATACATCAAGTGGGAATTACATTTCACGCATTTACATTTCTTTCTTTTCCATTTAGTTTTCTTGCATGGAAATTAAGGGATTTGCCCAGAATCACAAAGTGTTGAGCTGAGTGCAGAGGTGTTAGGAAGGCGTTTTACTTGTTCCACAGGGTTAAAATGGTGGAAACTTAATGGCACGATTGTATCATATAACTATTTTTTTTTAAGAGTAATTATTGACAGATAACAGCTTAGTTGAATACAAAGCAATACACTTCCCAGACAGAGCAACATGAATGCTTAAATATTCTATGCCGATCAGCCTTGGGTCACACAAGATCTCAGAACTGCCCTCATATCAACATTGGTGCATGTTGTGTGGCATATTAGCCTTAGTGCTTTTACTTTTTATCTGTTGAATGGATTAAGTCAAACTATAAGACATTTACTGTTCTAAATAACACCTACAGGGTCACCAAAATGCTGCCCACAGATTAACACCACACCAAATAGGTCTCTGATAGGATGACTATTTATTCTGACCCCACCACTAAGTGGGGCCCTACCTCGCTTCATTGATGTACCCGCCCTGTCTTTGAGCAGGCTAGGCATCTAGATTTTGAAAGCAGACGTCATCCATCTACAATGCGATGGGCTAAAAACGAGCACATCTTCACAGGCAAAAGCATCCCCATCGATAGTAAGGTTTGGAGGGAGACTTGATTCACAGACAAATCTTATGTCAACAGTCAAGCACTGGTGCTTCTACAAGCTGGTGCCTCCCCGTCACTCACAAGGACCACATACACATCAGCAAAGAAGCAGCATGTGTCTACCCGTGGCTTGCCCTTTGGTAGCCTGGCACTGGCACTGCTACCTCTAGTCTTAGTGGTCATGACGGCAGAAGTAGTAGCACATTACAGTCAGCAGTGTTCTCATAGCTCAGTTTAGGTTTTGTGGTTTCTACTTCTTGGCCCCTAACCAACAGCATCATATGTGATCTGTTGAGGGCTAAGGTTGGTTCAAAGAGTCAAACTTGCAATGCCATCAGGGGTCTAAGAACCTAAGATGCCTCTTCCCCGACTCCTGGTATTTTGGTGAATCACTGTGCATGAAAGCCTCATCTAAACACAGATCTTTTCCAAAGTCTAAAGGCATCCGTGTGAATTCATGAGTCAATGATTGGAGGTCCTGGGATCTGACATACTCTGGGATGACAAAGCCACTTTGACCATAGCAGCTATCTGGGACCACATGCATAGGCACTGAAGTTATGAACCTCGGTCTACTGATGGAGAGCATTCACTCTCCATGCCACAAGTCATTCAGTACTCGGAACATATGGTTATCATCCCCGTCTGGTTCAGTCTCAGTCTTCAACCATCCAGCAGGCCACCTCAGCCAAGGCAACAACAACATCCAAGTCCACGTTGTAATTTGTTCAGATGGACTGTCTTAAGAGCTTCCTATGAGAACTGAAACTGTGGGACCACATCTCGATATGTGCACTCACTTCATATAAAGTGTTGCATGGAATCCTAAAACCTAAACTCAGTGGGGACTCCAAATGATTTATGCAAGAGTGTCAAGTTGAAGCCCTCTGGAATGCCAAAGTCTGAGTTTGACAACTGTGTAGTAAACCCATGATTTCATATAGAATGGTGTAGAGGGCGAAAAGCAGCAGATCAAGTCTACTCCGATGGAACTCACTCTGCCCTGCAGTAAACGGAGGCTCTTCAGGATGGGCTCAAAACAGATTATTTTCTAACAGGAATTCTACAACCCATAGCAAGGGAGTAAGTCTTCCCCTTAGAGCACATGGTAATAAAAGTATTTAGACTGTACTTTCAGGAGTATCACATACTTGGAAGTGGCTGTCGGCACCATGAACGGCACTGCATGGTAACGCAGTAACATAACCTGATAACATAGAAAGGTATGATGCCTAGATGAATAATATCTTGACGTGAGATTGCACTGAGGCGGAACAGATCGTACCTACAGTCGGCTTCCACCAGGTGCTCTTAGTCACATAGGGGGCAGCATAGACCACTGCAGAAGCACAAACTTTTGAAGTCTTGATATGTGAATCCACACTCACCAGGTGGGACCAGTTTTAGAGGAATTGGAGAAACCACAGAGATAGAAACCACAGCTATGCCAATACCTCAACCTAATACCTCCCAAGAGACGTCAACACAGTAACTTGTGATACTACCTTCAAGGTCACCGCCGGGGCAAAATGGCAAAGGTCTTACATTCCACCTGCTGAAGACCTTAAGATGTCTGACCCTCAAACAATGGCCGACCCAGAGGTTCCAGAAAATACACAAGTTTATGGACCAGAGCAGGAAGTGTCTTGGTGGGAAAGTCCCTTTGCTTCCACAGCCAGAACCGAATTACTTAAAGGCACTTAGGTTACGGATTAGGCACTCCGGAAGGGAGTCTTATAAAATCACCGGGAAATGAATCCTTTGGCAGAAGTGCAGCTTCTAACAGATCCATCACCGCATCAAGTCGCTCAGGTGAACGAGAGTAAGTTGTTCTATTTGTGAAGATGTAACATAAACAACAAGATGAAGGGATCCCCCAGCACCGAGGCCGAGGTTCCCTGTGAAATAAATAAAGTATGTGTTTTTATGACCGCATCTTGCGCAATAAATGAACTCAAACGTTAGTTTATACATCTACTTATCCATATGTATATATAACTATATTCTATTTTTTTTAAAACATATAAACACTGAGTTCAGTGCTGGCGATTTCCCTTCTGTAGTTGAAACGGGAGTGTCCTTTGTGTCATCAGCGGCAGATTCATATCCATTATAATAATTTTCTTTCATTATTACGTCCCTTTTCCGGTGCTCTGAAGTGGTGCCCCGGAAGCAGAAGCTGCAGGGCTGACAGCACGTGGGCAAAGAGTGTTGTGTTGCGGGTGTCAAGGGGGCGCCGACTCCATTAACCAATCGCATGGCTAAAATAATACTCGGCACACGTGGCGCATTATCTCAATAGGCCCCGGCTACACGAGCGTGCTCCGGTGCTGTTGTAGGGACGCATGCACTCAGACCACGCCTGAAGGGCCGCGCCTCCTTTATTAGCTCGTACCCACGTGTCCCGTGGGTCACTTCATGAAGGTGTAACACAAAGGGGTCATAAGGAAACACCCCTCTTACTGGGCTCACATTGGTAGTGGTCACGACACACCGTTGGTCACGGACGTGACACTACATCCCTCCCAAAACACAAAACAAAATAATAAGGTTCAAACAGTGCTACATTGTAATACCAAACATTCAGACAAGGTAATCTTGCAATCGAGTCGAGGGTGTGGGGTTTCTTTTAAACTCGTACCGTGACCCCACAGTTCTCTTGCAGGGTGACAGGGCGTTGTCACAACTCAATCAATCAATCATTTATAAAGCGCGCTATGTACCCGTTAGGGTTTCGAGGCGCTAGGTGGGGGGGGGGGGGGGGGGTGCTGCTATCGTTCGAAGAGCCATGTCTTGAGGAGTCTCCTGAAGGTGAGGAGGTCCTGGGTCTGGCGTAGTGAGGTAGGGAGTGCGTTCCAGGTCTTGGCGGCGAGGTAGGAGAAGGATCTGCCGCCAGAGGTCTTGCGCTGGATTCGGGGGACGATGGCGAGGGCAAGGTTGGCAGAGCGTAGTTGAGGTGAGGGAACGTAGAAGTTGAGTCTGGTGTTCAGGTAGGTGGGTCCGGTGTCGTATAGCGCCTTGTGTGCGTGGGTGAGGAGTTTAAAGGTGATCCTCTTGTCCACGGGGAGCCAGTGGAGGTCCCTCAGGTGAGGGGAGATGTGACATCGGCGGGGTATGTCGAGGATCAGGCGGGCGGATGCGTTTTGGATGCGTTGGAGTCGTTTAATGTCTTTTGTTGGGATGCCTGTGTAGAGTGCGTTGCCGTAGTCGAGTCTGCTACTGATGAGGGCTTGGGTTACCGTCTTTCTGGTTCCTGTTGGAATCCACTTGAAGATCCTGCAGAGCATGCGGAGGGTGTTGAAACAGGAGGATGAGACTGCGTTGACCTGTTTGGACATGGCGAGGGTGGAGTCGAGGATGAAGCCGAGGTTTTGTGCGTGGCTGGCTGGGGTGGGTGGGGGGCCCAGGGCGGTGGGCCACCAAGAGTCGTTCCAGGCCGAGGGGGTGCGACCGAGGATGAGGACTTCCGTCTTGTCAGAGTTAAGTTTTAGGCGGCTGTTGCTCATCCATTCGGCAATGGATTTCAGTCCCTCGTGAAGGTTGGCTTTGGCGGTGAGAGGATCTTTGGTCAGGGAGAGGACGAGCTGGGTGTCGTCGGCGTAGGAGATGATGCTGAGGTTGTGCTGGCGGGCCAGTTGTGCGAGGGGGGCCATGTAGACGTTGAATAGCGTTGGGCTTAGTGAGGAGCCTTGGGGGACGCCGCAGATGAGGTTGGTGGCTTTGGAGTGGAAAGGAGAGAGTCGGACAACTGGCACCTTGATTGCTCTCCTGATCCAAGAACACCACTCACTGGCTCACTTCTTGGCCTAGGCCCTCTCGGTAGGTCATCATCTGAGACATCATTCATGTCAGGTGAGATGGCGTTATTTGTCGTGTCTAAATCAGTGTGAGAGGCCAGGGGACAGAACCTTTTGAAATGGGAAATGTTTCGGGCAACTTGTTCTGTTCCCTGCTGAGCAATTATAAAGGAACCTTGTCGCCGAGATACAATCTACGGGCGGTTTTCATATGGTGCCCGGAACTTGCTACCCGGAACCTGTCCTTCAAGAGAACCCAATCTCCCGCTTGCAAGACTGATAGGCGAGATCGCCGCCGAACTCTGGCTTGGTCATTGGAGCACTTTCTTTTGAGATACTTTTTAGCTCTGTCAACCAGTTCCGGAGTCCAAGACTCATGATGGGAAATAACATCCGCAACAACCAGCCCCATAGAAAGGTGACTCAGGGTAACCCCAGTTGTAGAGTGGGGTGTCTGACAGTAATCTTGCAGAAATTAGTACACCGCAAGTTCTGGCATTTCCATTTTTGCAACAGCGATTCGTACTACTTTGTTCAGTGTTCACATGAACCGTTCTATGTCCCCATTGGCTTGCGGCCATCGTTGCGTTATTTTACGGTATTTGACGCCAAGGGACATAAGGTATTTGGGAAACTCCTTCCCTTGAAAAAGGTGGACCATTGTCAGTCTGGATTTCTTGGAGCCCTCCGTGAGTAGCAAGTATCTTTTCTAGTTTCGGTATCACCTCCTTTGCTGTTAGAGACTGGACAATCTCTACATCTGGATATCAAGAGAAATCATCAATCAGTACCATCATATGCTTTCCATCAGGAAGGCTCCCGAAATCAAGACTGGCTGCGACCCAAGGTCATGTGGGTCGCTCTACAGTGTCTACGGGGACTGGCAGGCTTTGCTCTCTTGGCACTTAACACCAATGGCAGGAGCGCACTAGCTCTTCAACTTTCAGGTCCATCATTGGGAACCAGACCCCAGTTCTCAACCGACTCTTAGTCTTCCCCATACCTTGATGGCCAGCATGCACTAGCTGAACCGCTCTGTCGGTCAGAAGGGTAGGGATCACCAGGTGGTGTCCTCGCAGGAGACAGCCTTCACTACTAACAGTCAACTCTTGACAGACGCGGTATAGGGCTTCCATAATGGTTTGTGCATTGGGGGTGAGGCTACACCATTGTTTCTGCATCGTATGCCATGTCTGAGTTTCCATTGCTCGCATGGCTTGTTGTAGGTTTTCGTCCTGGGCTGTTGCCTGTTGGATGGCTTTGACTGAGATGGGTCGCGGTCTGGACCTTTCCATTATACACCTGACATGCTCTTCCGTTTCCTGAGGCTCACTTTCTTCAGTGAGGGTTGTTGGCCTTGGATGCCTGGATAGATAGTCCGCTGGATTGCTTTGGCCTGGGCGATATTCCACCCTACAGTTGTACTCCTGCAGCTGTAGCATCCATTTTTCAATGCGAGGAGGTGGCTTAGAAGCAGTGCCATTGAAGAGTGGGATCAGTGGCTTGTCGTCAGTTGTGACTGTGAACGGGTGGCCATATAAATAGAGATAAAAATGCTTGCACCCCCAATGTATAACAATTGCTTCTCGTTCGATCTGTGAGTATCTTCGTTCTGTTTTCGTTTGTGACCTGCTAGCGAATGCCACTGGAGCCCACTCGTCTTCTCGCAGCTTCTGTAGGAGTACTGCTCCTAGCCCTGTTGGGCTTGCATCTACAGCTACGGTGGTGTCCTTCCTGGGGTCAAAATATCAAAGGGTAGTGTCCGCAGACAAAGCATCTTTAGTGGCCTTGAACACATTCTCTTGGGCCGGACTCCAGGACCACGATGTGTTGGCTTTAGTCAAGTCTCTCAGTCTCTCAATGGTTGTGTGAGGGATGTAAGCTCTCTAATGAATCTCCTGCAGTAGTTTACGATACCTAGAAAGCTATGGACTCCGGTTACGCTGGTGGGCGGGACAGCGTTCTTGATGTCTGCAACTTTGTCAGGGTCAGGAGCAACCTCCTCCGATGAGAACACATAGCCGAAAAAGTGCAATTTGTTCTTCAGGAATTCACATTTATTTCAGTGGAGAGTTAGACCAGATTCGTGGATACGCCGAAGGACCTTCTTTAGTTGAGTATGGTGTTCTGGAATGGTTTTGGCATAGATCAAAATGTCATCACTAACGTTGACGACTCCGGGTAAGTCTATCAGCAACGAATCGTGTTCTGAAAAAAACCTCTGCCGTGCTGGAAATCCCAAAGTTCAATCGCCGGTAGTGACAAAGTCCCACACGAGTTGAGAATGTCATGATATATCTTGACTCTTCTGCTAAGACTAGTTGGTGATACCCTGACCGAAGGTCTAATTTCGAGAACCAGCGGGCTTTGCTCAGTTCCCCAATTAAGTCATCGATGGTACGAGTCAAATGGCATTCTCTTTTTAATCACGGCATTGGGCAATGCCATATCTATGCAAATTCTGACGTCTCCTGGTTGTTTTGGTTTCCTAGCCACTACAATCGGTGACACCCATGGTGTTGGGCCCTTTACTTTTTGATAATGCCCGCAGCCTCCAGTTTCTCCAGTTCTCTTTCAACCAGAGAACTGACGTGGAAAGCAATCCATCTGTGGCGGAGTGCTACGGGTTGGACTGACTGGTCTAAGTGGAGGGTTATTTCGTTGGTTTTGAGGCATCCTATTCCTTCGAATATTTGCAGGAAGGAAATGAGAATGTCACTGAGAGATTCAACATAGACACAGAGTGTGAAGGTCATGATGCCTAGAGCTTCAGCTGTGTGACATCCCAGCAGTGTGCGCTGACCCTCTTCTGCCACATATACATAGGCCTCTATTTCGTGTGGTCCATGACAGATGGGATATCGGAATCTGCCTCTCATTAAGAGTGGCTAAGCTTGTCCGAAGGCAAACACTGATACGGGTCGGCACCAGGGGTGGTCTCGGCTGCAAGCTTTGATACGTGGCCTCTGCCATGACATTGATTGACCCTCCAGTGTCTACTATAGCTGCCACTGGACATCCTGTTATGAGTACTTTGCACTTGGGCAGCCTTTCATGTTTCTGGGTGGCAGCACTGATCATGAAGAATGAGTGCACTGTTTGCGTTTCGTATTCATCGTCATCCATGTCACTGCCTTGAGTTTGAAGTTCGAGGGCCGTGTTCACAGTGGTTCAAGGTGGTACGCTCTTCGTCAGCTGGCACACTTTGAGGAAGTGATTTAACTTGCCGCATCCTGCGCATGTCTTTCCTTTGGGTGGACAGCCTGATAAAGGGTGTGGTGGTCCCCCACATTGTCCGCATGTTCTCTGCAACGGTGTTTGTTTCCTTGGTTTGGGTCTGTAGGGCGTGGGCATCACTGCGGCTCTACTTTGAGGGGGCTCTGGAGCGCTGCCTCCATATGTGAAGTTCTTGCTTTCAACAGTTCTTCTGTTCTTCCCATCGTCAATTTGTCTGCTAAGGACTGCCCTGACTCTTCTAAGATTAGTTCTCTTAATTTTGCTGATGCACACCCTTGAATAATTTGCCCTCGGATTTCGTTGTTTTAATTTTGGAAGTTGCATGTGGTGGCCAATTCTTTGAGTCTCATGTAGAAACGTGTCAATGGACTCCTCTGGGTTTTGCCGGGTTTGCCTGAATATGAACCTCTTATAGTCCACATTGACCATGGATTCCAGACTGGCTTTGAGGGCTGCGATGAGGGACAGGTGTGTTTTTGGCATTGCTTCAACAATCGTTTGCGATATTCGATATATGTCTTTCCCTCTTAGATGCAGTAACATGGCTCTCTTTTGGGCATCTTCGATTTTCATGGCTTCAAAAAAGAGCAGTACTCTCTCGACTCAGTCTTTCCACCTGGCTGCCTGTGCTGATGGGGCACCCTCTACTATGAATGGTTCTATGGGGGTTATGGTATTCTTCTTGTGTCTCTCCTTTCTTTCTCATGTTCTTTTTTTTTTTTATTAATTTTTTTTTTGTGGACCCGCCCTAGTTCTTCAGCAGCTGAGTGTACAGCGCAAATGCTGTGTGTCACTCAGAATTGGGCTGGTCACTAGGCAGGAGAGTGCAGCACAAGGCACAGTTATGGAGGAGTGCTGCAGCACTAATCATTTTGGACGCTGCCCCTTTAAGAAACTCCTTGACTTGGCTGGGCGGGGCCTAATCTGACTCAACGGCACCTTCCTGCACACACGCTGCTTCCCAGAAGCTGAGGAATGCCCTTTTCTACGCCGACACACTTTGACGGTCATGTTACCAGCAGCGCGTTGTCATGGGGACGCGATGATGCTAGCGTCACCTACCGACCGGCATCACCATTCGACCGGCACGAGCACTGCACGCCATGAAGCAAGGTGAGCGGCTGCCGCGTCGTGGGAGTACCGGTAAGCACCCTCGTCGCCAGTGTTGTGTTGTGGGTTGTCAGGTGCACACCGGCTCCATTAATCAATTGTGTGCCTAAAATAATACTTAGCACACGTGGTGTATTATCTCAATAGGCCCCCAGCTACACAGGTGTACTCTGGTGCTGCTGTTGCCTGAGGGGCCGCGCCTCCTTTATTAGCTCGTACCCACGTGACCCGTGGGTCACTTCATGAAGGTGTAACACAAAGGGGTCATAAGAAAACACCCCCTTACTGGGCTCACATTGGTAGTGGTTGCGACACCGTTGTGTCACGTGTGCGACACTACAAAGAGAAAACTCACCGGAGGTTAGTACACAAGGTGTGGCGGGATGAAGGGAGCTGTTAGGAACCATGCATCACCTCAATAACCGAGTATGGGCCTCACACCTTGAGGCAGCCTCACTCCCTATCGCCTCCGTGCACATTCTGCGCTCCCATATTCAGGAAGAAACTGCACACCTTTCTTTCGATCAATAAACGCGTGCCTCTTCCTAACTTACATTATCCAGGTTGTGTTATTACATTCTTCAGCGCCAAAAAGCCTTAGGGTAGTTGTGTGCTCCACAAATCATCCCATAAATCAGTGTAATTACACAGAGTTAGTTTGAATGAACAGCGCTCTGCAGGTGTCAGTGAAAGGCCACACGTGGACTCCCACAGCAGGGCAAGCGGTCAGCACACAGAGTTCAAGTGTGGATCTGTACTGGGCCAGCCATGAAGAGATAGATTTTCTTTGGTCCAGCAATTCTGGTTCAAAAGGGAAAAAAATGCTCCCACGGGCCAGAAGAGTTCAGTATAAACACAGCAAGAACGGCTCAGCCAAGTGTGTTAA
The DNA here is from genome assembly GCF_031143425.1 of Pleurodeles waltl. Taxonomy (NCBI): domain Eukaryota; kingdom Metazoa; phylum Chordata; class Amphibia; order Caudata; family Salamandridae; genus Pleurodeles; species Pleurodeles waltl. The sequence goes on from NC_090451.1 coordinate 90,651,615, forward strand.
AAAGAAGGCCGAGTTCTATTGTTGACAAAAGCTGCTCCTTTCAGCAAACCAACAGGTGCACTGTGCCGCATCTCTGTGCACCTATCCTGTGAGCAGGCCTCCGGGGATGGAGGGGGCTTGGCCGTGGAAGTAAATGTGGCCAAGAACATGCTATTTGGAGTAGGTGCAGTGATAAATGCAGATCCGGACATTTAGTGACACAGAAGAAAGGCCATACTCCATGTTCTCTAACACTATTAAATACTTTACAGTTAGTTTTATCATAGACAACTGGTTCAGTGTGACACCAGTGTATTCAATAAACATTTCCTTGCTTTATAAAAAGATGTTTTCTATACTAAGTGCACCAAAACATCTAATATGAACAAGACTTGGCAAAGGCAATCAGGCTGGTTTGCATTTGAGTCCTGACACAATCATTAAAAGCGCACTGCTGCTCTAATTACAAACAAACACCAATATTGCATTCTGCATAGGATGCATCTGTGGGGTCAAGAATTTCTTTTGTGATGATTCAGAGCACTTGTGTGTTGAAAAATACTAGGCCAGGGCAGAATTTTGATTACGCTGGAGTAATTCTGCGTTACTCTTTGCTGTAGAATTATCAATAGTTATGCGATTACTCCTTCTCAGTAATTAAGAGTAATTTGGAGAAGGAAATACTACAGCATTAGCACACTCAGCCTGCACTTTCTATTAGTGTTCTGCGGCATTTTGTGCAGTTTCTTAGTGAAAATATATCCTCGCCGCCATTTTAGGCATGAGGGTGCAATTGGGAGTACGAAAAAAGCGCTACATGGCGATAGTAAGTTGGGAAAACCTCCTACCCCAAGTGCACACGATCGCTATTCGTGTTCTGTTGCATTTAGCGTTATTTCTTAGTGCACATGTGCTAAGAAATAGCACTAAATGCAGAATTACTCTTCACACAAAATTCAAGGATAATCGCATGGAATTCTTTGTTAATTCAGTCTGATTACGCTGCATAGAATTAAGCGAGTTACGCCCACTCCTAAAGAAATACTTCCTCGTGCATTTCAATGGAGGCAATCCATGGGTCTTGCAGACAGCAGTAGCAGCTCTGCATATGCAACTGATGCACACATCTGTTGTTACATGTGCAACAGTTATTAATAAAAGTATTGCGTGGCCCCCAGAGGCACAGAGGGTTAAATCAGCACACTGAATGGGTCATGAATGGACCCGGCCTCTGCCTGCGCCATAAAGTAACTTACTGTGGAATCTGTCTGCAGCAGGCAATGACATCACTGGTCAGTTAGGATGAACTATGGAGTAAGGGGTAATTAGACCCCTGGTCTCTAGCAACAGATGTGCGAATGTGTTTTAACATGCGTCCTTGATGTAAAATGTTTTCTAGGCTGTATTCATTTTTCTGACAGAAGATTAACCACGAAGCCCATAATGCATCAGGAACCCAGGCAATGCTACCAGGCTGAGACAGAGAGCAGCAGTTGATAGCTGACCACACACATACAGCCAGGGTGGACCAAGTTATGCAGCAAGAAATAACAGATTATACAGCGCAGTGCAGCACATTTTGAAGCAGTATTATTTCACTATTTTGTCATTTTTACCCCTTTTAACACAATCTGGACAAATCTGTAAACTGGTTAGTAGTATTTTAATACCTAGGACAGCAAGCGGCAACTGAGGTATGACAAGGTAAGCTTAGTAAAGGGCATGCCACTGAACCAACAAGTATAGCAGCGTTCATTACCTTTTCATCCCTCTTATCTAGAAACAAGTTTTTTTGTTAAAAATTTGGAGATTATGCAGCAGTTGAATGATTATGTCTCGAATGCAGTAAATCCATTATTATGCATAAACCATCAGGGCTGAGTAATTCCAGTGGCCCTGAAAGCAATTAATCTAAATGAAAGTCATTGACAGAGGCTGAAGTTATCCTGAAAATCTGCTAGTGCTCCATCCCTCATGGCCCTACCCTGGGCACCCCGAACGAAAAGGTAACTTAAGCTAGCCACCTCAGGCACACAAAGGCCTCTGGGTAGGAGGTGGGCCTGTGGATGCAGGGACCGCCCGGAATCACAAGACCTGCTTAAGTCTAAACTACCTCAATGCCACGCAGAAGCATATAGTACATGGGCGGCTCCACCGCTATGGCTGAGGAGCGTCACTGCCCCCCAGCAGCAGAAGCTGTAAACCTTTAAAAATAAAACAATAATAACAATGTTTATTATCTTTTTTTTTAAGGGGCGGGGCCATGGGGGGGGGGATGACAGCCGTCTCGGGCCAGCCAAACACACATGCCCACAGCGCTCTCTCCAACCCGGCACCGTGTTGCCGGGCTGGAGAGAGCAGGCAGAGACTCTCACTCTGCCTCCGAACACCCAGCCAAGGCGCTCCAGCCAATCATAACATTGCTCTGAGTAGCGGCATGATTGGCCGCAGGGCAGGCTGGGAGCTTGTGCCTGCAGTGTGGCAGAGAGCACCAGTGCGGTGGTGCACTTAAGGTTAGTTTTTTTTTATATATATTTTTTTACATTTTTGTTTTCGCCCCCCTGCCCAGTCGCCAGCAGTGACTGATATAGTATGCTTGGTCCAGAAAATTAGATGAGCCACAGTTCGTCTTCACGGCAGTGAAAAGGTCAGAGAAATTCCATTATTTGCTAGTAGTACTGCTTTACTACATGTGCTTATCACACCATTATTTGCTAGTAGTACTGCTTTACTACATGTGCTTATCACACTATTATTTGCCAGTAGTACTCCTTTTCTACATGTGCTTATCATGCCATTATTTGCTAGTAGTACTGCTTTAATTCATATGCTTATCACAGCATTATTTGCTAGTAGTACTGATTTACTCTAGGCTCTTATCACACCATTATTCGCTGGTAGTACTGTTCTGCTAAATGTGCTTTATTACACCATTATTTGCTAGTAGTACTGCTTTACTCTAGGCTCTTGTCACACAAGTATTTGCTAGTAGTATTGTTTTACTACATGTTCTTATCACAGCATTATTTGCTAGTAGTACTGCTTTAGTCTAGGCTCTTATCACACCATTATTTGTTAGTAGCACTGCTTTGCTACATGTGCTTATCACACCATTATTTGCTAGTAGTACTGTTTTACTACATGTTTTTATCACATCATTATTTACTAGCAGTACTGCTTTACTCTGGGCTCTTACCACACCATTATTTCCTAGTAGTACTGCTTTACTACCTGTTCTTATGAACACGTCATTTGTTAGTAGTACTGCTTTATTACATGTTCTTATCACACCATTATTTGCTAGTAGTACTGCTTTATTGTGTGCGTTTCATGCCATTATTTACTAGTAGTACTGCTTTACTCTAGGGTCTTATCAAACCATTATTTAGTAGCAGTACTGCTTTACTCTAGGCTCCTATCACACCATTATTCGCTGGTAGTACTGTTTTACTACATGTTCTTATCACATCATTATTTGCTAGTAGTACTGCTTTACTAAATATTATCACACCATTATTTGCTAGTAGTACTGCTTTACTACATGTTCTTCTCACACCATTATTTGCTAGTAGTTCTGATGTACTACATGTGCTTATCACACAATTATTTGTTAGTAGTACTGCTTTACTACATGTTTTTATCACGCCATTATTTGGTAGTAGTACTGTTTTACTACATGTTTTATCACATCATTATTTACTAGTAGTACTGCTTTACTCTAGGCTCTTATCACACCATTATTTGTTAGTAATACTGCTTTACTACCTGTTCTTATGAAGGGTCTTATCACACAATTATTTAGTAGCAGTACTGCTTTATTCCAGGCTCTTATCACACCATTATTTGCTCGAAGTACTGTTTTACAACAGGTTCTTATCACAACCAAACAGATTTGCTCGAAGTACTACTTTAATATAGGTTCTTACAACGAGTTTGAACAAGTTGCACGGTTTTACTATACACTATCATAATGCTATTGGTTAATGGTACTATTGTTTTCATACATGTTCTTTTCACCACTGTTATTTGTTATTACTATGATTTTAATATATGTTCTTATCTCAACACTATTAGCAGTGCGGTTTTACTACTTGTTCTCATCACAATGATATGTTTAGCTCGCAGTACTCTTTTACTATGTGTTCTTCTCAGAATACAACTTGCTAGAAGTACTGTTTTACTATATGTTCTTATCACAGCATTAATAGTAACTATCAGTACTGTTTTCCTTCACGTGGTTATCACAATACTAGAAAAGAGCCATCTGTACTGTTTTACTGTATGCTTTTATCTCAAAACTAGCAGTACAGTTCTATTAGCTCGTAGTACTCTTTTACTATGTGTTCTTGTCAGAATATAACTCACTAGAAGTACTTTTTTACTATATGTTATCACAGCAATAATAGTAACTACCAGTACTGTTTTTCTTTACGTATCTCAATACTAGCAAATAGCCATCACTACTGTTGTTTTCCTGTATGCTTTTAGCACAAAACTAGCACTACTGTTCTACTATTAGCTCGTAGTACTGTTTTACTATGTTTTCTTCTCACAGGACTACTATTAGCCAGAAGTATCTCTTTATTGTATGATATTACAATGTTCTCATTGTCCTGCAGTATTGTTTTTCTCTTTCATCTTTCCACAATACTAGTAGCACCTAGCAGCACTATTGTATTACACGGTCACCTCACAATACTAGTAGTAGATAACATTATTATATGTTCGTATTACACTACTACTATTGGCTACTAGTAATGTTTTAGTAGATGTTCTTCTCACAATACTGCATTACTGTTTGCTAAATGTTCTGATCACAGTAATAATAATACCTTGCTTTATTGCTTTAATGTATGTTCTTAGCACAATTCCACTATTAACTAGTAGTTCTGTTTTACTGTACGTTCTTACCACAATACAACTAGTAGCTATCACTACTGTTTTACTATGTTTTCTTATCAAAATACTATTAGCTAGAAGCATTGTTTTAGTTTAGGTTATCACAATGCTGCCATTGGCTAGCAGTACTGTTTTACTCTTTGATCTTTCCACAATACTAGTAGTACCTAGAAGCACTATTTTACTATGCATTCTTCTCAAAATACTAGTAGTACCTAGCAATACTATTTTACAATATGTTCCTTTTACAATACTACTATTGGCTGGTAGTACGGTTTTAGTACATGTTCTTCTATCAATACTATTACTGTTTACTATCACAATATTTTTAATACCTTGCTGTATTGTTTAAATGTGTGTTCTTGTTACACTTGATACCAGCCCAAGTCTTTGAACAAAAATCAGCCCTGCCAAAAACATCAAACGAGACCAACTTTCTTTTGTGTGAGTGACCAAAGCCAGCATCCTATCGCAGTGGGCTTTGTCTGCAGAGTGGTGGAGAGATCTCCCCCAAAGAAAGTTCTAGAAAATATTGGCCCTGATGGTGGCAATGAAAGCATGGTTAGTTGTGTTAAATGCTTTCATGGCTGTCTCAGCAGCGGCCCGTACCTTGGAACCCACTGGTGAAATGCCAGGGGCCCGAAAAGCAAGTCCTATAACCCATCTATCAAAGCTTTTCCCTGGGATCTGTTGGGCAAAAGCCTTCAGTGTAAGACTATACATCATTCAATGGACAGTGTTCCATGTCTCACTAAGTAGGCAGAGGTTGCCTTGCTAAGAAGTGGACAGATTTTGTGATGCACAGCCCTGCTGCTCCAAGATTGTGCAACACTAAATTGTGCAATGGTTGTTTTACTCAATTGGTTTCCTCTGGAAACATTCTTGGGAAGTGAGCCTGTCCCTTCCAAGGTCCAAATTCTGCAACAGACCTCAGCATAGGAGCAATGTTGTGGTCAACCACACAACCCATAGACCACACTGCAATCCAACCCTCTTCAAATCAATGTCTAACCATGGTGTTGTGTGCTGTCCGTCAGCTGATGTGCTTAATCAAGTGCATGAAACACTGTATAATTAAATACATGATAAAGAACTGAGTGTGGGCTGTGACCACACCCCCTTTAATCCTGCAGACCAGACCATCTGAGCTTCTAAACCAAAGTCTCCATCCAGGGAACTCCATTTATAACAACCCCAGAGCTCCATTCCCACCATCCACACATAGATACCTTAAATGAACATATACTGGTGGAAGTGGAGCTTGAATTATTTCCATGTAGATTGTTCCTGTACAATGGAATGAGATGTGCATGTATGCTGCTTTAAGAAGGGACACAAGTGTGTCATTAGGGAGCCATTAAACCCCTTTCTTATTAATGCATCTCGCCATAGACATAGAACAGGGAAAACTCTTTGATTCATCCGGCACTTGGAGTGTAACCCAGTGAAGGAAAAGCAACTGATTCAGGTTGATCCTGTATCCATCAGCTGTAATTGACAAGGATCTGGGATCAAGGATCCAGGCTGGCTGCAGTGAAACATGCGGATTTTTTTCCAGGATAACTTGCCGACACCGGGGCTGATTCAACACCACTTGCACGTTGGCTGGTTTCTTTTCGGAGCAGCAACTTGCAGGGAGTGAGAGGGATTCTTATTTTCTCTTCCAGCTAGGTCCAAATAAAAGGCCTAATTTAAAGGGCACACAGTGCTTCCTTCGTCCAAGTATAATCCTGGCTGGGACCTACCTTGAACCTAACACTTAGATTCCACACACCTTGTGGCACTTTGCAAGTACTTAAGAGAAACTAATGTTTAGAGGCAGGTTTCTGCCTTTGTTAAACTCCTGTATTTAGAGATCTGCATGCACTATAAGAATGTCAGATGTATCAGTCCGTGCAAGAAGTTGCACGAACGTAAAAATATGCAATAAAGGTTGTGAACCCAAGCCTTGCAGTGTGCATGCGGTTCTTGATTCGGGTTCATAGCTCACTGAGATATAGTATAAGGATTCCAGCTTATCAGCTACAAGTAATACAAGCATATCTGTATCAGAAGCAGGAACCCACTTACCTAACTAAGTAAACGACAAATCTGGGCCCTGCATGTTACACGGTGTGCATGGCAGCAAACACATCAGCCCGCTGTGCTACTTTGTGAGTCAAAGCTGTAACTAGCCAAAACCTGGACCTCTACATCAAGTGCATTAACCCCCAGAGTAATCTGTAATAATAATATTAATAATTACTATTATCACCACTGAAATTTGCTGGTCGCACAAAGATCTCTGCAGCAGGCGCCTTAACCCATCAAGATATTTTAAATGCAGGTTCTTTGGATCAAATTAAGTAGCCAAAGCAGATTTACTGTAACTTTTGTTCTTATCACCAATTTCTTTGCTGCCGAGTTTTGATGCCTTAGTTCATTCACTTTTAGGCTCTGCTTTTCGAGCCCCGCTTTCCTCTGCCACACCCTGCCTCCACTTTATTCTTTCCGGAAGTACAATTTTTTCAAGTTCATCCCTGCTGTAACTGAACAAGAGATGTGACACGTACTTGTGCCTGCCTATTCCGGTGGTCTGTATAGCGCCAACGTGTTGTAAAGATACTTTAGCGTCTATGGACATCCGGAGGGAGCTGGGGAGGAACACTGAGGAGAATAAGTAATGTTTCTTTCTGCAATCTCCCAAAACTGCACAGTGGAAAGGCAGAAAACGTAAGGGTGCGATATACTGAGCTGGTTGCGCCTCAACCCCAAGGGGGTCACTATCTGGCACACAGATGCGTGCCCGTGCGTGAACGCCCCTGGCGAGGCTGCTATTTTAGCCCGAGGCATGCGGATCTTCCGTGAAAACGGTCCTGAAACCCTGTTTATAAGGAACAAACACAGCTTTGTTTAGAAACTCTATTATAGTCACACAAAGGCGTCCGGGGAGTTCACTTTCACTACAGCGGCTGTTCCTGCGGCGCTGAGTGGGAGTCACCCGGCTGACGGAAGCTGGCAGGCCGCCAAGCGACAGAACCACCTCCCGGAGGACGGGGCCTGCGGGGGGAGTAGAGCAGCCGAGCCAGAGCGGGCTCACACAGGTGTCACCGGTGGGCACAATCATGGAGACTGAGGAGGCAGGGACACACAGGCCTCGGGCTCATCCCCGAGCCATCCTCACAAGGGCCTCACCAGTGGACACACACAAACACCTAGCCACTATGCGCATCAGAGGACACCGCACAGGCCTCACCGGTGGCCACTCACAAACACCTAGCCACTATGCGCATCAGAGGACACCGCACAGGCCTCACCGGTGGCCACTCACAAACACCTAGCCACTATGCGCATCAGAGGACACCGCACAGGCCTCACCGGTGGACACACACAAACACCTATCCACTATGCGCATCAGAGGACACCGCACAGGCCTCACCGGTGGACACACACAAACACCTATCCACTATGCGCATCAGAGGACACCGCACAGGCCTCACCGGTGGCCACTCACAAACACCTAGCCACTATGCGCATTAAGGGACACCCGAGCAGGCCTCACCGGCGGGCACTCACAAACACCTAGCCACTATGCGCATTAAGGGACACCCGAACAGGCCTCACCGGTGGGCACTGCGCATTAAGGGACACCCGAGCAGGCCTCACCGGTGGGCACTCACAAACACCTAGCCACTATGCGCATTAAGGGACACCCGAGCAGGCCTCACCGGTGGCCATTTACAAACACCTAGCCACTATGCGCATTAAGGGACACCCGAACAGGCCTCACCGGTGGGCACTCACAAACACCTAGCCACTATGCGCATCAGAAGACACCAGCACAGGCCTTACCTGTGGACACTCACACAAACACCTAGCCACTATGCGCATTAAGGGACACCCGAGCACGCCTCACCGGTGGACACTCACAAAAACACAAGTCACTATGCGCACACAGAGGGCACCTGAACCGGCATCACCAGTGGACACTCACACAAACATCTAACCACTACGAGCACACAGAGTACACCCACACAGGCCTCACCAGTGGACAAACACCTAGCCACTGTGCGCACACAGAGGACACCCGCGCAGGCCTCACCGGTGAACACACACAAGCACCTTGCCACAATGCGCACAGAGAGGACACCGGCACAGGTCGCCCAGGAGGGCATACATATAGAGACCTCCCGCGCGCCAAGGCCACGTCACTACCCACAGTCACGCGGACCTCCTGCGTGGGCATGGAGAGAGGTCACCGAGGTGCTGGGAACACCTATTCACGTGACACACTCGCACAAGTCTTAGCGGCGAGTTCAGACCCTGGGCACAAGCCCCGCTGCCAAGCAAACGCACACAAATACCAGCGCACACATATAGGCGCACACAAATACAGTCAAGCAGGTCGAGCCACTACCTCACAGCCGGACACACATATAGTACAGGCGCCAGTGGTTAATTTGTAAAAGAATGAGTGCCGGTGCCCCGAAGCCCGCGGCCAGTGCTACTAAATGCCAGTGCGCCGAACACCATGGCTGCATAGTCTTGAATACACCGCAGGCCTCTTTAATCCACTGTCAGACACCCCTTGTCACTTAGTCTCACTCCTGCAGGTTCTTGCTCTCTCTCTTCATGACTGTTTTTGAGTCTTTCTTTGTCTTTCCGCTGTGTGCGTTTTACCCTCTCTTGTCCTTGGTAAATGTCTGAGGAAGAAAAACAAGCGCTGTTACGAAAAATGAGTGCCAGTGGCCGCTACCGGCAAAAACGGCTCAAATTGAGCACTGCCAGGCACCATCACAGAGGCCTCACCGGTGGGCACACAAAGGCTGGGGCTTGGTCATCACAAGGGTCGGCGCTTGCGCAAAGGCCCACAGTAAGCCCTTAATAAGACTGGGGAACACAAACACAGGCCACTCAAGTGGATATTTTCACAACGGCCAGGTCACACGCACACGGGTACATCTAAAGACCACAGAACACTCACCCAGGATGAGCCACAATCACTAGGCCTCAGTCGCGGCCCATTCTCATACTGGCTTACAGTATAAGGCATGTTTACACGAGGTGGCCATATTCACTGGCCTCCCCAGTGGGCAAAACATAGGCTGAAGAGTGCTCAGACCCAGCGGAGGCTCCTCTGCTAAGGCGGAGGAATGTCACCCCACTGCTTTGAGCAGTGCAAAAAAAAAAGGAGAAAATAAAATGATAATAACGCAATGTTATTATAATTTTATTTTTCATCGAGCCAGGTTTCGGTGGGGCCGGGCTGGGTGTGTCACTGGGAGGAGGGGTATGTGCACCATAAGTGCGCATGGCCATTTGTAAGGCTGTGTTGGGCCAGCCAAACAGACATGCGCACTTAGCATTTCTACACATGGCCGTATTGCACAGCTGGGAGGACAACGTGCACAGGCTCCCACTCCCTGTAAGAGCATCGAACCAGGCAGCTCAGACCAATCGTGACGCTGCTGTCATGCTGGTGACAGCAGCATCATGACTGGCTTAGAGGAGTCTGGGAGCCCGAGTGCTGCTGCAGTCAGGAACAGGACGAGGATGGAGGAGAGACGGAACCCATCTCCAGACGGAAAAGGTAAGTGTTCTTTTTTATTTTATTTTTTTTAACCCGCCCCGCCACCCCCGTTCAGTGGCAGCCACCACTGCTCAGACAGCTCCACTCACACTCACAGACAAGCAGGCACATTCACACAAACCTTATGGGTGAGTGCAGTCAGAGAAGTGGAGGGGTGCCCACCCAGGCCTCGCTGGTGTGCAACCAACTTGTGCTGTGTGAGGCTGGGCATGCTCACCTGGCACACGCGCTGATGGGACACAAATGTGGGCACTCTCACAAAGATGGTGGCAACCTAATTTTGTGTCAACATGAACATTATGTTCCGTTATGAACTTTTCATCTACAAATCACTGCTATTGAGTATGTTAGACTAATTAGTTCAACCAGTAATTGAAGTGCATTAATTAGAAGTATGGGAACTGTGAGCCTGCATGCGGTGTGGACAAGGTCAGTGAGCGTGGGTGCGGAGTCAAAGGTGTGACTAAGAAACAAAATACAAAATAGTCTGTCACCGTCAGGTAGCTACATATAAAATAACACACAGCTGAAATGAAAAATAAATTAAAAAGTTGGTTCCCAGTGGGAAATGCACTATAGTAGATTATGAAACCTCTCTTTGTTAATGCACTACAGAGGTCTGTGTGTAATCAGAAAGCTAAAGACTTACATCTTGGATGGCACAGTAGTGACTTGTGTATTTTTAGTGCTACGAGGTCACAGCCTGTGACAGGAAGCACTATAAATATGTAAGTCATTATTTAAGCTTGCATCACACACAGAATAGACTGTTACAAAATTTGAGTAATACCCAGATTTAAAATTATGCATTTTATTTCCATTACTATCCCTTCAACGCCTCCAGGGGTAGTAAGCACTGTATAAATACAATCACAATTAAAAGCAAGCACTTCACAGCTTGGTTGTTAACTCTTTGCACTACCACTCAAAAAGAAGAAATCTTTGTTATCACAAATCGTCCAGTGATTTGACTAATTAAAGATAGTACAGGCTCCCAAGCATCCTTTACATTTGCTGATTAACTTTTAGTGCATATTTGCATTTCTTTCAGGAAAGCAGGCAACTTCGCAGGAAGGCTTGTTTAGTTGTCTGCCCAGCTTCGGGTTCACAGCACAGTAAACTCACTGAATGACACTTCAATTGAAGCATTTAAACTATAAGAATTAACCTTCCTGGGACAGTTGTCTTTTTATGAAGAGTAGGCGGCCATTTTTTTCATAAATCAAAAAAGTATGGGCACGTCATGCCCCTCCGATCCCGCCTACTTCCACCTCTGAATTCAACTGAAACAAACCCAGAATAGAACACCCAGAATGCATCCGGTTGTCAAACGAAAGTCCAAGATTGAAAATAGAACAGTTTTCACAATGACATGGTGTACACTCACACACACTTGGGAAATCCCCACATGCCTCACTGTTGACCCGGTTGTCAGATGGAGAGAGAAACACACACAGAAGTTCACCCACACTGACACAGGTCTTCTCATTCCACAAGGTTTGGCAAACACACACACAGCCCTTATCAGTGGGTAAGCAACTTAATGTCACTAAATCTTGGGGGGCACACTGTGTAAAACAACCTGGTTCTCTTGTAACCACTCTAAAATCCATGTGTCAATTCCATGATGTATAAAACAGCAGAAAGAAAATACAATTACGAAATCCCCATTGCCATATTCTAGTCGCTGTCTTGTGCAGCGTGGGGCTGGTTTGAACTTTGCTGTTGTGGCTGTCTCTAGTTTTCAGTCCTTGGAGTGAAATGTGAGCAGAGAATCTCAGACTACACCTGCCAAGAGGCAGGCTCGCCCATGTAGCAGTTCACAAGACACTGAAATGTGTAGAGTTTGTGTATATGGTGTAGCACAGAAGCCATGGCACTGTGATTGCCAAAATCAGCTCAGTTGATATGTTTTATTTCATGCATGCAAACTTTATATTAGCTTCATAGAACTCAACCTAACTCTTGGCTTGTCATGGTGAGTAGTAGGTGTGGCCTTTGGGATTGTCAGTTAGGGTGACCACCCGTCTGTAAATTTCACGGACTGCCCGTAATTTCGCCCTGCCGTCCGTTGTCCGTGATGAAAGGCTTCACATTGCATTTGTCTGTAACTGTAGCCTTTCACCAAAAGGACAACAGAGGGTAGGGCGAAATTGCGGGCAGATTAGTTTCCCCGCTCGATTGAAAGGAACGGAGTCTCCTGTGCTCTGAGGGAGGGGGGTTCAGACAGATAGGAAACAGACCTTCTTGCCACGGGGTCTCCTTCCCTAAAGAAATGCAAATGTGGGCAACTGGTAAATCTGCAAATACAAAGGGGCTTGAAAACCTGCATTGACTTTACCCAAAGGAGTCACTTGAAGCTTTCTGATAGCAAAGATATTTTCTTTTAGAGAGGTACTGTAATGGTGTTCCAAGGTGAGCTGTGGAGTGTGTGGTTTTAATGGAGTTTTATAAAAAATGTTTATACTAGGTATAAAAACTGTATATTATTCAAATCTGTATTTGAGAAGCACTTTGTTTATTTAACTGAAATGTATTTGCGCATTTTGTAGCAGCCTATATTATGATGTAATTGTATTTATATAGAGCTTACTACCCCTGACGAGGAGTCTAATGCATGTTTAAAATAAGGACTTACACATTCACAGTTCTTTCAGGGACCTCTGTACCTCATAGTACTAACAAACATTGGCAAAGCCAATAGGTCTCGTCTACGCAAGAGTTATTGGCTTTGCTAATGTGTTTTAGCCATTAACCATATTATACACCAGAGTGGCTGCTGTTCAGCATGGCCAAAATTTAGTGGCATAGTGGTGTGGAGTGGAGTAGAGTGGCATTGGAGCAGCAGCATAGAGCCCAGTGGTGCAGAGTACATTGCAGTGGGGTACAGTGCAGTTGTTTAGACTGCATTGGCGTAGAGTTCATTGGCGTAGAGTGCAGTGGTTTAGAGTGCAGTGGCATGGAGTGGCGTAGGATAGAGTAGAGAGGCATAGAGTGCAGTGGAGTAGAGTGGCATACAATAGTGTCAGAGAGTGCAGTAGTGTAGAGTGGTGCAGTGGCATAGAGTGCAGAGTATACTCACGTGGCAGAGAGTGCAGTGGTGTAGTGTAGTGGTGTAGAGTAAAGTGCTGTCGCGTAGAGTGGAGTGATGCAGAGTAGAGTGGCATAGAGTGCAGTGGCGTAAAATGCAGTAGTACAGAGTAGATTGGTGTACAGTACAGTGGCGGAGAGTGCAATGTTGCAGAGTAGAATGTCAGTGCAGTGATGTAGAGTGGAGTAGAGTGGCACAGAGAGCAGTGATGTAGAGTACAGTGGTGCAGAGTAGAGGGCAGTGGCATACAGTGCAGTTGTTTAGAGTGCATTGGCGCAGAGTGCAGTGGCATAGGGTACAGTAGCATAGAGTGCAGTGGTGTACAGTGGCATACAACAGAGTGGCAGAGAGTGCAGTAATGCAGAGTGGTGCAGTGTCAGAGTGCAGAGAGCAGAGTAGACTCATGTGGCATAGAGTGCAGAGGCGTAGAGTGGTGCAGAGTGGAGTATTGTAGAGTGGTGCAGTGCAGAGTAGAGTATAGTGCCTAGCGTGCAGTGGCGTAGAGTGCAGTGACATAGAATGCAGTAGTACAGAGTAGAGTGGTGTAGAGTGCAGTGTTGCAGAGTAGTGTCAGTGCAATGGTGTAGAGTGGTACAGAGAACAGTGGCATAGAGTACAGTGGTGCAGAGTAAAGGGCATTGGCATACAGTGCAGTTATTTAGAGTGCACTGGTGTAGAGTGCAGTGGCATAGAGTGGCATGGGGCAGAGTAGAGTGACATAGAGTGCAGTGGAATAGAGTGTATTGGTGCAGAATGTAGTAGCACAGAGTAGAGTGGTGCAGAGTACAGTGGCGGCCAGTGCAGTGTTGCAGAGTACAGTGTCAGCGTGCAGTGGTGTAGAGTGCATTGAACTAGAGTGCAGTGGTCAGAGTGGCATAAAGTGCAGTGGCGTAGAATAGATTGTTTCAGAGTAGTGTGCAGTTGCATAGAGTGGAGAGGTGCAGGGTGGAGTGCAGTGGCATAGAATGCAGTGGCACAGAGTGCAGTGTCATAAAGTAGATTGTTTCACAGTAGAGTGGAGTGGCTTAGAGTGGAGAGTTGCAGGGTAGAGTGGAGTTGCATAGAGTGGCATAGAGTGTGATGGCATAGAGTAAAGTGGTGTAGAGTGCCGTGGCATAGAATACAGAGGTGTAGAGTAGATTAGAGTGACGTACAGTGTACTGATGTAGAGTGCAGGGGCATAGAGTTGAGTGTTACAGAGTAAAGTGCACTAGCATAGAGTGTATTAGCTTAGAGTGCAGTGGTGTGCAGTGCAGTGTTGCAGAGTGGCATATGGTGGGGTTGTGCCCACTAGATTGGTGTTGCCTAGACTGGAGTGGTATAGCATGCAGAGGAGCAGAGCGCAGGGCTGTAGAGAGGCGTAAAGTGCATTGGCATAGAGTAGAGTGGTGTAGAGTAGAGAGGCATAGTATGAAGTAGCATAGAGTGCAGTGACATAATGTGGAGTTGTTCAGAATGGAGAAGAGTGCGGTGCAGTGGCATGGAGTGGCGGAAAGTGGAGGGATACAGAGTATGGTGCAGTGGATTGGAGTGGTGCAGAGTGGAGTGGAGTATGCATGGTCTGGATACACACTGCCATTACAGACAACACATTTTTTATTGAAATGACCATTACATTTGCACAGATATAGTTTTTCAAATCAAACTATACTGTGCACAGACAATGATGTGTGGAAATTGCATCACCTAATTTGTTTTAATCATATAAAGGTATTTGTTTCCAGCACAGTTCAGAATTAACAAAAATGTGCTTCATTTGTACTCCTAATTCTGATATATTCTGAAGTTTATTTAAATGTTGTTATGTGATAGAAAAAACTCTTTCCTAACCCCAGTATCCAGCAAGATTGTTGCATAAATCCTCTCACTTTGAAGTCAGAGAAAGAAAAATAAACACTAAGTTCCCACCGAAGACAGAAGACAGAGACATTTGACTTTGTTCTTTGAATGCACAGCAAATGTTATGAGAGAAGAACAAGTTTTACAGGCCTGTTTACAGAAAGGGAGCACTCAGAAGGATACTGTAAATAAGTTTTTGGCAAGGGAAGGGACGAACTCAAGCTGCCTAGCCTAAAACAAATAAAGCCAGCAAATTGAAAGCAACAAAAAGTGAGATACAAACCACAAGGCCAATGGCAAGCAACAGGCGGAATGCATTCACAAGGAAGCATTATGAATGTACTTAAAGTGACAGCAGTGGCATACTTTGTGGGGAAAGTCCAGTATTTTAGTCCAGTCCATATCATGCAGAGGTTTGGCCACATCAATCACCCAGGCAGTATGATGAGAAGACCTGGAGTGGTTTTGATGTTGCAGGAAAGGTCTGTACACCCATTCTATCAGTTTTCCACCAGTTCCTATGGTGTAGAGCTTCTGGCACACCTCTTGTAGGGTTACTGCTAGGTGGCAGGCATGAAATAGGGCATTTCATTATTATTTAAGGTGGTTGTAAGTAAGGTGTTGACCGGGGTGAAGATGGTAGTCTGCCACAAGGGTTTGGAAATTTAGTAACTCGCCATCCAGAAACAAATCCCCTAATTTTAAGATACCTGCAGCATGCCACTGATGGACTTGCTCTGAGCACAGCTGTCCTGTGAGATTGGGAAGGCTTAGCAAAGGTAGTGCAGGAGCATAGGGTTTCTTCGTGTCAGTGAGTTTACAGGTTCTAGCAAGGCAAGAGAAAGCTCTGCATGATAACCCTGGATGGTGATCCATAGAATAGTCAGTAGGAAACAATGAGCAGTGCATTAAGCCTTCCTTAAAGTCTTTCCTGGTAAACCCCATCTCATGCAGGGAGGTGTCAGAAAGCCAGCGAGCCACCCATTGGACCTGTGCAGCTGAATAATAGCATTCTAAGTCCAGAAGACCTAATCCACCCCCAGTCACAGGTAGCTTTAAAGTGGAAAGACAAAATGAAGGACTAGCAGGGGAAGGTTTGCAAAATAATACTATCATTGGGGTAGCACACCATCTTCACTAGTGCCACGTGGCCCACTACAGAAAGCAGAAGAGAAGACCAAAAGGCAAACTGAGCTTGGAGAGACCGTGACGCTCTGCTGAGATTTCCATCATACAAATCAGTGGGAGAACTAGGTATCAAAATGTAACTGGTTCCCAGTTCAATCTGAGATCTATTTGTATATAAAGGGGAAAACAGTGCCATATGTTAAAGAAACACTAATTACATTTTAAAATGTTTACTTTTTGTTTGTGCAATTTACATCCCAAATATTTTGAAGATTCTATGTGTACTTGACACTTAGGGATAACCCAGATCACTAGTTTGGCTTTTGCTCAATTTCAAAACCATTTAAAAACATGGACAAAGCGTGCAATTGCCTTGCACAACCTTGTGGCCCCTGCTCACCCTTCACAAGCACGAACAGCGGACCATTGCACCAGAAGAGTTTCCAAGGTGGATCGGTGTTGCTTATTCAACCACTTGACAGTGCCTCTTCTGTTTCTCTCCTGTCTGCAGAGACAACTCCCAAGGTACCCAATACCTTCTGATAGTCTTGGTGGACCCATCTTGTCTGATTTTAGGAATTGTCCCACCTTGTTCTCCTCTTCCCTATTTATCCAGTTTTTAGCAACAACCCTTTGAATCACTTGCAGTGGATCTCCCATTTGATCTTGATTTCATCCTCCTCTTTTGTTATCTTTGATTGGTAGTCCGGGCTCCCATTTCTGAGATAAATGTAGAGTCCCAGACATACACTCTAGTGCTGTGAGACTACAGACAGGTTGTGGGTACCTCACATCCTGACATTAGGTGTGAGACTGTCGCCCACACCATCTGCCCTGCCTTTTTATTTATTTTTTTAGGTTGAGAGTCCATGGGCGGTGGGGTAAGCCAAATGATTTTGTTCAATTTGTTTAAACTAGCATAAGGTTAATTACCTTATTGTTTCCCAAACTGTTTGCCAGGGGTTTTAAAATGTTCAGAAACATAATCAAAATGTTGCTGTTACTTTCTCTTCAAGAAAGATTGGGTAGATTTGAGTAGGGGTGATGGCCTTGCTGCAGTACTGAAGGGCATTAATTTACTACTGAACAAGGACATAATGTGACACCTGAATGTAGCAAACCAGGAGGCAATCACAAAAAGACCACAGTGAATAAATAGTGCTATGTTAAAAAAAGAGTATATAAATGCACGGACAACATAGTGAGGCATGTCCTCTCTTGCATGTATCTGTAAAATTGTTCGTGAATTTTTGTCCTGAACTTTGACCCTTTGTCCTGAATTTTTTACAGCCCTGTCCAGAATTTGCCTCAATGCCAAGTGGTCACCCTATTGTCAGTGTGAGGGCTCTACCAACTCGCATGCAATGTAACGTTTGTGTGCGCGACAGTTCAGTATGCCGATGTGGGAGTTCTATCACTGTTTTGATTGTGATATTTGTACCCACTGACGACCACGAAATGCATTTTATGCATATATTTTCAGCGAATCTTAAATCGCGCTCGCATCTACTTAGCGCATGCGCGCCGTGGTCAATCTGCATAAACTCCAAATATTCAGGCACGTGTTCAACGCTGACGTCTTCATCTTGGATGTTTGGTGAATAGTTCGGGAACGGCAGAAGACACATTTAAGAACGCAAGATAAAGGCACAGAACGATCCAAAGTTGACTGAACTGGAGTTTCAATTTTTCGAGTTAGATGGGCAAAATTCATGGCGATTTCCTTATTATTTGGAAAAGGCACAAGACGTGCTTAACGGCATTTCTGATGGAGTCAGTGAGCTATCAATCTTATCTCTAAAGGAACAACTGAACCTGCGTAATGTGTCTGAGCTGAAGAGTTTGGGTCTGAGGAACCGGATTCGAATCCGGCCTGTGCCTGGGGCGAATCACTTAATGTCCACTTACCTCACACAAATATTTAATAAAGTTTGGTTTTGTTGTAAAGTGCTGTAATGCCCTCGGGGAAAGTTGGTGCTATAAAAACATGGCAAAAATAAAACAGAACAAAAAATAGCAAGTAAAAATTAAATGTATAGGAGCCAGTGTAACCCAGGAAGAGAACCGAAAGATGCCAGGCGCTGTATCCAGTATCACATGAGCAGAGAACCATAGAAGCCAGGCTCTACAGCAAGGGTAACTGGAGAAGAGAACCATAGAGTCTGGGCTCTGCAGCCAGAGTAACCAGAGAAGAGAACCATAGAGCCGGGCTCTACAACCAGGATAACTGAAGAAGAGAACCAAAGACTGCAGGCTCTGCAGGCAGTGTAAGCTAAGAAGAGACTCAGAGTCTGGGCTCTGCAGCTACTATAACATGAGAAGAAAGCTATAGAATCCAGCCTGTACAACCAGGGTAACCGGAGAAGAGAACCACCAACGCCGGGCTCTACAGCCAGCGTAACAGGAGACGAGAGCCATCAAAGCCGGGCTCCACAGCAAGGGTAACCTGAGAAGAGAACCATAGAGTCTGGGCTCTGCAGCCAGAGTAACCAGAGAAGAGAACCAAAAGATGCCAGGTGCTATATCCAGTTTCACATGAGAAGAAAACCATAGAGGCTGGGCTCTACAACCAGGGTAACCAGAGAAAAGAACCACCAAGGCCGGGCTCTGCAGCTAGAGTAATCGGACAAGAGAACTATAGATGCCGGGGCTCTGCAGCCAGCGTAACTGAAGAAGAGAACCACTGTTGCGCAATGCAGCCAGCGTGACCCAAGAACAGAAACATAGACGCTGCTGGACTCTGCCGCCAGAAAAGTGTGAGAAGAGAACCAGAGAGGCAAGGGTCTAAAACCCGGATAACCTGAGAAGAGAACCATAGAGTCTGGGCTCTGCAGATCGCATCACCCAAAAAGAGAACCATAGAGTCTGGGCTCTACAACCAGGGTAACTGAAGAAGAGAACCACGAGCTTCAGGCTCTGCAGACCGTGTAAGCTGATAAGAGACTCAAAGTCTGGGCTCTGCAGCCACTATAACATGAGAAGAGAGCTATAGAATCCAGCCTCTACAACCAGGATAACCAAAACAGAGAATCACCAATGCAGGGCTCCACAGCCAGCATATCAGGAGAAAAGAACCATAGAGTCTGTGCTCTGTAGCCAGAGTAACTGGACAAGACAACCATAGAGGCCAGGCTCTGAAGCCAGAGTAACCGGACAAGACAACCATAGAGGCCAGGCTCTGAAGCCAGAGTAACCGGACAAGACAACCATAGAGGCCAGACTCTGAAGCCAGAGTAACCAGACAAGATAACCATAGAGGCCAGGCTCTGAAGCCAGAGTAACCGGACAAGAGAACCATAGAGGTCAGGCTCTGAAGCTAGTGTAACCCAAGAAGAGAATCATTGATGCCAGGTTCTGCAGCCAGGGTAACCAGAGGAAAAAAAAAAGAACATAGAGTCTGGGCTCTGCAGACAGCAAAACCCAAGAAGAGAAACATAGATGCTGGGTTTTGCAGCCAGGATAACTGGAGAAGAGATTCAAAGAGTCTGCGCTCTGCAGCCTGAGTTACCCAATAAGAGAACCATAGAGGCCGAACTCTACAACCCATGCAACTAGAGAAGAGAACCATAGAGACTGGGCTCTACAGCAAGGGTCCCTGGAGAAGGGAACCATAAAGTCTGGGCTCTGCAGCCAGTATAACCCTAGAAGAGAACCATTGAAGCTGGGCTCTAGAACTAGGGTAACTGGAGAAGAGAATTACAGAGTCTGGGCTCTGCAGCCAGAGTAACAAGAGAAAAGAACCACCCACGCCAGGTGCTGCAGTCAGTGTAACATTAGAAGATAACCATTGAAGCCGAGTTTTGGAGCCAGCGTGGCCCAAGAAGAGAGCCACAGAGGCCAGGTTCTACAACCAGGGTAACCGTAAAAGAGAACCACCGATGCCAGGCTCTGCAGACAGTGTAACAGGAGAAGAGAACCACAGATTTCGGGCTCTGCAGACAGTGTAACTGAAGAGAATCATAGCCTGGGCTCTGCAGCCAGAGTAACAAGAGAAGACTGGCGACCCATGAGGCAAAAATACATTTAAAAATTGCCTGCATGACCCATAAAGCCTGACACTTCAACACCCGAGGTACCTTGCACAGAAACTGGAGCTATCTGGCAGCTGCAGATCCTCTATTGATGAAACCACAAAAAGTTTACAAAAAGAAAACTCACAGCTGAGCCTTCTTGAGTATTCCCTCGAGAATTTGGAACTCCCTGCCTCCTGAAATCAGACTGAATTACCCCCCATCCCCCTAACAGCACCATTCAGAAAAGAAGTTAAAGTGCTATTGATGAACACATTCCTGCTCTAGAACACACAAACTCTACTCTCCGGACCCTGATACGCCACGATGTATACTCACATGTTTTTACTCGCCATTATAATCTTATCTATTGATGTATCAGTTTGAACCCTGAGTTGCTCTCTTCTCTCACCTTGGAAGCTACTGCATCCTGTACCGCTCTCAATTATGTTGTTGATTGCTTTAGTTGTTTCTTATTTCTTGACTAGTTGCAAAGCGCTCCGATACCCTCAAGGGTCATATTCATGCTATATAAAAATCTTTTTTAAATGAAAAATTAAGTAAAATAAATAAAGAACACAGGCGCCAGGGGCTGCAGTCAGTATAACATGAGAAGAGAACTACCGAATCCGGGATCTGCAGCCAGTCTAACCGTAGACCAGAACCATCATTGCCAGGCTCGGCAGCCAGCATAACCCAAGACGAGAGCCATAGAGGGTGTGCTCTGAAGCCAGTAACCCAAGACGAGAACATAGAGGCTGGACTCTGCAGCCAGTAACCCAAGACGAGAACCATAGAGGCCGGGCTCTACAGCCAGTAACCTAAAAAGAGAACCATAGAGGCGGAACTCTGCAGCCAGTAACCCAAGACGAGAACCATAGAGGCTGGACTCTGCAGCCAGTAACCCAAGACGGGAACCATAGAGGCTGGACTCTGCAGCCAGTAACCCAAGACGAGAACCATAGACGCTGGACTCTACAGCCAGTAACCCAAGACGAGAACCATAGAGGCTGGACTCTGCAGCCAGTAACCCAAGACGAGAACCATAGAGGCTGGGCTCTGCAGCCAGTAATCTAAAAAGAGAACCATAGAGGCTGGACTCTGCAGCCAGTAACCCAAGACGAGAACCATAGAGGCTGGACTCTGCAGCCAGTAACCCAAGACGAGAACCATAGAGGCTGGACTCTGCAGCCAGTAACCCAAGACGAGAACCATAGAGGCTGGACTCTGCAGCCAGTAACCCAAGACGAGAACCATAGAGGCTGGACTCTGCAGCCAGTAACCCAAGAAGAGAACCATAGAGGCTGGACTCTGCAGCCAGTAACCCAAGACGAGAACCATAGAGGCCGGACTCTGCAGCCAGTAACCCAAGACGAGAACCATAGAGGCCGGGCTCTGCAGCCAGTAACCCAAAAAGAGAACCATAGAGGCCTGGGTCTGCAGCCAGTAACCCAAGACGAGAACCATAGAAGCTGGACTCTGCAGCCAGTAACCCAAGACGAGAACCATAGAGGCTGGACTCTGCAGCCAGTAACCCAAGACGAGAACCATAGAGGCTGGACTCTGCAGCCAGTAACCCAAGACGAGAACCATAGAGGCTGGACTCTGCAGCCAGTAACCCAAGACGAGAACCATAGAGGCTGGACTCTGCAGCCAGTAACCCAAGACGAGAACCATAGAGGCTGGACTCTGCAGCCAGTAACCCAAGACGAGAACCATAGAGGCGGGACTCTGCAGCCAGTAACCCAAGACGAGAACCATAGAGGCTGGACTCTGCAGCCAGTAACCCAAGACGAGAACCATAGAGGCTGGTCTCTGCAGCCAGTAACTCAAGACGAGAACCATAGAGGCTGGACTCTGCAGCCAGTAACCCAAGAAGAGAACCATAGAGGGTGTGCTCCGCAGCCAGTAACCCCAAAAGAGAACCACAGAGACCCAGCTCTGCAGCCAGTAACCCAAGAAGAGAACCACAGAGACCCAGCTCTGCAGCCAGTATCCCAAAAAGAGAGAACCATAGAGGCCTGGGTATGCAGCCAGTAACCCAAGAAGAGAACTATAGATGCCCAGCTCTGCAGCCAGTATCCCAAAAAGAGAACCATAGAGGCTGGACTCTGCAGCCAGTAACCAAAAAAGAGAACCATAGAGGCCTGGGTATGCAGCCAGTAACCCAAGAAGAGAACTATAGATGCCCAGCTCTGCAGCCAGTAAACCAAAAAGAGAACTATAGAAGACCGGGTCTGCAGCAACCCAAGAAGAGAACCATAGAGTGTATGCTCTGCAGCCAGCAACCCAAGAAGAACACCATAGAGGCCCGGCTCTTCAGCTAGTTAACCAAGAAGAGAACCATAGAGGCCCGGCTCTGCAGCTATCAACCCAAGAAGAAAACCATAGAGGCCCGGTTCTACAGCCAGTACCCCAAGAAGAGAACCATAGAGGCCCGGCTCTGCAGCCAGTAAACCAAGAAGAGAACTATAGAAGCCCGGCTCTGCAGCCAGTAAACCAAGAAGAGAACTATAGAAGCCCGGCTCTGCAGCCAGAAACCCAAAAAGAGAACTATAGAAGCCGGGCTCTGCAGCCAGTAACCGAAGAACAGAACCGTAGAGGCCCGGCTCTGCAGCCAGTAACCCAAGAACAGAACCATAGAGTCCCAGGTCTACAGCCAGCAACCCAAGAACAGAACCATAGAGGCCCAGGTCTGCAGCTAGTAACCCAAGAAGAGAACCATAGAGGCCAGCCTCTGCAGCAAGTAACCCAAGAACAGAACCATAGAGGCCCGGGTCTGCAGCTAGTAACCCAAGAAGAGAACCATAGAGGCCAGACTCCGCAGCCAGTAACCGGAGAAGAGAACTATTGAGGCCTGGCTCTGCAGCCAGTAATCCAAGAAGAGAACCATAGAGGCCTGGCTCAGCACGCAGTAACCCAAGAAGGGAACCATAGAGGCCCAGCTCTGCAGCTAGTAACCCAAGAAGAGAACCATAGAAGCCCGGCTTTGCAGCTAGTAACCCAAGAAGAGAATCCTAGAGGCCCGGCTCCGCAGCTAGTAACCCAAGAAGAGAACCATAGAGACTGTGCTCTGCAGCCAGCAACCTAAGACGAGAACCATAGAGGCCCAGCTCTGCAGCTAGTAACCCAGGAAAAGAACCATAGAAGCCCGGCTCTGCAATCAGTAACCAAAAAAGAGAACCATAGAGGCCAGACTCTGCAGCCAGTAACCCAAGAACAGAACCATAGAGTCCCAGGTCTGGAGCCAGCAACCCAAAAACAGAACCATAGAGGCCCAGGTCTGCAGCTAGTAACCCAAGAAGAGAACCATAGAGGCCAAACTCTGCAGCCAGTAACTGAAGAAGAGAACCATAGCCCCTTCTGTGCCCAGGACGTAATGGTTACGTCCTGAGGCACAGTGCTCGTGTGCCCAGGACGTAACCATTACGTCCTGGGCACAGAGCCCAGAGGGGTTCTCCCCCACCCCCCCAAGGCAGGGATGGAAGGGGAAACCCTTCCCCTTCCACCCCTGACCCCCCCACCCCCGTGACGTCAGCACGCGATCGCACGCTGACAATCACAGAGGCCTCCTCCCATCGCGCTAGAAGCTCAGCTTCCAGGGCAATCGGAAGAGAAATGCAAAGCATTTCTCTTCCGATCACATGGAGGAGGCCAGAGAGGCTTCAAAGGGAAGGCAAATAATTTCCTTCCCTTTGAAGTCCCTCTGAGCGTTTTAGCAGCCGGAGTGCAAGCAATCCGGCTGCTAAAACGCCAACTAAACACCAGGGATTTACTTTGTTTTAGGAAATTGGCATGAGGGAGCGACCCCTTGGGCAAGGGTCGCTCCCGGGGGGAGCAAATTATATTTAGGCCATTTCTGTCCCCCTTGGGGCAGATTGGCCTATTTTTATGAGGCCAATCTGCCCCCAAGGGGAACAGAAACCACTAGACACCAGGGAGTTTTTTTTTTCTTCGGGAATTTCACGCAAGGGGAGCGACCCCTTAGGCAAGGGTCGTTCCCCTGGGGGGCAAATTTATTTTAGGCCAATTCTGCCCCCCTGGGGGGCAGATCAGCCTATTTTAATTAGACCGATCTGCCCCAAAGGGGGGCAGAAACCACTAGGCACCGGGGATTTTTTGTTGTTTTACAGATGGTGAGCGACCCCTTAGGCAAGGGTCGCTCCCCTGGAGGGGCAAATTGTATTAAGGCCATTTCTGCCCCCCTCGGGAGCAGATCAGCTGATTTTAGGTCAATCTGCCCCCAAGGGGGGCAGAAACAACTAGGCACCGGGGATTTTTTTTTTGCGCCAATGTCACGCAAGGGGAGCGACCCCGTAGGCAAGGGTTGCTCCCTGGGGGAGGGGGGGCGGGGCGGGCCTGGATGGGGGCAAATTTATTTTAGGCCATTTCTGCCTCCGGACAATTTTTGTTAGGCCAATCTGCCCCCGTGGGGGCAGAAACCACTTGGGCACCAGGGATTGGTTTGTGTGTGTATGCGTGTGTTTTCTTTAGGGAGGCAGCCCCTTGGGTAAGGGTCGCTCCCCATGGGGGCACATTACTGTTGGCCATATCTGCCCCCCATTGGGGGCAGATGGGCCTATTTTTTGAAGGCCCATCTGCCCCAAGAGGGGGCAGAAAGCCCACCAGAGGCCAAGGAAGTTTTTTTCCAAAAATAAGAGGGTGGGGGTATGACCATACCCCCACCCCAAATAAATGGGGCCAAAGTTGTTCTGCCAACTAGTGGGCAGATGGGGCAATTACCCCTGATCCACACCCCGGGGGCAGAAAGTCTACTAGATGCCAGGGAATTAAAAAAATATATATATATATTGGGGTGGTGGCTACCAACTAGTATGGGCCTGGTTACACCCCCACCTCAACTGAAGGGGGTAACAGTTTTTCAGCTCTCCCCCACACTCTAAAACATCTTACCCACAGCAAGCAAGAAGACTATTTGATTATTTTGGGTTTTAGTTTTACATCTGGGCCATGAGAACTTGGCTTACTCTCAAAATCGTCCCACTTGGAATGGTGAGGGCTGCACTTTATGGACTGTGGGACGCTGCCATGTAGAAAAATCCACAAGACCTAGACACGTCTGAAAACTAAACATATGGGTGATTCCAGGGTGGTGTGTTTCACATGCACCCCGCACCATTTTTGTACCCACAATCCCCTGCAAACCTCCAACTTTGCTGGAAATCACACATCTTTCCCACGTTTTTGTGATGGAACCTTCCGGAATGTGCAGGAATCCACAAAATTCCTACCACCCAGCATTGTCTCATCTGTACCGATAAAAATTCTGCTGCACTTGTCGGCCTAAAAATGTTTTTTGCAAACTGCCCTTTTGGACTCCCTTTATTCCCCCTCAATATCGACATGTTTTTGGCTCTTCCCTTTCACAAGCACTTGGCCCACCTACACAAATGAGCTATCATTTTTACCGGGAGACTGAGGGGAACATTGGGTGGTACGAAATGTGTCCCAGTGCGGTGATCCCACACAGAAATGTGGGAAAATTTTGATTTTTTAGCTAAATTTGAAGTTTGCTGAGGATTCTGGGTAAAAAAACATTGGGGGATCCACGCAAGTCACACCTCACTGGACTCACTCAGATATCTAGTTTTCAGAAATGTCTGGGTTTGGTAGGTTTCCCTAGAAGGCTGCTGAGCCCAGGACCAAAAACGCAGGTGCCCCCCTGCAAAAACAGGTAGTTTTGTACTTGATCATTTTGATGTGTCCTGATAGTGTTTTGGGGCATTTCCTTTTGTGGGCGCTAGGCCTACCCACACAAGTGAGGTACCATTTTTATCGGGAGACTTGGGGGAACACAGAATAGCAAAACAAGTGTTATTGCCCCTTGTCTTTCTCTACATTTTTTCCTTCCAAATGTAAGGCAGTGTGTAAAAAAGACGTCTATTTGAGAAATGCCCTGTCATTCACATGCTAGTATGGGCACCCCGGAATTTAGAAATATGCAAATAACCACTGCTTCTCAACACCTTATCTTGTGGCCATTTTGGAAATACAAAGGTTTTCTTGATACCTATTTTTCACTTTTTATATTTCAGCAAATGAATTGCTGTATACCCGGTATAGAATGAAAACCCACTGCAGGGTGCAGCTCATTTATTGGCTCTGGGTACCTAGAGATCTTGATGAACTTCCAAGCCCTACATATCCCTGCAACCAGAAGAGACCAGCTGACCTAACGGTATATTGCTTTCACAAATCTGACTTCCAGGAAAAAGTTACAGAGTAAAACGTGGAGAAAAATTGCTTTTTTTCACCTCAATTTCAATATTTTTTTATTTCAGCTGTTATTTTCTGTAGGAAACACTTGTAGGATCTACACAAATGACCCCTTACTGAATTCAGAATTTTGTCTACTTTTCAGAAATGTTTAGCTTTCTGGGATCCAGCATTGGTTTCTCACCCACTTTGGTCACTAACTGGAAGGAGGCTGAAAGCACAAAAAAATAGTAAAAATGAGGTAGGTCCCAGTAAAATGTCAAAATTGTATTGACAAATTGGGTTTTCCAATTCAAGTCTGCCTGTTCCTGAAAGCTGGGAAGATGGTGATCTTGCCAACCCTTTGTTGATGCCATTTTCAGGGGAAAAAAACACGAGCTGCCTTCTGCAGCCCTTTTTTCCCATTTTTTTTTTTTTTAAACAATTTTTTCACTGTATTTGGCTAATTTCTTGGTCTCCTCCAGGGGAACCCACAAAGTCTGGGTACCTCTAGAATCCCTAGGATGTTGAAAAAAAAGGACGCAAATTAGGCATGGGTAGCTTATGTGAACAAAAAGTTATGAGGGCCTAAGTGCGAACTGCCCCAATAGCCAAATAAAAAGGCTCGGCACAGGAGGGGGAAAAGGCCTGGCAGCGAAGGGGATAGAGGCCCAGCTC
Source organism: Pleurodeles waltl (assembly GCF_031143425.1). Classification (NCBI taxonomy): domain Eukaryota; kingdom Metazoa; phylum Chordata; class Amphibia; order Caudata; family Salamandridae; genus Pleurodeles; species Pleurodeles waltl. The sequence continues at coordinate 90,679,024 of NC_090451.1, forward strand.
TGCAGTTATTAACTCAAGAAGGGAACCCTAGAGGCCCGGTTCAGCATCCAGTAACCCAAGAAGAGAAGTGTAGAAGCCGGGCTCTGCAGTTATTAACCCAAGAAGAGAACCATAGAGGCCCGGCTCTGCAGTCAGTAACCGAAAAAGAGAACCATAGAGGCCAGACTCTGCAGCCAGTAACCCAAGAACAGAACCATAGAGTCCCAGGTCTGCAGCCAGCAACCCAAGAAGAGAACCATAGAGGCCCAGGTCTGCAGCCAGTGTAGCAGGACGAGAGGGAAGAATTGGGCTATGCTCTGTCGTCTGTGTGGTAGTGAAAGGGACCAACAGGGATCTTGCACCCCAGGCTGTGATAGAGGGGCGAGTGTAAGAGAGACACTGCACCTCAGACAGCGTTACAATGAAGAAGACCCCGAGAGCTCTTGCACTGCAGGCAGTGTGACAACAGACAGTCCCAGAAGGACCTACTCTGCATTTCGCACCACATGATGGACCCAGAAAAGTCAGGCTTTACCGCAGCGCACCCACTCCCTGCAGTCAGTGCTGCACTGCAGATAAGCCACAAGACCTGCTGCTTGCACATGATAAACATACAAACATATACTGTTTACAGGAAACCCACCCACTGCGCCCAACGACCCGGAACACGTTCACCGCTGAAAGTGCCTTTCCGTTGCACGCTTGGCCTCCTGCACAGGTACCTCAGGCCTCCGAGATGCACCTTCGGGTACAGATAACACTCGTCAGGCACCAAGGTCACCCCTGGGCTGTGCTGCTATGTGCTGGACTCAGATAAGGGTTCACTTACTGAAGAATCAGACAGCACTGGCGCACTTAGGAGGTGTTTATTAACCAGACCCCGGGGGGGGGGGGGGGGGGGCAATGGTTAACGATAGAACACGTGGAACAATGAGTGAATGAGGGGGGTCACATGACAGGGACAAGAGAGGAGGAAGAGGGGAGAGCCGACTTGGACCAGAGAAGAGGTTAAAGGGAAACCTCACGTCTCACGCCTTACGCACGTCATTTTCCCTATGCATGGCTTCTAAGCACTATTATTGGCATGACATTCACAGAATGACTTATTGGGTAGGGAAAGCCTGTAGAAGGAGGGGTTATGCTTACCAGCGACTCCAATAACCATGGAAGTGGGGTCTCAGTGAGGTTATGGGGTCACACATGGAAGTCTGGAGCTTGCACTTTTTGGTACAGGTGCTGTTTGGGTTAAGATGGGGGGGGCTTGTATGACACAACGTTCTCCATATGGTGCTGCCTTCGTAATAGTCCAACGTCGCAAGGGAAGTGACGTCTGTTGGTTCTAGTTTTCCCCTTCGGGGAGAACTTCACGAATTTAAGGTAAAGTTACCAGCTGGCCTCATGCCACTACCCTAGCAGTACAGTCTTCCCCTCAGCAAAACACTGTAATCACTCAAGTAAGTTAAACAGCAGCAGCAGCTAGAACTACAATTCCCACAATACACCGAAGTACTGTTATAACCTTTTTTTAAGGACCCCGGTTTTTCAATGTTATTAAGGCAGCTATGGGGTGCAAAGGAATGAGTCTCGCTTTGGAGTCAACTAGTTAAAAAAAATAAAAAAAAAGGATTAGAGCCATAAGTATATCTTTCACAGTGACTTTCATAAAGAGCCTTACTCCTGCAGCTAAAGTAGAAGTAAGAACTACAATCCCCACAATGCACTGAGCAGAGTGGTAGAAGGATGCTCCTGGACTAAAACCGCAGTGTCTTGTTGGCGGGAGTGGTAACATATGATGCGAAATGACAAAGGTTAGAAGTCGGAAATGAATGGAGCGATATGAAGAGAAGCACAGTCCGCATTTACAAGTTTCGGCCGTATCCGGATATCCTGCCCTCAAAAACGATAAAGGTGCTAAGACTTTGCAGAGGGGTGATACCAGGTTAATACAAAATATATGGTTTAAAAAAAACATTTGCAAGGTCTCGAATCTGTTCGAATAGAAGCAGGGATGGGATATATGTCAGTCTAGAAGGGATGCTCCATGAAAAACATGCAGGAAATCCATCTAAGGTGAATTTACCTACTTTTAATCTACACTGACGAACTACATACTATTTATAAGGCGCAGACCCTGCCCTCCTGGGACGAGGGTGGACATCCCTGTATAATAAAATCTCAAAGGGATATATATCCCAGTAAGCATATGACTGTTACAGGCAAGGTGTGATTGTAAATCCTGGGAAAGAAAAGCCAGGACCCACGTTCCCATTCTGCATGCTGTTGTGGGTGAAAACAGTATGTGGTGAATGGGTGAAGGGGCTCCCCCAAAGCCCCTACGTTGTATGTATATAGGCATAGTTTTCTAATTGTGAATTGTTTTATTAGATGTGGCATGTGAGATAACTAAACCTGTCTCTAGATCAGGCCTAAAAGGCCCAGCACAGAGGAGGGACTAACCAAGGATAAAAGCAGCGGTACCAACATTGGTTTATGAAGGCCAGACCCACTCCAGAGTTTCAGGATTACCATTGACTATATCATTTCAACAAATTCACTGTATGGAAATATATCTTACATGGACAGTCTTAGAATCAGGGAAAGATCATGTCATGGCTAGAGTTTACTGGAGTAATGTGAAGGGCAGAAGAATAAATAGGTAATTCAGCACTACACAGACAGCAGCTAAGGCAACGAATTGCCACCATATCATGCCACACAGTCTCTAGTTCTGGGCTTTTATGTGTCAGCCAGATGCATTCTGGGTGTCGTAGTTTGTGTCCATATAAATAAACGAACAGAACTACTATGATTTATAGGTAAAAAGTTCAGGCCTTGAAACAGTTTGTGTGGTGACCCGAATGGGGTACCCGCAGCCACTTTCCTGTCTAGTAATGTGTGAATCGGAAAGGAAATGAGACGCAGGGCGAAACAGTGCGTTTGAGGATGTGGTGTGATGGGGCGGGGGTGGGTAGAAATACATACTCACGTTTCCTTTGCAGAAAACTGTTTTATAAAAAACACATTTCTATGTTTGACGGTCTTCGGCCACCAAGATTTCACAAGCCCAGCCCCGCCTAACCAGCACTACCAAGGACCAACAGCGCCCTGAAACAGTGGCAGCCCCTCTTTACCAACAGTGGCCGACCATGTGCCATCTATACCCACCCACCTCCTGCACCAAGCATTAACACACACTCCCCAGGGCTTAATTTATAAAAATAAAAGAGCAAGTGCCGGGTCCAAAGGTTTGCTGAGAAGCCTTTGACCTCACGCACCTTTAATCCACCACCAGACACTCCCTGCCACTTTAGCTCACTCATGCAGAATCCATTTCTATCTCTCCTTTCTTTGTCACTGTTTTTGTGTCTCTCTCTTCCTCCCCCCTTTTGTGTTTTTCGCTCTCTTGCCCTGGGTAAAAGCCTGATGATGAAAAATAAGTGTCAGGCACCAAAAACGAGAGGCAGCGGGCCCCACCTGTAACCACCGGCTCAAATTAAGCACTGCCCTTCCCACCTGTGCATCACTAACAGTGGCAGCCTCTGACAGCTGCAAAGTGAATATGACACGTGTGGCACCGTTAGGGAGTCCTGGCTCAAAAACACTTTTCATCCCGGGGCTGCATTGTGTCAAAAATTGTATGGACCGGTTGGCAGCAGCAGGCCCCCTGCCACACCAACAGGGACAGACCCGGCCCCAAGTTCAGCTCCTGAGACCCCAGCAAAAAAAAGCAGCCCCTTTCCAAGTGAGTCAGGCCTTGTCCATTTCCACTGCTCACAATTGCAATTACAGGAAGCCTCCTTCCCCCTCCAGCACCAGAGAAAGCCTCTGTCACCCCGCCGGTAGTGACGTCACACCCAAGTAACCCCATGCTCCATGTCGCCTTCAGGCAGCAGCAGCTTTTCAGCCCACACCACTGTGCATGTCAGGATTTAAGTCCACACTTGCATTTGTAAATGCCGGGAGAGACCTCAAGTCCCACAGTACAAATGGGTCACGTGCCTCAGTGGACTGGTGCATCCACTGAAGAGACCCCATGGTCACGGGCTCGAACCCAGGTGGGTCCCACGCATTTCACTGATAGGCCAAACGAGCCCGCTAATGATGTTAACAGTAGGTAGCGCCAAGAAACACATTCCGTTCATAGAGCGCTTTATCAATAGGTATATTATGCGGCTGGCTCAAAAGCCTGGACTGGCTACAGGTGCCAGGCTTGACTGGGGCTAAAATGACAGCCGAGGAATGACACAGAGATCACAGACTGAAGTCTTCCTCAGGGGATCAGTGCCAGCCCCTGGAAGCTCTGACAGCACCCCTCTTCCAGCGGGGACACTGCCTCCTTCCATCAGGCACGAACCCTTTCCCAGCAATGACGGCATCCCCGTCGGGGGAGAGAACCCCGGCTCTCCCAGCAATTGTACAGCCCGTGCCCTGGCGCTCCCCAAAACTGGAGCTGTACACATCTCCACACCCCAGCTTCTCACTCACCTCCGGATGCTGCTGCTCTGGGTCTTCGGGGGTCTGCTGAAGTTAAGGGGGCTCCAGACCCTCGAGCAGGGTCTGCCTGTTCCTGCAGACAGCACTCCCTTCTAGAGGCTGCACGCCCTCCTGCAGGCAGCACCGAGTCCTGTGACAGCACTCCCTTCTAGAGGCTGCGCGCCCTCCTGCAGGCAGCACCGAGTCCTGTGACAGCACTCCCTCCTGCGGGCTGGGTCCAGTCCCTGAGGCTCTAAGCAGCAGGCTCTCCCCCCGCAGCAGGCACAGGTCCCTCCTGCAGGCAGCAGCGCCTTCCTGCACATAAAACTTCCCGCAGGTTCACTCACAGTCCAGATCCGGGAGCAGTGGTTGGGACCCAGTGCGCCGAGCTCCGGCTGGGGAGGGAGGGGGAAGAGGGCCCCGCCCAGGATCCCCGGCAGGAAGGAGGGAGGGATGGGGACCGGAGGGGCGGTGGATGTGGAGAGCAGGGGGGTGAGATGAAGAAATGCTGGTAGGAAGGGGGTGTTGGGGTAACAAAAGCACACAAGAAGAGATGGTAGAAAGGGGAGAGATATTGTAGGGTGGACTAGGGAGAAAAGACGAGGGAGGGCGGAGCTTGTAGAAGGGATGGAGGGATGTGCTTCCAGTGTCTATCCCTGCCCAGGCTCCCCCTGGCATAGAATGGGGGTGCAGGCAGAATGAGTGTGCCTACTGCCCAAGCTCCCTGTTCCCGGGGCCACAAGTCGTGGTGCAGCCCTGCCACGTTTCCCAGATCCATGGGTGGTGTGCTGCTCCAGTACAGGGTTTTCCCTTTGATTTCCGAGACTTGTTGTTTTATTTATTCCGTTATAAAACAGGACTGCAAGTCCCAGAATTCAAAGGGAACCCCTGGACTAGAGCAGCACATCACGCACGGACCTGGGAAACTTGGCAGCTACGAGTGACCAGAATTCACCTGTAAGCTCGGTGCACACCACCGTGGCTAATGGGGGGTCACGCAAAGAGCAGGTCAGATACATCTGTGGCCAGAACCGGTGGCATGACACAACATGATGCCACCCTGCAGAATGTGTTGAGGCGCCCCCGAGACTCTCACACCTCACAGCTATTCATAGACCTTGGGGTGAGCAGGGGCCACTGCACCACAGCTCTGCGAGGTCCGAAGTGTCTTCTGGGACTAGTAGTCCTGATTTTATAAGTGACGAGGTTGATGGACCACACCGAGGAGAGCACGGACCAGAAGAAGTAAAAGGAGGAAGATAATTATGAGGAGGAAATGTAGAAGAAGCAGAAGGAGGAGGACCTGGATGCAAATGAGGAGATAGACAGGGACCAGGAGACCCAGACCATGACAGGCACCAGGAAACCCTTGCCTTTACCCACTTAATGGTCTTAAAATGCTGGCTTTAACCAATTAAAGCAGAACAGATTCAAGATCACGTTTTTCCTTGCTGCCCATTCATTGGGGGCCGAGTTCCTCCAAAATACTGGAAGGAAAGCGCGTCGTTGGCACCATTCCTGAAGATGCCACCACTCACTACTCCACCACGCTTCGGCCACGTGCAATTTATGGGATCCCAGCCTACACGGGCTCCTTTTCCACCATGTCAGCAAGTACATCAGCAGTGGTGGCTGGTAATGTGTAGGAGTAGTGGACAGGCACACACTTCCGACCGTCCAAACACACCTACCCATCAGTGCACAAGTACTCACACATCCATTCACTGGCACACGTGCAGCACATACCCTCATCCATTCAAAAGCACAGAAGAGTGCAGATATTCACACCCATCCATCCACAACTACACACACTCACACCCATCCGTTCACAAGTACACACACTCACACCCATCCGTTCACAAGATAGACACACTAACACCCATCCGTTCACAAGTACACACACTCACACCCATCCGTTCACAAGCATATACTGAGATAGACGCACTCACACCCATCAGTTCACAACATATACTGAGATAGACACACTAACACCCATCCGTTCGCAAGTGCACACACTCACACCCATCCGTTCACAAGCATATACTGAGATAGACACACTCACACCCATCCGTACACAAACATTTACTGAGATAGACACACACACCCATCCGCTCACAAGCATATACTGATAGACATACTCACACCTATCCGTAGACAAGCATATACTGAGACACTCTCACACCCATCCATTCACAAGCATATACTGAGACACACTCACACCCATCCGTTCACAAGCATATACTGAGATAGGCACACTCACACCCATCCGTTCACAAGCATATACTGATAGACATATTCACACCCAACCGTTCACAAGCATATACTGAGATAGACACACTCACACCCATCCGTTCACAAGCATATACTGAGACACGCTCACACCCATCCGTTCACAAGCATATACCGAGATAGACACACTCACACCCATCCGTTCACAAGCATGTACTGAGATAGACACACTCACACCCATCCGTTCACAAGCATATGCTGAGATAGACACACTCTCACACCCATCCGTACACAAGCATATACTGAGGCACACTCACACCCATCCGTTCACAAGCATATACTGAGATAGGCACACTCACACCCATCCGTTCACAAGCATATACTGATAGACATACTCACACCCATCCGTTCACAAGCATATACTGAGACACGCTCACACCCATCCGTACACAAGCATATACTGAGGCACACTCACACCCATCCGTTCACAAGCATATACTGAGATAGACACGCTCACACCCATCCGTACACAAGCATATACTGAGGCACCCTCACACCCATCCGTTCACAAGCATATACTGAGATAGACACACTAGCACCCATCCGTTCACAAGTACACACGCTTACACCCATCCGTTCACAAGCATATACTGAGATGGACACACTCACACCCATCCGTACACAAGCATAAACTGAGATAGACACCCTCACACCCATCCGCTCACAAGCATATACTGAGACACACTCACACCCATCCGCTCACAAGCAGATACTGAGACAAACTCACACCCATCCGTTCACAAGCATATACTGAGATAGACACACTCACACCCATCCGTTCACAAGCATATACTGATAGACATACTCACACCCATCCGTTCACAAGCATATACTGAGATAGACACACTCACACCCATCTGTTCACAAGCATATACTGATAGACATACTCACACCCATCCGTTCACAAGCATGTACTGAGACACGCTCACACCCATCCGTTCACAAGCATATAATGATAGACATACTCACACCCATCTGTTCACAAGCATATACTGAGACACGCTCACACCCATCCGTTCACAAGCATATACTGAGATAGACACACTCACACCCATCCATTCACAAGCATGTACTGAGATAGACACACTCACACCCATCCGTTCACAAGCATATACTGATAGACATACTCACACCCATCCGCTCACAAGCTTGTACTGAGACACACTCACACCCATCCATTCACAAGCATATACTGAGATAGACATACTCACACCCATCCATTCACAAGCATATACTGAGACACACTAACACCCATCTGCTCACAAGCATATACTGATAGACATACTCACACCCATCCGTTCACAAGCATATACTGAGATAGACACACTCACACCCCCTAGTTCAGAAGCAAATACTGATAGACATACTCACACCCATCCGTTTACAAGCATATGCTGAGACACACTCACACCCATCCGTTCACAAGCATATACTGGTAGACATACTCACACCCATCTGTTCACAAGCATATGCTGACCTAGACACACTCACACCCATCTGTTCACAAGCATATACTGATAGACATACTCACACCCATCTGTTCACAGGCATATAGTGAGACACACTCACACCCATCCGTTCACAAGCATATACTGATAGACACACTCACACATATCCGTTCACAAGCATATACTGAGATAGACAGACTCACACCCATCCGTTCACAAGCATATACTGATAGACATACTCTCACACCCATCCGTTCACAAGCATATACTGAGATAGACACACTCAAACCCATCCGTTCTCAAGCATATGCTGAAACACACTCACACTCACACCCATCCGTTTCCAAGCATATACCGAGATAGACACACTCACACCCACTAGTTCACAAGCATATACTTATAGACATACTCACACCCATCCGTTCACAAGCATATACTGAGACACACTCACACCCATCCGTTAACAAGCATATACTGGTAGACATACTCACACCCATCTGTTCACAAGCATATGTTGAGCTAGACACACTCACACCCATCCATTCTCAAGCATATACTGTGACACACTCACACCCATCCGTTCAAGAGCATATACTGATAGACACACTCGCACACATCAGTTCACAAGCATATACTGAGATAGACACACTCACACCCATCCGTTCACAAGCATATACTGATAGACATACTCTCATCCATCTGTTCACAAGCATATACTGAGACACGCTCACACCCATCCGTTCACAAGCATATACCGAGATAGACACACTCACACCCATCCGTTCACAAGCATGTACTGAGATAGACACACTCAAACCCATCCGTTCTCAAGCATATGCTGAGACACACTCACACCCATCTGTTCACAAGCATATGCTGAGACTCGCTTACACCCATCTGTTCACAAGCATATGCTGAGACACACTCACACGCATCCGTTCACAAGCTTATACTGAGATAGACACACTCGCACCCATCCGTTCACAAGCATATACTGGGATAGACACACTCACACCCAACCGTTCACAAGCATATGCTGAGACACACTCACACCCATTCGTTCACAAGCATATGCTGAGACATGCTCACACCCATCCGTTCGCAAGCATCTACTGAGATAGACACACTCACACCCATCCGTTCACAAGCATATACTGAGATAGACACACTCAGACCCATCCGTTCTCAAGCATATGCTGAGACACACTCACACCCATTCGTTCACAAGCATATGCTGAGACACGCTCACTCCCATCCATTCGCAAGCATATACTGAGATAGACACACTCACACCCATCCGTTCACAAGCATATACTGAGACAGACAGAGTCACATCCATCCATTCGCAAGCATATGCTGAGACCCACTCACACTCACACCCATCCGATTCGTTCACAAGCATATGCTGAGACACGCTCACACCCACATGTTCACAAGCATATGCTGAGACACGCTCACACCCATGTGTTCACAAGCATATGCTAAGACACACTCAGACCTATCCGTTCACAAGCATATACTGAGATAGACACACTCACACCCATCCGTTCACAAGCATATGCTGAGACACACTCACACTCACACCCATCTGTTCACAAGCATATGCTGAGACACGCTTTTACCCATCTGTTCACAAGCATATGCTGAGACACACTCACACCTATCCGTTCACAAGCATATACTGAGATAGACACACTCACACCCGTCCGTTCACAAGCATATACTGCGATAGACACACTCACACCCATCTGTTCATAAGCATATGCTGAGACACGCTCACACTCTCACCCATCCGTTCACAAGCATATGCTGAGACACGCTCACACCCATCCGTTCACAAGCATATGCTGAGATAGACACACTCACACCCATCCGTTCACAAGCATATGCTGAGACACACTCCCACTCACACCCATTTGTTCACAAGCATATGTTGAGACACGCTCACACCCATCCGTTCGCAAGCATATACTCAGATAGACACACCCATCCGTTCACAAGCATATACTGAGACAGACAGAGTCACACCTATCCGTTCACAAGCATATGCTGAGACACACTCACACTCACACCCATCCGATTCGTTCACAAGCATATGCTGAGACACGCTGTGAGAAGGTAGCCTCTTTCTAGCCTTGTTACCCCCACTTTTGGCCTGTTTGTGAGTGTATGTCAGGGTGTTTGTCACTGTTTTCACTGTCTCACTGGGATCCTGATAGCCAGGCCTCAGTGCTCATAGTGAAAACACTATGTTTTCAGTATGTTTGTTATGTGTGACTGGGATCCTGCTGGTCAGGACCCCAGTGCTCATAGGTTTGTGGACTACATGTATGTGTCACTGGGACCCTGTCACACAGGGCCCCAGTGCTCATAGGTGTGCATGTATATGTTCCCTGTGTGGTGCCTAACTGTCTCACTGAGGCTCTGCTAACCAGAACCTCAGTGGTTATGCTCCCTCATTACTTTCAAATTGTCACTAACAGGCTAGTGACCATTTTTACCAATTTACATTGGCTTACTGGAACACCCTTATAATTCCCTAGTAAATGGTACTGAGGTACCCAGGGTATTGGGGTTCCAGGAGATCCCTATGGGCTGCAGCATTTCTTTTGCCACCCATAGGGAGCTCTGACAATTCTTACACAGGCCTGCCACTGCAGCCTGAGTGAAATAACGTCCACGTCATTTCACAGCCATTTTACACTGCACTTAAGTAACTTATAAGTCACCTATATGTCTAACCTTTACCTGGTAAACGTTAGGTGCAAAGTTACTTAGTGTGAGGGCACCCTGGCACTAGCCAAGGTGCCCCCACATTGTTCAGAGCCAATTCCCTGAACTTTGTGAGTGCGGGGACACCATTACACGCGTGCACTACATATAGGTCACTACCTATATGTAGCTTCACAATGGTAACTCCGAATATGGCCATGTAACATGTCTATGATCATGGAATTGCCCCCTCTATGCCATCCTGGCATAGTTGGCACAATCCCATGATCCCAGTGGTCTGTAGCACAGACCCTGGTACTGCCAAACTGCCCTTCCTGGGGTTTCACTGCAGCTGCTGCTGCTGCCAACCCCTCAGACAGGCAGCTGCCCTCCTGGGGTCCAGCCAGGCCTGGCCCAGGATGGCAGAACAAAGAACTTCCTCTGAGAGAGGGTGTGACACCCTCTCCCTTTGGAAAATGGTGTGAAGGCAGGGGAGGAGTAGCCTCCCCCAGCCTCTGGAAATGCTTTCTTGGGCACAGATGTGCCCAATTCTGCATAAGCCAGTCTACACCGGTTCAGGGACCCCTTAGCCCCTGCTCTGGCGCGAAACTGGACAAAGGAAAGGGGAGTGACCACTCCCCTGACCTGCACCTCCCCTGGGAGGTGTCCAGAGCTCCTCCAGTGTTCTCCAGACCTCTGCCATCTTGGAAACAGAGGTGCTGCTGGCACACTGGACTGCTCTGAGTGGCCAGTGCCACCAGGTGACGTCAGAGACTCCTGCTGATAGGCTCCTTCAGGTGTTAGTAGCCTATCCTCTCTCCTAGGTAGCCAAACCCTCTTTTCTGGCTATTTAGGGTCTCTGTCTCTGGGGAAACTTCAGATAACGAATGCAAGAGCTCATCCGAGTTCCTCTGCATCTCTCTCTTCACCTTCTGATAAGGAATCGACTGCTGACCGCGCTGGAAGCCTGCAAACCTGCAACATAGTAGCAAAGACGACTACTGCAACTCTGTAACGCTGATCCTGCCGCCTTCTCGACTGTTTTCCTGCTTGTGCATGCTGTGGGGGTAGTCTGCCTCCTCTCTGCACCAGAAGCTCCGAAGAAATCTCCCGTGGGTCGACAGAATCTTCCCCCTGCAACCGCAGGCACCAAAAAGCTGCATTACCGGTCCCTTGGGTCTCCTCTCAGCACGACGAGCGAGGTCCCTCGAATCCAGCGACTCTGTCCAAGTGACCCCCACAGTCCAGTGACTCTTCAGCCCAAGTTTGGTGGAGGTAAGTCCTTGCCTCACCTCGCTGGGCTGCATTGCTGGGAACCGCGACTTTGCAGCTACTCCGGCCCCTGTGCACTTCCGGCAGAAATCCTTTGTGCACAGCCAAGCCTGGGTCCACGGCACTCTAACCTGCATTGCACGACTTTCTAAGTTGGTCTCCGGCGACGTGGGACTCCTTTGTGCAACTTCGGCGAGCACCGTTTCACGCATCCTCGTAGTGCCTGTTTCTGGCACTTCTCCGGGTGCTACCTGCTTCAGTGAGGGCTCCTTGTCTTGCTCGACGTCCCCTCTCTCTTCAGGTCCAATTTGCGACCTCCTGGTCCCTCCTGGGCCCCAGTAGCGTCCAAAAACGCCAAACGCACGATTTGCGACTAGCAAGGCTTGTTGGCGTCCTTCCAGCGGGAAAACACTTCTGCACGACTCTCCAAGGCGAGAGGGATCCGTCCACCAAAGGGGAAGTCTCTAGCCCTTTTCGTTCCTGCAGAAACCTCAGCTTCTTCTGTCCAGTCGAAGCTTCTTTGCACCCGCAGCTGGCATTTCCTGGGCATCTGCCCATCTCCGACTTGCTTGTGACTTTTGGACTTGGTCCCCTTGTTCCACAGGTACCCTAGATTGGAAATCCACAGTTGTTGCATTGCTGGTTTGTGTCTTTCCTGCATTATTCCTCTAACACGACTACTTTGTCCTTAGGGGAACTTTAGTGCACTTTGCACTCACTTTTCAGGGTCTTGGGGAGGGTTATTTTTCTAACTCTCACTATTTTCTAATAGTCCCAGCGACCCTCTACAAGGTCACATAGGTTTGGGGTCCATTCGTGGTTCGCATTCCACTTTTGGAGTATATGGTTTGTGTTGCCCCTATCCCTATGTTTCCCCATTGCATCCTATTGTAACTATACATTGTTTGCACTGTTTTCTAAGACTATACTGCATATTTTTGCTATTGTGTATATATATCTTGTGTATATTTCCTATCCTCTCACTGAGGGTACACTCTAAGATACTTTGGCATATTGTCATAAAAATAAAGTATAACTGTGTATTGTGTTTTCTTATGATATTGTGCATATGACACTAAGTGGTACTGTAGTAGCTTCACACGTCTCCTAGTTCAGCCTAAGCTGCTCTGCTAAGCTACCATTATCTATCAGCCTAAGCTGCTAGACACCCTATACACTAATAAGGGATAACTGGGCCTGGTGCAAGGTGCAAGTACCCCTTGGTACTCACTACAAGCCAGTCCAGCCTCCTACACACGCTCACACCCATCCGTTCACAAGCACATGCTGAGATAGACACACTCACACCCATCCGTTCACAAGCATATACTGGGATAGACACACTCACACCCATCTGTTCATAAGCATATGCTTAGACACGCTCACACTCTCACCCATCCGTTCACAAGCATATGCTGAGACACGCTCCCACCCATCCATTCACAAGCATATGCTGAGATAGGCACACTCACACCCATCCGTTCACAAGGATATGCTGAGACACACTCACACCCATTCGTTCACAAGCATATGTTGAGACACGCTCACATCCATCCGTTCGCAAGCATATACTGAGATAGACACACCCATCCATTCACAAGCATATACGGAGATAGACAGAGTCACACCTATCCGTTCACTAGCATATGCTGAGACACACTCACACTCACACCCATCCGATTCGTTCACAAGCATATGCTGAGACACGCTCACACCCATCCGTTCACAAGCACATGCTGAGATAGACACACTCAGACCCATCCGTTCTCAAGCATATGCTGAGACACACTCACACTCACACCCATTCGTTCACAAGCATATACTGAGATAGGCAGAGTCACACCCATCCATTCACAAGCATATGCTGAGACACATTCACACTCACACCCATCCAATTCGTTCACAAGCATATGCTGAGACATGCTCACACCCATCCGTTCACAAGCATATGCTGAGATGGACACACACACCCATCCGTTCACAAGCATATACTGGATAGACAAACTCAGACCCATCCGTTCTTAAGCATATGCTGAGCCACACTCACACCCATTCGTTCACAAGCATATGTTGAGACACACTCACACCCATCCGTTCGCAAGCATATCCTGAGATAGGCATACTCACACCCATCCGTTCGCAAGCATATACTGAGATAGACAGAGTCACACCCATCCGTTCACAAACATAGGCTGAGACACACTTACACTCACCCGATTCGTTCACAAATATATACTGAGATAGACACAGTCACACCCATCCGTTCACAAGCATATGCTGAGACACACTCACACCCATCCGTTCACAAGCATATACTGAGATAGATACACTCACACCCATCCGTTCACAAACATATACTGATAGACAAACTCACACCCAACCTTTCACAAGCATATGCTGAGACACACTCACACTCACACCCATCCGTTCACAAGCATGTACTGAGACACGCTCACACCCATCCGTTCACAAACATATACTGAGATAGACACACTCACACCCATCCGTTCACAAGCATATGCTGAGACACACTCACACCCATTCGTTCACAAGCATATGTTGAGACACGCTCATACCCATCCGTTCACAAGCATATACTGAGATAGATACACTCACACTCATCCGTTCACAAACATATACTGATAGACACATCACACCCAACCTTTCACAAGCATATGCTGAGACACACTCACACTCACACCCATCCGTTCACAAGCATGTACTGAGACACGCTCACACCCATCCGTTCACAAGCATATACTGAGATAGACACACTCACACCCATCCGTTCACAAGCATATGCTGAGACACACTCACACTCACACCCATCCGTTCACAAGCATATAGTAATAGACACACTCACACACTCTGCCGGACACCCATTTATTCAGATTCATCAAAACTCCCTTCATAAATGTAGGGAGCCGCGAAAGTTGCAAACTGTAATCCATTCTAGCAATCAATCCGGTATGTGTAGTTTAACCCCTGTGGCGCTGAGATGTTTTCAAAGACAAGCTATCAGGCCTTATACAAATAAAATAACATGAAATTAAGCTTGTGATACAATCTACGACCATACATGGAAGCATGATTCAGTTGTACCATATTGTGAGACCTGCTGATCCCACCACACTCTGCAACGAATTGAAAACGTGTGGTGTCATTGATAGACAGTCAGCCTGCCTTCAATGCTTGCACCCTGGGCTGACTCTATCAGTGAACCCCCCCCACATCATCAGGGGAAGGATCTCGCCATCACTGCCCTAGGGGACATGAGATCTTCAGCCCAGCCAACCATGGCCCAGGCTACCAGGCACCTGCACAATAGCGCATATAAATGGATTGGGTGCCTGGCCCTGCCATGATGAGTGTTTGTCAGACAGACCTATGCCCAGCCTGACAGACCCTCAGCAGGGTTTGGAAGGGGCAGAGCCATGGTTCCCATATTGATGTGACGTCACCGTTCACCAGGAGTACATGGATACAGTAAAGTGCATCTCTTGGGTAGGTAGGTATCAACTAACCAGTAAGTACGTGGTTGTGATCATGAGATGCCAAGAGTAGGAGCAAGCTGGCTTCTGCTTTTAAGCAATGAAGGGATGCTTGCAAGTACAGGAGGAGAAGAGAGCTGTTGCTCTGCTGGTGCCTCAAGATACAATTGTGATTGGATTGTGATTATGGGAACACTCAGGTCATAGTACCAGAAACCAGTGTAGTAACAGTCTGGAGCTCCAATGTTCTTATGGACATATTGAAGTATTGGTACACATGTAGAATTCGGCCCTTGTCACTCTAATCTCAGATGTGCTCTTCTGTAGCTTGTCCATCATGCATGGATCTGGGACATTTGAGAGGTCATAAGTGACAGCTTAAAGAGGGCAACTTTGTATCCACCAACACACTGCATTCTGGAACATGTAGTTTTCCAAATACTAAAAATTGCAGCTTGGGAAATGGTGGTCACTAAGAAGCCACGAGTGGCTGAAGGTGCCATGCATCACATGGTCTAACCTCTGATCTGTAAGTTACTACAGATAGTTTTTTTCCAAGGACTGTAGTCCATTGAAAAACATCAGGACTACAATCTCCAGAATGCAAAGAGAAGGACTTGACTGCTCATAGATTTCTAATGTAAGCCCTTTTACATTTTCTTCACATCGGCACCCTAATGTCCAGATAGACCCTCAGTTTCGGCCACGCCAATAAGAATCTCTGCCCTGCTGGTTAGATACGAAAATTCTGGGTTCAGAAGGGACCACATGTAGGTCTCCTCTGTCTGAAACTCACTCCTTTTTTACTTCTGCCTACGAATCTGACCTCTTGAGATGCAGGAATATCTTAAAGATGGTTCCTTTGGGTCGACCCTCAAATTACATCAAAGATGACTTGGCAGTGTTAAGGAGATGTGACATAGTGGCCAGAGCTGCTGACCTTAGGACTCGAACAACCAGTCTGAATCACCACCTCTGGTAAACATCATGTGATTCTGGGCAAATAACTTAATCTTCCACTTAATTTGCCAAAAATAAATGTAATGTAAACTGGTTCTGTCTGTTGACTTAGGGCCCGGTTCATGCTATGAAAACACTCAAAAAAATTAACAGTAGTGCTGTGAACATTTTACGTTACTACCATGTCCTCCAGTAACCTATATTGAATCACCTTTCAAAGCCAGTGCTGGCATGCAGCACAAATATATGGTGAGTCACGAAGGCACCAAACTCACCATATTTATGGCTCACCCTCAGTGAGGCACTTCTCCCGCGGTGTCCATGAGCAAGAATGGAAAACCTTCCATCCTGCTCAGTTGAAACAGAAATCCAACCAATCCTGGAGCTACTTTCATGTTGTTTTCAGCATGAGAGCAATTCCAGGATTGGTGGGAGCAGGCTAACCCAGTGCTCATTTTGATGCTGGGGGCCACTTCCAACAGTTCCCTGGCTGTTTGACAGCCCTGGCATTGCTGGGTCTACAGTGCGCATGTCGGGCTGGCCGTAGTAGGCAGCCAGCCAATCCGACATGCGCAATGAAAGGGGCAGCAGTCATCCTGCAATTGCAGGATTCAACCCCACCCCATGCCCTCACGCTCACGCTGTACACAGCGCAAGCTGGTGGCAAAATAAAATGGCATTATTATAGCATTTTATTTATTTGTTTGCTTGTTGCGCTCGCAGAAGACGGGACAACTCTCCTCAGCTCTTAAGGAGAAACCACCCCTGTTCAAGGCACTTTGAAATATTCACCTTCACCACAATGAAAATAAAATAATTAGCGAAGTCCAAAATAATACATGGAACACCAATGTGGTAAAATTGCGGATAGCCTCTCTGTTCCTGCTGCAGTGCACATGGAACAAGGATTATTCAGAGAACTAAAACACCCCCAAGTGTGTAAGCGTGAAAGATAATTGGAAGAGATCTACACAATGCTTGTGCGAAGTGATAAAGAAGGCAACGCAAGTAACACTCACTTAATTTGCTGAAGTGTGTTTGCAGTTCTAACAATGCAATTTGCACATTTAAGTCATACTTACAAGTGCAGATACTTTGGTGAACTGGGCCCATTGTGTGTCCTTTGTAGGGATTAGATTCAATGCCCCTTGGACAATCAGGTCTCCTCCACCCTCTCTTAAAGTCCAGTGATGCACATTGCATTCTGCACTGCCAATGGTAAGGTTTGACTGGTACCTTCATACCTGCTTGAAATGTCCTGACTCTATTGCTTTCAAGGACAGTGCATGAAGCCTGATATGACTTGTGCTTTATTTTCAGTTTTGTGGAGGTATAAGGCAAATACATGAGAGTTATGTTGTATGGGTTTTATGTTTAGTAAGAGTTTTATCTATTGCATTGCTGGAAGGGGCAGTTTCATTGCAATGTACAGTACAGTACCAGGCCACTGCATTACACAAAAGCCTTGAAGCTTTGCAATAATTATCTGCTGTGATTACAGACAATTGGGACATTGGCTAAAGGCAGAAAGGAGAGAAGGGAGTGTGGTGAGGGCAGAGTAGCAAACATAAGGCAGGGGACAGAGCTGGCTGCATAGTCCCCCTATGGAAACAATGCATAGTTTATTGCACTGTACAATGGCTCTTGTGTGGACAGGATGGAGTGAGAAACAAGCCCCAGCAGATGCAGTTAGAGGACAGTGAAGGGCAGTAGGACATACATGGCAACAACACTCCAGTCGTGCATTGTGAAAGTGATTAGCCTGGCACAACAATGTGAATAAAAGCAAAGCGAACCTTGGGCCTGATGTACTTAAACTGGCATCAAAAGCTGGTTGAAATTAGCTACCAGTATTTTGCGAATAGTAAAGAAGTTTACAAACTGACATATGTATAGTAACAGGTCGATTCATACAATTTCCATTCAGAGCTGTTTGCAATCTGGTGTTTTTCATGAATATTAATGAGGTATGTACCAAATTGCAACTCATTCCGAAGGGTGGGCTTCACAGGGATGGTAGACAGCAGATAGCTTTTGAAAACAGTAAACCCTTTTTCGTTAAAAAAATAAATAATACCGTTTATTTAACCGTACTGCATTAAAAAAAAAAAAGCTTACTGTTTTTTAAAGGTTGCTTGAGATTTTGCTGTGGTCCCCAGTAAACTTTTATTCACATTCACAAATGGGAATGCCTTACTACCCCAGCCCGGTAGTCAGTAATTTTCTTATGTTTTACAGACACATTTCAGACACCTTTCAGTCGCATTACATTGATAGATCTGCCTACCCCAAACCCCTCCAGATAGGGATTCTGTATAGAGCTGCATACCACTTTTTGGGGCCATAAATATTTACTGAGTCCTAAAATGTCATTATTACACAGCAAACCATGTTTTTACAGTCGCTAAAAATGATTCAGGCTGTTTGGTACTGAAAATCATTTAGTACATCTGAGGCCGTAATACAGAAAGTACCACCGGAGCACAAAGGGAACCTGCACCCACTTTGTGTGCTCCCGGGGCACTTTGTTATTGCAGAAGGGGCCGCAGAGGCTTGTGCTTCCATTTCTATAATACAGATAGCACCAGTGCTGTCTCAAGAGAGCGTTCCTCCATTTGAACAGGGACGTGGTCCCATGCAGAAAAGGGAATCTCTTGACCTCTGCACCCACACCCTACTATGGACGCAGGCACGAAGGCAAAGAAGCTGTCAGGAGGGATACTGAAAGTGGGCCACACGAAGACGGAGCACTGTCAGAGCGCCCCCTGATAGCAGCCCTCTGGAGGGGGAAAAGTGGTCCCATGACCCCTCCAATCACTTCATTTCAGGCAGGTGCCGTCACTCACTGCACCCGCCTCAAAAAAGGATCTCTAATCTCTCCTTAAAGTGCAGGCAGGTTGCCGTCTGCACAGTGGAACACAGAGGCCCTCATTACAACCCTGACGGTCAAAGACCGCCAGGGCTGTTTTGGAGGTTGCACCGCCAACAGGCTTGCGGTGCAATCTTGTGTGTTACGACCGCGGCCGAAGCGCTGCGGTCGTACCGCCGGGAACGGCGGTTTTCCGCCACGTTGGTCCCGGCGGATACAATCCTCCAGGGCAGCGGTGCTTGCAGCGCTGCCAAGGGGATTACGAGTCCCCCTCCCGCCAGCCTTTTCATGGCGGTAGGAACCACCATGAAAAGGCTGGCAGAAAGGGGAGTCGCGGGGCCCCCTGGCTCAGCCCCATGGAGCTTTTCACTGTCTGCAAAGCAGTCAGTGAAAAGCGCGACGGGTGCAACTGCACCCGTCGCACCGCCGCAACACCGCTGGCTCCATTTGGAGCTGGCTCCCGTGTTGCGGCCGACATCCCTGCTGGGCCGGCGGGCGGAAACTCGGTTTCCGCCCGCCGGCCCAGCGGGGATGTCGTGATGGCCACCGCGGAAGTGTGGCCGCATTGGCGGCCGCGCGGCGGTTACAAATTGGCGGGTGGCGGTTGCCGCCGGCCAAAGTTGTAATGAGCGCCAGAGTGTCTCTGAAGCAGCCTGTCTGTATTTTACTTGAATGCGCTGCCCCAGGGCACCTTGAGTTTGTGGCTGCCCTGGGGACAGCACTGTAAGAGGGGACATGTTACCTGTCTGTGCACAGCATAGCTATTTAACGGTGAGCTGGGCACAAACAGGAAATGTGCACCCTCTGTTTTAATAGGACCCTTGACCTCTTCTGTACTCTGATCTAACTATGCTTCACGCCCTCTGTTTTTGACAAACAACAAACTGTAATGTCAAGTTTTTGTACAGCACACACTGAAACAAGCCTTGTTGCTAATTGTAATATCCACTATCACAGTTCTCAAAAGTAATCGTATTTTGTTGTCAATGGAAAAAAAAGGAAATATTTATTCATTCAGTATTTGAATCAGTAATGTTTAGGTGCAAGTGCGTTAATCTCCTGAGTTATCTCATCACCCAACTCACCCTGAGGAGTTAAGCATGCCTTGTCTGAGACTCAGAGTATCATTTGTACTTTACACACCTAGTACTTGTTGTCACATGGTTGAGAGGGATACTTCACAGATAAACCAATCACAACTGTGGTTCTCTGCTTGCAGCACCCAGGCTTAAATGTGTATCAGGAGGTCCCACATCAAATGTAAAAAAGGATTAAAAATAAATATAACCTTAATTCCCTGGTAACCAAGTGCAGATGTATTCAAGTCTAAAAAGGAGCTCATGTCAGTGTACCCTTAAGGCATGTCTCGTGCTATTCTCCCAGATAATCGCTAGGGGAATGAGCTGCACAAACAATGTTGTAAGGGGAATGTTGTGCGGTAAAAGCAGTGACAAAGTCCATTTCTCATTATAAGGTGGGAAACTGGGACACACGAGCAGCCTGACACCGTGCGGTAACTTTAAGCTCTTGTGTTACCTCCTGCACCTTTAATCAGGTAAATAAGCACTTACAAGTGGATGCCACCCCTCAGACCTGGTTGAGCGGAATAGTAATCTCCTGCTTGGATATTTGTCTGTCCCACAAAGCCCACTGTGTAATCTGGCAACCTCGCATTATTCACTAAGATGCGCAAAACGGAGGGATGTGGAAGGTCCAAGGTTGTGCTGGAGACATCCAGAGCGCTATTCTGGGTGGAAACGTACAAATACATCCCCACCTGAAAGTATTTTTTTGCTTTTTCCACTATCCCACGCCTTTCCTAGCTCCAAGAGCCGGGCGCAGGTTTCTCGGCGCACCACTCGGCGCACCGCCTGTCCTAGCTTCAAAAGCCGGGTGCAGGTTTCTCGGCGCACCGCCTGCCCTAGCTTCAAGAGCCGCGCACCGCCTGTCCTGGCTTCAAGAGCTGGCGCAGGTTTCTCGGCGCATCGCCTGTCCTCGGCGCATCGCCTGTCCTAGCTTCAAGAGCCGTGCGCAGGTTTCTCGAGCCGGGTGCAGGTTTCTTGGCGTGCCGCCTGTCCTAGCTTCAAGAGCCGCGCGCAGGTTTCTTGGCGCACCGCCTGTCCTAGCTCCAAGAGCCCAGCGCAGGTTTCTTGGCGTGCCGCCTGTCCTGGTTTCAAGAGCCGGCACAGGTTTCTTGGCGCACCGCCTGTCCTAGCTTCAAGAGCCGCGCGCAGGTTTCTCGGCGCACCGCCTGTCCTTTTCAAGAGCCGGGCGCAGGTTTCTCGGCGCACCGCCTGTCCTAGCTCCAAGAGCCCAGCGCAGGTTTCTCGGCGCACCGCCTGTCCTAGCTTCAAGAGCCGGGTGCAGGTTTCTCGGCGCACCGCCTGCCCTAGCTTCAAGAGCCGCGCACCGCCTGTCCTGGCTTCAAGAGCCGGGCGCAGGTTTCTCGGCGCACCACCTGTCCTAGCTCCAAGAGCCCAGCGCAGGTTTCTCGGCGCACCATCTGTCCTGGTTTCAAGAGCCGGACGCAGGTTTCTCGGCGCACAGCCTGCCCTGGTTTCCAGGCGGGAATTATGCAGAGCGCAAAATCACCCTCAGCGGGAGTAGAGCTTTTTATGGCTCTGCACATTTGTTTCCTTCGTGGAGAAATCATGTTTTCCCTGAATAAATCTCTTCTTCTACGCCCTCAGTAAATCTGGGGGTACTCTGGTCCTTTACCTATCCTGGAAGTGGAGACGCTCTAGTGCTTGGCTGCAGTAAACCTCCAACCATTTCCAGTGGGGGAAGAGGTCTGACTTGAGTTTGTGGATACCCACAAACGTACATATTGTGGCCCTTCACAACAGTCCACTCTTTGGAATGCCTACTTTCCACCCTTCCAGTGGGTTTTGATTTTGTGGTCAGTTCTGCCCTTGTGACAGAGAAATCCACATTAGTAAATGCATTTAAACCTGCCAGGATTCCCTTTGTGAATTTCTAGCATGCATAAAAGAGGTGTTTCCAACCAGGAAAAATAGGTTTATGTCCGAAAAAACCTCTGTGAATAAGGTGACCTGTTTTTATAACTGTTTCGTCCTCTACATACAGGATTGCAAGTGATGTCTAGGTGCTTTAGGGCAACATTGACCTGGCCAGAACTTGGAACAGGCACATTCATTGCTGAATGATATACCCAGGAGTGACGCTTACATCCTGGGTCTTGGTCGCCAATATGCTGTCTATGCACACTGAAAGCAAGCCTCACATCTATGTGAGGGCCTTCGATACACAGGCATAAGAAAAAAGACTTACATATGTAGTATGTTGGTGTTTTGCCATTTAACAATTTTTATATTTAGAGAAGTATTTTTGCTGCAGAAAGAAATTCTATGAAAAAGCTAACATTTATAAATGGTAAAAAAACACAGGCAGAAATAACCTTTCTACTCACGTTCCAAGTTGTGGTAGTTGTACAATTACATGCTGTGATAATAGTTACTGGAATTGTGTCAGTACCAAACATGGTTGGCCAGTTCATTAAACATATTAGTCGTAGCACACACGGAGAAGAAAAAAGCGTGGATTCTCGTATTCTTGATCATTGGTCAGTCTTAGCAGAAAGTCAATTTATTGAGTCCCTCAGCCCTCTACTCCTTTTTGCTGTTTAGGTCTTCCTAACTCCACCCTGCTACCCTGTTGCATAAAGCAACCTGATGGTATTCAGAGAAACCACCTTCCTTCATGACACCCATGTCTCCATACACCCTCACCATAATGCATTCTGGGAGTTGTAGTCTAGTTTATCTGGAATCCTGGGCTTTCGCTTGTATCTACCATTGCGACTCCACATCTCTTCCTAATAGAGACACCATTACTCCTGCTCTTACAACATTATCTGTCTGCACCCACACCTATGGTCAGCCACGCTTGCACTGTCTCCCCTGCACTGGGCTGTGCTTGGCCACTGTGAACTCAACATAGCACACCAGAAAATGTCATATGATTTTGTAGAATCAGTGAGATCAGTGAGACATTGACCTCAGAGTGTAATATTGGTTTGTTGACCTCCTTGGGGTATACTTCTTTATATTTCAACTCTTTCAGAGACCACAGAGGCCAAGTGCAGAAAGTGCAGGAGAGGACATTTAGGGCCTGATTACGACTTTGGTGGAGTGGATTACTCCGTCCCAAATGTGACAGATATCCCGCCCGCCGTATTACGAGTTCCATAGGATATAATGGACTCGTAATTCGGAGGGCGGGATATCCCACACATTTGGGACGGAGAAATCCACTCCGCCAAAGTCGCAATCAGGCCCTTAACCAGTATACGTGAGGATGACTACCTTCGGCCAGGTACCGAGGACATAGAGAATAGTAATGTAAGTAACATGGTGTGGGTGTGAACATGGTTTTGTAGCAGAACAGTGAAAGGAGAAGCAGATCACTGATTTGTATGGTGAACGTTGGACTGGCTCTCATACATTTCCTGAAGGACTCACAATTGCTTTTCACTATAAGGAGCAGGTTATCAGGCTTCTTGGAAGAATACCTGAGCCAAACCCTATGCAAACAAATTCAACATTTAGTGTTGGTGCAATTAGCGTTTTGAGTTAAGTGGAAATGGATATTATCAAGAGAGCGGACCTCCTTAGTGCTTTGCAGACATGTAGAGCAGGTAAAGCCAGTCACTGAGTTGCCGGATGGTCTCAGCTCAAACAACTAATAGATTTCTTGGTGGACTCTTAACATCCATCGGGTCTCTTTCTGTTTCCTTTTTATTTCTTTCAGTCCTTACTTATGAATGAAGTGGAGCTCACAATGTCCTCTTACGTTAGCAAGAAAAGCATTGCCTTACATCAGTTCATGAATAGATGTTCCTTTCTTTCTTCTTCTTACCAGGCGGTGTCTCTTTCTTCTTGTAGGTGAAACTTGCATGCACGTGTAAATTACAGCTTTTAAAGGCGATCTGTGGTCCTTGGATTCATTTTGTTTTTGAAACTCTGCAGATCTGACTGTAAAGCCTTATCATCATTACTGGTCCATCACTCTAACTGTATAGATAAAGAGCTGCTTCCTATGACTTCTTAGAGAGTCCACTGAGAGTTTGCCCAAAGACTCTTATCTCATGGACAGAAATTGATGCCTTCCACACTTGGCTCCAGTAATCAGGAAATGAATGTGCCGGATACTGGAAGATGATGTATCTCTTTCCGCTGCTTGTCTGTGCGTGCGTTTCCTTCTCTCACGCTTCTTCTGCCGCCACACCACTAGGCGCTGCTCCCCAAGGCGCTGTAAAAGCACTTACAAGAGCCAATCATGCACAACATCAAAAAAGTTTCCAACACGATCGAATATTCTGCGCTGTTTGTGAAATCTTCATGTCCTACTGTTTATCTTGTGAAGATATATGATTTCAGGATTCCCTGTATGGGGATTCTTCTATTGCACCACAATGTTTGGATATTGGCAAAATCTGCAATAAAAACATTTTTTTTTTAATCAAAATGTTTCCAACACATGCCTACAACATCGCCGACCAAGCACTTCCCCATGATGCAGTGTGCTATCTGTCTGAAAAAGCATATCGGCACTGAGCCCATTAGCATATATGTATTCACTGAAAAAAACAAAGGTTAAAATAACATTGTATTTAGATGAAATATTCAGTAACAACGTAACATTTTCATTTCTAAAAACCACACCAGTTATAGTTATTTCAAGACAAGTATTTTGGTAAAATTTCTCATGTCACGATCTTCATCATCTATAAACACATGTGGGTGCAATTACCGTAATAGTAAAAGTTGAATCCCAAACGTACTCTGTTGACACTCAAATTTACTTTCAAATAGAAAACAGGCCAACTTCAGTCACTTTCAGTTATTAACCAAGCCAATGTCTTCACCAGCTGGAATCTTTTATTTTTAAGGATGAATTGAAGGCACCTTCCTTTGCCTGAAGAGAGACAGAACAGAAAACTCGATTGTGGGAGGACTGGGATCCACCTCACTGTCTCGTGAGCCCCCAAGCCAAGCAGCCCTATTTTTCAAAACAATGAAGTTTGGGAACCAGGAAGTCATAATCAACTCTTTATTCCCATGGTCAACAGAGTAACCGAGGATATTAACCAAGGGTATTAACTTGCTGCTCTCCCCCTCACAAAGCCCTTCATCTCCGACAACTTTGACTTTGTGGAGCTGACAAGATCCTTGTGACACCTGCCTAGTCTATAGTAACCCCACACAAGCAACCCAAGCTGCTTGCTGCCTTATTGGGCCTCTTTAGTGATATTTAGCTTGGTTCCTATGGCGCAGCGAGCATGGGGGCCATGTCTGAAATTACCATTGGCCACTTAGAGCATTACATCAAACACACAAAATCTTACAATGAGCCATGCAGACCTTAACGCCCAACGAGGCTTAATATGGAATACAAATGGAAGGAGGTCTCTAGGAGTCCAGGAGTCCAGGGTGTGGCACACAATGAGCTAAAGCCTCATGGCAGAACCAAATGCCATCTTTTTTTTGATGAAAGACACGAAAAATAAACTGCCCCATTTTACCTTCAACTGAATCATCCCTGATTGTAATTCCTCTCCCTGTCTCCTCCTTGTTTGAGGGAGTGCAGCAGTGCCCCCCTGCAAAGTACATGGAGGGGGCCCCCCTCCCAGGCCCACCACCTACCAGATTTGCTGAGGGGGCAACGTGGAGCTCGAGCTCCCCACCCGCCCGCACAGTGGGGTCTGTGGGGGCTTTTGTTACGCCCCTTGAGTGCAGAATAACAGAAAAGCTGTCTGTACTCCCTAACTCGATTCCAGCTTCTCCCTTATTTTTAATGTCTCTCAATGAACCAAATATATTCGTATATATCACACTGTTTAAAAACTGGAAAGTAATGCCCCGCACAAGATTTTGTACAAGCAGGGTGTCTCCTGTGTACCATGGGCCCTAATGCAAGTAAGGAAATTGGCCCTAGCTCATCCAGTGTCGGTACTTAATTACAGACATAGATGGGGCCTATTGCCCCCCTTCAGTCCCAGGCACCGGTGTCAGTGCATCTCCTGCACTCATATTAGCTGTGCCCCTGTTACAGGTCACCAAGGCCCACGCCTTGCCTTCTCATCCACCTATGTCCTTAGCTCAGTCTTCTGATTTTTCCCTTTCTCACCCTCCTGCCCATCCCCTTCTTCTGTCTCTCACGTCCCCCATCTAGGGCTTCTAGCCGCTTTCTCCCCACCCACTTTTTACATGTCCTCATCACATTTCTTTTCCACTGTTATAGTCTTCTTTCAGTCTTTCACTTATTCCACTACTCTTCTACTTTCTTTCACCCTCTTCTTTTATGTCCTTCCTCCTTCCTATCCACATTCCCCTTTTACCTCCACTACCACCCTCGCCCGCCCCACCCCCCACCAAACATGAGGTTCAGTCCCCGAGCTAGCTCGCAGGCAGGTAGTGTTTAAAACATATCGGAGCGGGTGACCTATAAAATAACTACAGTCGGTGGAAGGCCGGACAGTCCAGTCCCTCCTCTGGGCCCCGGTGCCATTGCAACTGCTGCATCACCGATAGCTATGTCCCTGTGTATGAGGGAGTCTGTGTATTGGCAGAGCGCCTGTGTGGAACATATAAGGAAATACCGCCCTCTTGTGGCAGCTTTAATTAATCAACCTAGACCTGTGGGGAAACAACCTGGCAGACTCGCGCGTCCTTCAACCTCCCACTAGAATGAGAACCCGGCTGGAATAGACATGAACAGGACTTCTACAGATGTCCAAAACCCTTCATAACAACATACGGATCTGTACCGATCTTGTGAGTGCACACGACACGGCGCCCATTACGGACCCGTTTGAAGGAGGCAGCAAGGATGCTTCACAGGTGAATAGAAGTGCAACTGCTCCCTTGAAAATGTTGGGAGCATTTCATAGATAAATGCAAGTAGCCTAACGTGATGAATGTATCGACATTTCCACATTTTTCTGGACTAAGATCAAAGATGCTCCATCTGCACTTTAAAAAAACCGAAGCTTTGTTTTCAAACTCTTTATATCGGATTACCACTGATTTGAGAGCAGTCTGCAGGCTGGATACCGCAATTTCCTCAGTTTCAGCAAATTACTATGACTACCACCAACTTAAGTCATATGAGAGCTCTGTATTACCCCTCACACAGCATTACTTCGAATACACACTTTTATTCACGTTATGTCACAGAGCCGTGCTGAACCACCTGTACAGCATCCATTTTAGGACATCCTCATTCCTCACTCCTCATCCCTACTTCTCATCCATCATCCCTACTTCTCATCCATCATATAATATCCCTACTTCTCATCCCTGTGTCTCATCCCTGCTTCTTATCCATCATCCCTGCTTCTCTTCCATCATTCCTACTTCTCATCCATCATCCCTACTTATCATCCATCATATATCATCCCTGCTTCTCATCCACCATCCCTACTTCTCATCCATCATACATCATCCCTATTTCTCATCCATCACCCCTACTTCTCTTCCATCATCCCTACTTCTCTTCCATCATCCCTACTTCTCATCTCTGTGTCTCATCCCTGCTTCTTATCCATCATCCCTACTTCTCATCCATCATCCCTGCTTCTCTTCCATCATCACTATTTCTCTTCCATCATTCCTGCTTCTCATCCATCATCCCTACTTCTCATCCATCATATATCATCCCTACTTCTCATCCATCATCCCTACTTCTCATCCATCATACATCATCCCTACTTCTCATCCATCACCCCTACTTCTCATCCATCATCCATGCTTCTCTTCCATCATCCCTGCTTCTCATCCATCATCCCTACTCCTCATCCCTCATCCCTGCTTCTCATCCATCATACATCATCCCTACTTCTCACTTCTCATCCATCATCCCTACTTCTCATCCATCATACATCATTCCTCTTCTCATCCATCATCCCTACTCCTCATCCCTCATCCCTGCTTCTCATCAATCATACATCATCCCTACTTCTCACTTCTCATCCATCATCCCTACTTCTCATCCATCATCCCTACTTCTCATCCATCATCCCTGCTTCTCATCCACCATACACCGTCCCTACTTCTCATCCATGATCCCTACTTCTCATCCATCATCCGTTCTTCTCTTCCATCATCCCTACTCCTCATCCCTGCTTCTCTTCCATCATCCCTACTTCTCATCCCTCATCCCTGCTTCTCATCCCTACTTCTCATCCATCATTCCTACTTATCATGCCTCAGCCATCATCCCTACTCCTCATCCATCATCCTTACTCCTCATTCCTCATCCCTCAGTCATACCAACACATTTTCAGTTTTGTGAAACGCACCTTCACACTGATTGGTTAGGAACAGCCAATCAGAGTGATGAGAGAGAGCTGCATTCTTACAGCTCCCTGGTTTGGGAAATACAAGGAGCCCACAGCTAGGGCCATAAATCAGCTCTTGGAGAAAGGGTTATACAGTTCATCTACAGTTCATGGAAAATCTTTCTGGTTTCAGAAAAGAAAAAAAAACAGTTCTCAGAGATTAAAGAAGCCTCAGATATAAGAATGTTATTTGTTACAAATAAAAAGCAGGCTCAGATCTAAACATTTTATGTGTTACAAATAAAAATGAAACCAGAAAAGGTTTGGATGAATTGGATTGCACTGTCACCAGAGTTGATTTTAAACATTTTGTTTCTACATATGAAACTGAAACCAGAAAGGTTTTCAGTTGAACTGTAGATGACCTATTTAACCCTTTCTCCAAGAGCTGATTTGTGGCCCAGGTTGTGCACTCCTTGTATTTCCCAAACTAGCAGAGCTTTCTGCAGAGGCCTGTGCAAAAAGAAAAACACTGAGTTGAATAAAATGAAATATGGTGCAGCCTTGAATTCACTGGAAACAAACACATAGTTGCATTTCCTCTCCTCCCTCTTCACCCACCAAGTGCAACAAGGAGGCTGTTTTTCATTGAAATAGAATGCAGCTCTCTCTCTCATAACTCTGATTGGCTGTTCCCAAAAATCAGTGTGAAGGTGTGTTTCACAAAATTGAAAATGTGTTGGTATGACTGAGAGATGAGGAATGAGGAGTAGGGATGATGGATGAGGAGTAGGGATGATGGCTGAGGCACGAGAAGTAGGAATTATGGATGAGAAGTAGGGATGAGAAGCAGGTATGAGGATGAGAAGTAGGGATGATGGAGGAGAAGTAGGGATGAGAAGCAGGGATGAGGAGTAGGGATGATGGAAGAGAAGCAGGGATGATGGATGAGAAGTAGGGATGATGTATGATGGATGAGATGCAGGGGTGATGGATGAGAAGTAGGGATGATGGATGAGAAGTAG
This sequence comes from Pleurodeles waltl, assembly GCF_031143425.1. Classification (NCBI taxonomy): domain Eukaryota; kingdom Metazoa; phylum Chordata; class Amphibia; order Caudata; family Salamandridae; genus Pleurodeles; species Pleurodeles waltl. The sequence continues at coordinate 90,708,843 of NC_090451.1, forward strand.
GGATGATGGATGAGCAGTAGGGATGATGGATGAGAAGTGAGAAGTAGGGATGATGTATGATGGATGAGAAGCAGGGATGAGGAGTAGGGATGATGGATGAGAAGCAGGGATGATGGATGAGAAGTAGGGATGACGGAAGAGAAGCAGGGATGATGGATGAGAAGGTGGGGTGATTGATGAGAAGTAGGGATGATGTATGATGGATGAGAAGTAGGGATGATGGATGAGAAGTAGGGATGATATATGATGGATGAGAAGTAGGGATGATGATGAGAAGTAGGGATGATGGAAGAGAAATAGGGATGATGGAGGAGAAGCAGGGATGATGATGAGAAGTAGGGATGATAGATAAGAAGCAGGGATGAGACACAGGGATGAGAAGTAGGGATGATGGAAGAGAAGTAGGTATGATGGATGAGAAGTAGGGATAATATATGATGGATGAGAAGTAGGGATGATGGAAGAGAAGTAGGGATGATGGATGAGAAGTAGGGATAATGGATGAGAAGCAGGGATGGGAAGTAGGGATGAGGAGTGAGGAATGAGGATGTCCTAAAATGGATGCTGTACTCCTGAAACCCAGTCCAGCCACACTAATACACTTTCACTGCCCGGGTAGCTGTCCTCACCCCATCTAGTGGCATGATAAATCAGAGGCGTCCAAACGGGCCCCATTTTGCTTTTGTAAATACTGTGATTCACACTTTAATGATGGACAGTAGAAGACATCTCCGCTCCAGCATCTGAAGAATATGCTTTTCAATATTTGCTCTCATGTAACTATGGCTACTGCTTCCCTGGAAAGCAGCCTAAGGCCCTCGATATGTCCTTATATAGTGGTCCAGATATTACTTTAAACTTCCCGTCCATTACTTGATTAGGCGGCTTTGCTAAAGCAGTTGTCTAGTGCCCATTAAAAGTACCTAATTTAATACCATCTCACTTCAAAGGAAGTTTATTTCAGTTCATAAAAACAATTATATATTCCACAAGAAAGTCAATAAAATGTTAAAAGCAAACAGAACAGTTAAAATAACTTCATAATTACTTACTGTAAATAATATTATTTCAGACAAGTTTCTGTTTTAAGCTGCAAAATACAATAAACAAAACATTGTATATTGATGCAAATAACAGCATTACTGCTAAGTTTTTCTTATTTCCTTGGCTTTAATACATTAATCAATAAAGCACACGCCCCACAGAAAGTTGCTACAAAATGTGTGAGAGAATACAATAGAAATGGAAGTGCAATCTATGATCGTCGCACTCACAATATCTCCTATTAATACTAGTTAAAGTGCGTATAGCAAAATGTAAACTGTAGGTGAACTCTGTGGCTGTGCATTAATTTACTCTGACAGCGACAGTGGAAATAAGTTGTTTAGTACATATTTCATTAAGGATAACTAGGGTAATAAAGTTATAGTCTAAGTAGAATGTTACTATAGAATTGCCCAGTGTCTCGTTTTGAACAGCCTTGTTTTAAACTAAAATGCCGTCGTGTAATTGCGTTCCATTCCCTCTTTGTAGAAAGATCTGAGTAGAGTTGTTAAATATGGCTGTGGATAAGGCTGCTTGGAAATAATGTTGTTCCTTTCTACAGTTTTGCCACCTCCAATTCCATCCTATGACTCTATAATCCTAAACCCTACATGAAAAACTGGCCTTGACTTAAAACCTCTGATTTGTGCCTCTCCTTTTTCCATTCATCTCCTATCCATCCCCTGTATGCCTGCTCTCGGAGCACAGCCTACTCTGAATCAGGTGTATTTTCACCTTAATTCTGTCACTGCGGTTCTGCAAAATTCAGCAGATTGTCTGCACCTCTTTTCAGAGGTCACAATCTCTCCTTCATCAAAAGTCTTTCCTCTGGAATTTAACAATGCCTAATCTCCTCTGGCTCATCCAATCTCACCAACCATCTGTATGAAATCACACACCACGGCCCCACTTATGATCACACCTAACTCCTATTAATTTAATCTACCATGAATTATTGGGAGTACATGCATGGAATGATATCATTGAGAGCACAAGACTAAACCCAATAACCACTGAGTTAACCACTGAGATGGGATCCCAGAAGTGTGCTCTCCAGAATAAAGCACTTCAATGCCTTTTCAAGGCTACTGAGCTATTTATAATTGCAATTACAATGCAATGTGATTGCATCAATAATAAGAATGTGGTCATACAAGCAGAGATCATCATCGTAGGAAGAAACATGCACATTCAATAACATCACTAAGCAGAAAATTGGAGTTAGTAGCTTGGCAACAGTTACATCAGGCCGCCCAGGACAATACTATGTCGGTAATCTTGCATGTTCAAATAAATAATTTTGATTTACTTTTTATGAACTGCTTTGAAAGAATTCGTGCTTAATTTGTGCTGGTTTGTGAAGGCTGTGGGCCGCAGCACTCATTTTTTGGGGACCAAAACTTATTTTTCATCAACACACTTTGACCCTGAGTAAGAAAGCGAAAGGGAGAAATAGAGGAAAGAGGAGGAAGAGAAAGACAGAAAAATAGGGCGAACGGATGAGTGCAAAAGAGCCAGCAAGAGAGCGCTAGGAAGGTGAGAAGTATATGATGGTGAAAGAAGGAGGCATAAAGTGAATCAAGATTTAATAGTACAGGGAGTGGCTCTTGAGAACTTGAAAACAGACTGTGCCTGTATAGTTTTCCTCCGGGTCAAAGGGCTGAAATGAAAAAAGGAAGCTTCTGTTGGTGTCGCGGGACCCGGGCAAACAGTCAGGTAGGTTTTCCTCCTAACCCATGTTGTGCCATCAAATAGGCATGTTGCAATTCCAGGCTAGTAACACCTGTAAGATGGGCTGCCGGATGTGCTCCATGAAGGAAGGGTTCCACCATTCTGTTTTTGGTAGAATTAGGAACTCTGTTGTATGGTTAGGCCAACTTCACACAGGAAGTGGTCATATAAGGGGTGAAGTCACCCCAGGGGTAGGTAGCCCATTGGCTACTATCCTACACTCCCCAAAACATTCCTAGATTCAGTATTTGGGTGGTCCCCTGACACCAGGAACTCAGTTTAGACTGACTAAAGAAGAGGAAGGACAAAGAAGAGCAGACCAGCCCAAGAACAGTGGACTAACCGTGGACGTTGGCACCAAACCCTGCCTACCTGCTCCTGCCCTGAGAATCACAACAGCCAGACTCATACTGCATCTGTGCATCCTCCAAAAGCCTCAGAGGGCTACCAGCACTTTGCCAACCGGCCAGACTCTCCCGGACTTGCCAGGGCTATGTGACCCGAGCTGCTGGTGGTTTCTTGGATCTTTGGACCTAAACACCTTAACTCCAAAGGACCTCTTCTATAACCGTTTGCAAGTATACCTATGCAGTGAATGTTTCTCTCATAGGGTAACATTACGGCATTCGAGGCTCATGCCTCAAATCTGACAACTGTGATTTTCTACCATTTACCTGTAAAAGTCTAAAATATATAATGTACTTACCTGATCCAGAAGATCTGGGGCTATGCTATACAATGCAGTGCATGTTCCCTGTTTGCACCGGGCGCACCTTTCAAATGCACCCTGAGCAAACAAAGAGAATGCGCCCTATTAGTTTGAATGCGCTGCTCCCAGGGCAGCCGTGAACTCTGGGGGAGCACATTTAAGTGAAATACGGAGCGGCTCTGAAGTAGCTGCTTCATGTTTCACTGTGCAGGTGGCAACCGCCTGCACTTTTAAGAGGAGTGAGCGATCCCCTTGCAGGCGGGTGCAGTGAGTGACTGACCTGCCTGCAAGGGGATGTCTGGGGGACCCCCTTCATCCTCAATTGAGGGCTATTTCAGAAAACATGACAAAGTATTTTGCTTCCAACTGTGAGGACTTTTGTAGTGATACACTGATTTTGGTAAGATTTTTTTGCTCACATATTATTAGGTGTCTAGAAGTGGCAACAAAATATTAATAGAAGATTTGGACGCTATCACAGCTTGCACCCACTTGGAGCTTTGACGTGGTGAAGGGTACACTCTGAAGATATTTCTTCACATTTGCTTCATTACTGTAAGATTCCCCTTCCTGGCATGACTCTGTTGTCTGATCCCTTTATCTAATTTTGAATGCACTAGTATTCTCTTACAATGGGGTTATTCTGGTTTCTTTTTTTAACTTTGATGATATGTGGAGGACTGCTGATGAATATAGTGTGGAAAGCTCTAACTTTCACCAGATGGGATGTTTGTGTTGATGGATCAATAAATGTAGATTATAGTGCCTTTTCTAGGGCTGCTTTTGTATATTTTGATTGTAGCCCTGATGCAGTTGTCGGTTATTGTACCTCAGTGCCGAAACACGTGTTGGCTACATTGTTCATTTGGATTGCACAAAGAAAATGAAGACCATGATTAAAGGACTTTTTCTATAAAACATGACCAATTTCTGTTAATTAATACCATTTTGGTCGCTCAGGGGGATATATATATATATATATATATATATATAGGAGGCGGCACACTGATATATATGAACACCATCAAATCACACTCTTCCACAGAGTTCCAAAAACACTTTATTGCCACCAAGTGGCCGAATTTCATCATCTGTATCATAAGCCTGCAATCCTCTTTTCTTCTTTTTAGACCTTATCACATAATCTAAATATTAATGATGAGTACAAAATCATATCAAAAAGAAAAGGAAAAAGCAATTGAAGAAATTATATCATAGCAATTATCTTCCTTATTTGTCCTCTTAAACCCTTATCATATTTATGTAATGACAAGTAACACCAATTCAAATGTGCACAAAAAGTTCTTCATCAGAGTTCAAATCTTCTGGTGCACGACTATTTAAACATGTAGGGGGTCATTACAACCCTGGCAGGGTCCCCCTCCCCATCCCGACCCACGACATTACCTTACACATACACACCCGACACACACGCAGGCACCACCAACACACATACACGCACACACACCGACATACATGCCAACATCCACACACACAGTCAGACACGCACACCAACATTCAAACATACACGCACACATCCATACAGTCATACCTACAGACATACACGCACTCATTCCCAAAACACGCAACACCCCAGCAAGCATACACGCACTCACACACCCCCCTACATACACAGAAGCACACCCCATGCACCCACACAACACCCCCCCACCCCCCTAACGGACGATCGACTCACTTGTTCCGTCAATCCGCCGGGAGGGGACGGGAGCCATGGGGGCAGCTCTGCCAACACCACACCGCCAACAGAACACCGCCGCGCAGAATCACAGGACGTGATTAGCTGGGTGGTGTTCTGTTGGCGTGGCGGTGGAGGTGGAGCAACCTCCACTTCCCCGCTGCCCGCCAGTATGGCTGTTGACAGCTCTCCGTCGGAAAAACGACGGAGGGCAGCCAACGGTCATAATACACCGAGCGGCAAACCCCCACTACTGGCGGTCTTCCGCACGGCGGTCCCTCGGCGGTCTTGCTAAAAGACCCCCGAGGTTGTAATGACCCCCATAATGTATTCGGAGTCCATGATTCTAAGTTTCTTCTCTCTGAACCCTCCTCTCTTGCTCAGAGTGACCCTGTCAATTCCATAAAAAGATAACATATCAGCATTCCGATCATGTTTCTGAGACCAATGTTGTGCTACTGGATAACTGACATCAACATTCTTAATTGCTCTCATGTGTTCTAAAATCCTCTTCTTTACTGGGAAAATAGTACTCCCTACATAGATACAATAATCACTACTGCACATGATGGATTTATTTATATTCCTAACTTTGTCATTGGGGAGAAAAAACATTTTATACTCTTACTATGCTTGCAAGCTTTACAATGTCCACATATAAGTTGTAATCAGTCACACTTCTTTTAAATTGTCCTTCTTCTTATATTTTATCACCAACAACTCATCTCTGGTTTTTAATCCGACCTTCTCTATTGCATTCTGCAAGACCCTCTGAGGGTATCCCCTGATTTTAAACCTTTCATTCATCCCTTCTGCCTCAAGTTGATAAGACTCTATACTGCTACAATTGTGTTTTACCCTCAGTAACTTTCCATATACAATGCTCCATTTGAGTTTGCTTGGGTGATAGCTCCGCCCATGTAAAATGCTATTCCCCTCTGAGGGTTTGCTGTACAAAGTATGGGCTGATCCTTTTCCAATTTGGACCAAAACATCCAAAAATTCCACTTTTTCCTTCTCAATCTTATAGGTAAAAGACAAATTCAGGTCATTTCTATAAATATTCTGAAAGACGTCTTGAAAGACATCTTCGTACCCGTCTTAAATAATAAACAAATCATCAATAAACCTGGTCCAAAAGACAATGTGCGTGGCCACTTTTCAATCACATCAGTCCATACAATCTGTTGTTCCCACCAAG